>NC_133417.1:23437142-23750000 GCF_049350105.2 Macaca mulatta | reverse complement strand
GCTGAGGGTGACCTCTTAGAGCTGAAAGCAGTCCCTGACTGAGAGTTAGCAAGAGTTAGCAATGACCTTGGTCACTGTCTTAGTGTGACTGTGCTGCTATGACAAAACACCTTAGTCTGGTCAATCTAGAAACAACAGAAATTTATTTCTCACAGTTCCGGAGGTTGTGACAGCGAAGATCAAGGTGCCTGCTGACTCAGTGTCTGGTGAGAGCCCACTCTTCATAGGCAGGCCCCTTCTCTTTGCAAAAGGGCAAAAAGGGCAAACAAGCTCTCCATGGACTCTTTTATAAGGGCACTAATTCCGCCCTCATGACCTACTCACGTCCCAAAGGTCCCGCCTTTTAATAACATCGCTTTGGGAGTTAGAGTTTCAACATATACATTTGGGAGGGGGGAATGCATACATTTAGACAATAGCAATCAACGTACTGCAAGGAAATGAACTGTGCCAACTACCAGTGCACCTGGAAGAGGACCCTGAGCCTCAGATGAGGTCATGGCTCCAGCTTCCAACTCCATGTCTGAGCTGGTGAGACCCAGAGCAGAGGACCCAGGTAACCCACACCTGCACACCTGACCCACAGACACTGTGAGAGAACACATTTGTTTTAAGCCACTATGTGTGTAATAATCTGTCATGCAGCAATAGAAAAGCAATGTACTACACGTCAACAAATCGTTGCAGTCAAAGAAAAACGTTTCTGAAGTTAGTTACCACTGTGCCCCACAAACGGTGAATATTTAATAAGCCTTGACTGAGGATGTAATTTTGGATGACCATGTTTGAGAAAGGAAGGTGATGAGGGGTAAGGGTCCTGTTGAGAAAGAGGAAGTTATGTGCTGCTTTGTGAGAGGGCATGGTTAGTGATGCGCATGTGGCTACATGAGAAAGGCCTCAAGCCCCGTGTTCTTTGAGGACCACTTAGGAATATTGGAGAGATGTTTCAAGACCCAGTTGGTAGGGGACTGAGGCACCAGTGGGGGAAGCAGTCTCTGGTGAAGTGGAAACTGAGGACATCTGCAAGGCCACACTCGTTGGGTCAGGAGGGTTTTTCTCCAGGTAGGAAGATAAAATCTTGTCCATAGACCAGCTGCGGATCCTGACAATGCAGCAGTCAGTAAAAAGGGCTCCTGCACCCGCTGAGTAATGAGGCAGCGTTTCTCTCTCAGACTCACCCGGGGGGGGGGCGCTGTCCTCCCAGCGGACGCTTCCCCCATCAGACGCTTCCCCCATCAGACTCACCCGGGGCGCTGTCCTCCGAGCGGACGCTTCCCCCATCAGACTCACCCGGGGCGCTGTCCTCCGAGCGGACGCTTCCCCCATGAGACTCACCCAGGGCGCTGTCCTCCGAGCGGATGCTTCCCGCATCAGACTCACCCGGGGTGCTGTCCTCCCAGCGGATGCTTCCCCCATGAGACTCACCCGGGGTGCTGTCCTCCGAGCGGATGCTTCCCCCATCAGACTCACCTGGGGCGCTGTCCTCTGAGCAGATGCTTCCTTCCCCTGCCACAGACTTGAGTAGGATCTGCAGTGTCCCTCTGCCTGACTTGCAGCTCGGGAGTCTCCTGTACTCAAAATTCCTCTTGCCAATTGAATGAACTCCATCACCTTCCCTCTGACCGTTATCCTATTAAAAACCTCTTCCTGAACTGACCTCATCGAAGCCTTACCACTAATTTCTGCTGGTTTTGACCTAAATAGGGTCAACCTCAAACATGGTCCACAACTGCTCTGATTTCACCAAACTGAATTCTTGTTAATCTGACTGAATAGGACTCTTTTCAAAAAGAACACATTTTTTAGGAATTGGCTGACTGAAAACAATTAATGGGTGAACAACTTTCTTTTTTTTTTTTTGACGGAGTCTCGCTCTGTCGCCCAGGCTGGAGTGCAGTGGCGCGATCTCGGCTCACTGCAAGCTCCGCCTCCCGGGTTCACGCCATTCTCCCGCCTCAGCCTCCCGAGTAGCTGGGACTACAGGCGCCCACAACCGCGCCCGGCTAATTTTTTGTATTTTTAGTAGAGACGGGGTTTCACCGTGGTCTCGATCTCCTGACCTTGTGATCCGCCCGCCTCGGCCTCCCAAAGTGCTGGGATTACAGGCGTGAGCCACCGCGCCCGGCCGGGTGAACAACTTTCATACGGTTTGAACTTAGGATAATCTGAAGTGGCAGAACATTGACTAAATTATTAAAATTGTATATTGAGAACATACAACAAGCAAAGTGCTGTATCACATACTATGGAGATTCGGAAAGTGGAAGGTGTGGTTTATTTTCATCTCATCTTATTTGGTAGATAAAGTAGAACATAAGAAATTAACAACACAGGCCGGGCGCGGTGGCTCACGCCTGTAATCCCAGCACTTTGGGAGGCCGAGGCGGGCGGATCACAAGGTCAGAAGATCGAGACCATGGTGAAACCCCGTCTCTACTAAAAATAGAAAAAATTAGCCGGGCGCGGTGGCGGGCGCCTGTAGTCCCAGCTACTCGGGAGGCTGAGGCAGGAGAATGGCGTGAACCCGGGAGGCGGAGCTTGCAGTGAGCCGAGATTGCGCCACTGCACTCCAGCCTGGGCGACAGAGTGAGACTCTGTCTCAAAAAAAAAAAAAAAGGAAATTAACAACACAAATCACACATAATAAGTTAATATGGCAAAACAAGAGGCTGATTACCAATGAATGACAAGGATAAAAACTTTGATACAAGTTCTATAAGGATCAAATCACAGTGAGCTCTTTGGATCAGGAAACTTCCTGGAGAAGAAGAAAAGAAATAAAAAAAATTTTTTTTTTAAAGAGACACAGTCTCACTATGTTGCTGAGACGGGAGGTGAACTCCTAGGCTCAAGCAGTCCTCCTGCCTCAGCCTCCTAAGTAGCCTGGGATTGTAGGTGTGTGCCTTTGTGCCTGGTAAGAAGTAAAATTTTGATCTGCATTTTAAAGCATCGGCAATGGAATGGGCTGAATATTGCCCCCACCCCCAAATTTAGATGTTGAAGTCCTAACCCCTAGTATGCCAAATGTGACTGCCTTTTGTATATTTTGAGATAAAATCTGCTATGGTTTGAGTGTGTCCTTTCCAAAATTTAAGTGTTGCCAATGTATTAAGAGGTGGGACTTTTAAGAGGTCATTAGGCCATGAGGTCTCCTTCCTCATGAATGGAATGAGGTGCCCTCATAAAAAGGCTTGATGAAGGGAGTTCGTCCCTTTTTGTCCTTCTGCCTTCTGCCCCGTGAGGACACAGCATTCCTCCCCTCTGGAGGTCATGGCAGTCAAGGCGCCATCTTGGAAGCAGAGATCGGACCCTTACCAGAAAATGAACCTGCCCGTGCCTTGATCTTGACCTTGGCCCAGTCTCCAGACTGCTAAAAATAAGTTTCTGTTTTTTTCTTTCTTTTTTTTTTTTTTTAAACAAATTATCCAGTCTGTGGTATTCTGTTAAAGTGGCACAAACAGACAGGGTCTATAAAGGGACAATTAGGTTAAAATGAAGTCATTAGCGTGGGCCCCATCTAATATGACTGCTGTCCTCATGAAAAGCACAAATTAAGACAGACACACAGAGAGGAAAGACCCTGTGAGGATACAGGGTGAAGATGGCCATGTACAACCCCAAGAGAGGCCTCAAAAGAGATGAACCTTATGGACACATTGGCCTTGGATTATAGCCTTCAGAATTGTGAGAAAACTTCTGTTGTTTAAGCCACCCAGTCTGTGGTACTCCATTATAGCAGCCCTACCAAAGCAACACGAGAAATATCTGGTAACATTTACTCTTTTGAATACAGGGAATTAACTAATTCTATAAGAGAAAGAGGGGATAAAGGGAGCAATAGAAGAGATTGGATAAAAACAAGAAGATGAATTTCAGGAAATAGTGGAGATAGCAATAAGAGGATAAGAAAAAGTGGCCGGGCACGGTGGCTCATGCCTGTAATCCCAGTACTTTGGGAGGCTGAGGTGGGCGGATCGTGAGGTCAGGAGATCAAGACCATCCTGGCTAACACAATGAAACCCCGTCTCTACTAAAAATACAAAAAATTAGCCGGGCGTGGTGGCGGGCGCCTGTAAGTCCCAGCTACTCGGGAGGCTGAGGCAGGAGAATGGTGTGAACCTGGGAGGCAGAGCTTGCAGTGAGCCGAGATCACACCACTGCACTGTAGCATGGGTGACCAAAAAAAAAAAAAAAAAAAAAAAAAAAAAGCACCAGGGATCCCCAACATGAACTTTTGCTGAGGAAAGAAAATCAAGATTACTTACTCCAACAGGGACGCCTTTGTCTTGAGACAGTGGAGAAAACTTCATGAGCTCAATGAGAAAGAGGCAAGGAAGAAGCAGGAGAGAACTTTAGGGAAGTGAATGGAATGAAACTAAAAGGAAATGAGCAGCACTATGGAGATACCTCAGCTACTGGAGACAGAGTACAGGAAAGGGAAGTAACATGAATCCCAAGATTAAAGAAAGTAAAACATGAAGAATGTGAGGGAGTAAAAGGAGTTCGAAGGAAACCTGGAGGAGCTAAAAACGAACCATACACATATGGGCCAAGTGTTATGCAAGTGAGAAACAGGTCACTGAGAGAGCATTAGATCATTCAAACTCGGAGTCACAGTTTATGGGGATCAGAAAACAAAGGAAATAGGGTTTAATTTTAAAATAAGAAACAGGCTGGGCGCAGTGGCTCATGCCTGTAATCCCAGCACTTTGGGAGGCTGAGGTAGGTGGATCATGAGGTCAGGAGTTCGAGACCGACCGACATAGTGAAACCCCATCTTTACTAAAAATACAAAAATTAGCTGGGCATGGTGGCACGCGCCTGTAATCACAGCTACTTAGAGGGCTGAGGCAGGAGAATCACTTGAATCCGGGAGGTGGATTTTGCAGTGAGCTGAGATTGTGCCATTGCACTCCAGCCTGGGGAACAGAGTGAGACTCCGTCTCAAAAAAAAAAAAAAAAAAGTAAAAGTAAAAATAAAATAAGAAACAAAGTTATATGGGAAGACTGGACTCGGACATCAACTTTTTATACCTTTCCTGGATCCTGTGAGCCCATAAATTCCTCTTTTTGTCTAAATTAGTTCAAGTTAGGTTACTGCCTTTCAAAACCAACCAAAGTAAAAAAATAACTATAAATGGAGGAGGAGTGAGACATCTCTTTTTGGCTATATTGAATAGATGAGATATAATTTACCTAAAGTGTAGTTTACAGACAAGCCAGTCACCACACAGCCCATTTCTGGGGGGAACTGCGGAGCCTGCAGGTCCTACTAAGAAGGTCGCCATGTTCTATGCCACGTTCTCTACCCAGCCTCTAGAACCCCTCAGCCCCCAGTTCCCCAGCTCAGCTGACTAGAATCAGCAATGTGCTCATGATCCAAAGGCCATCAAGTTTTCTATGGGTTTATGGCCCACGAGGAGGTTTAGCATAGAACCTCTGTTTTAATAAGGATACTATTGAGTCAAACAGCCATTATTACCTAGAAAATTCGTGTGGAACTGACAAATTGTGAATAAGTTGAAGTTTTGAGTTATCAGAAAGGATGAGTGAGCAGTTATGAACAAGCAGAAGCTATAGGTAAGCCAAAATCAAAAGGTATTTATAGGAGAGTTGAAAAATTAGTAGAAATGGGAATGGTAGCAGTACAGATGGAGGGATGCTGAGTCACTGCATCTATGGGATCCCTGAACTTGCCAAGGCAGCAAGAAGATGACTCAGATCGGTGACTCTTCCACGGGATGCTTCTAGTTCCTGAGTGACTTCCAGAGTCCAAGAGGCCCAGCTCAACAGGTTTTCTTGATACGTCAGAAGATTCTTAAAGTCCTTATTTCCATAAATACCGTCATGATACCCCTGCTCCCATCACCCAGATGAACCACTGTTCTTTGCAGCGAAATGGTCTTAACAAACATCTCAATAATAACATTGGCTAACACTTATTTAACATGTATTATGTGCCAAGCACTGAGATATTAATTTGACACATTGTACCTCACTTAATTTTCTGAACAATCCTACAAGGCAGGTACATATTATTCTTATCAATTTATGGATGGAGAAACCTAACTTAGAGAGGTTACCTTGCTTGTCCATGTCACATCTTCTGTGGGGGAGCTAAGTCTGAAGCAGAGCTGTATAACTCTGGAGTTCAAACATGTAATTATATTTAACTTCTCTCAAGTTACTCAGTTCCCTTGGGATCATTTCGGATGTACAGAGTGGAAGTAATTTAAGTCATAAAATCAGAAATGTAGCAACCAGAACTAACGGAAAAAAAGACTCATCATGAATATCATGTGTTATAAAATAATCATGTGTCTTGCTGAAACTTCATAAAAGAGAAGTTCTAGAAAGTTCTCCCAAACAAGAAATGGTGAATGGGAATAATTACTAATTTCAGATACATAATATATGCCAGATGTATTATCCTATTTGAACAAAGGGTTAAGGAAAATATGTATTCTTTCTAGTTTAATAGTGGCCTCAGTTTTCCTAATTTGCTTCATAAAGTCTTATGCTCTTGACAGGGAATTCTCCTACA
The DNA here is from genome assembly GCF_049350105.2 of Macaca mulatta. NCBI lineage: Eukaryota > Metazoa > Chordata > Mammalia > Primates > Cercopithecidae > Macaca > Macaca mulatta. The sequence continues at coordinate 23,743,456 of NC_133417.1, read as the reverse complement.
AAGGGGTTTTCTGAAATCAACCATGGATGTAGAGAAGAGACTACTTTGCATTAAAAAAAAGAGAAATGAAACTGTAGAGTTAAAAGAAAAAAAAAATGTGGCCAGGCACGGTGGCTCACGCCTGTAATCCCAGCACTTTGGGAGGCTGAGACAGGCGGATCATCTGAAGTCAAGAGTTCAAGACTAGCCTGGACAACATGGTGAAACACTTTCTCTACTAAACGTACAAAAATTAGCTGGCTGTGGTGGCGTGCACTTGTAGTTTCAGCTACTCAGGAGGCTGAGGCAGGAGAATTGCTTGAACCCAGGAGGTGGAGGTTTCAGTGAGCTGACTCTGTACCACTGCACTCCAGCCTGAGCAACAGAGCAAGACTCAGTCTCAAAATAAATAAATATATAAATAAAATAAAAAATGTTATGTGTAAGAAAAATAAGCTGTGAGATATGAAGTGTAAGATATCAACTCTTCTAATTATGCTGCATTAATAACTAAAATTTATTTCTCAAAAACTGGAAAATTTAGCAGAGATGTAGCTATTTAAAAATGAATAATAATGTTGAATATGTGTTTGCTCCATGAGGGCATAGATTTTTGTGTTTCCTTCACTGCTGGATCCTTAGAAGCTGGAACAGACTATGTTATATAGTAGATGCTCCATAAAAATCTGCTAAATAGAACGAATAAATGACTGAACTCAGAAGACTGAGATTATTCTCTGAATTGTATCTCTGAATGATATATGAGCAAGTCATTTAGCATATTTGGATGCAAGTTTTATTTATTTATTTGTGGGATTTTTGTTTTCTAAAATATACTGCAAGGAGATGGAATTTGTTCCACTAGACATAAAACCTAACAGCATGGTACTGGTTTAGGAACAGGCAATAAGTCAAAGGAACAGACTAGAAAATTTAGAGAGAGACTTTGAATACACACACACACACTTAGTATTTTAAATAACATCAATATAACAGCATGGTACTGGTTTAGGAACAGGCAATAAGTCAAAGGAACAGACTAGAAAATTTAGAGATAGACTTTGTATACACACACACACACACACACAGTTAGTATTTTAAATAACATCAATATATAATATAAAATGAATTGGTTTATGACATCTGGCCATTGATTAGGACAAATCATATTAATTCCCTCTCAAGCCATATACAAAGCCACATTCCAAATAGATCAAGGACTTGAACATTTTTAAATAAAAAAGCAAAGTATGGCCGGGCATGGTGGCTCATGTCTGTAATCCTAGCACCTTGGGAGGCCAAGGTGGGTGGATTTCTTGAGGCCAGGAGATCGAGACCAGCCTGGCAAACACGGCAAAACCCCATCTCTATTAAAAATACAAAAATTAGCCAGGCATGGTGGTACACACCTGTAATCCCAGCTACTACTCAGGAGGTTGAGGAATGAGAATCACTTGAACCCGGGAGGTGGAGGTTGCAGTGAGCTGAGATCGCACCACTGCACTATAGCCTGGGTGACAGAGCAAGACTCTGTCTCAAAAAAAAAAAAAAAAAAAAAAAAAAAAAAGCAAAGTATAAAACTACTAGGAACAAAATTCACAAATTCATAGAAATGTTTTTATAACCTTACTATGGTGTACCCTTTATAAGAGTAATGCCAGGCTAGGCACAGTGGCTCACACCTGTAATCCCAGCACTTTGGGAGGCTTAGGCAGGTAGATCACTTGAGCCTAGGAGTTGGAGACCAGCCTGGGCAACAATAGTAAGACCCTGTCTCTATGAAAAAACAACAAAAAAAATTAACTGGGTGTGGTGGTACACACCTATGGTCCTAGCCACTTGGGAGGTTGAGGTAGGAGGACTCTTTGAGTCCTGGAGGCAGAGGCTGCAGTGAGCCATGACTGCACCACTGCACTCTAACCTGGGTGACAGAAAGATACCATGTCTCAAAACAGTATTTTAAAGAAGAGTAACACCAAAGCCAAAACTATAAATAAAACAGATTAATGTATGAACAAAAATGCATTAGAGTGCAGGAGAAAATAAAAAGTGTTATGGAATGAAGAGGAAAACTTGGACAAATGAAGATGGTACCATACATCCAAGCTAATTATGTTACTTTAAAATATTTCTTATGCCTGTCACAGTGGCTCACACCTGTAATCCCAGCACTTTGGGAAGTTGAGGTGGGAGAATTGCTTGAGCCCAGGTGTTCAAGACCAGCCTGAACAACACAGTGAGAACCTGTCTCTATGAAAAATAAAAAATTAGCCAGGCATGGTGCCATGCACCTGTGGTCCCAGCTGCTCAGAATGTTGAAGTGGGAGGGTCACTTGAACCCAGGAGGTTGAGGCTGCAGTGATGGCACCACTGTACTCCAGCATGGGCAACCAAGTGAGACCCTGTCTCAAAAATAAAATAAATAATATATTTTTAGATTATGAAACTATTATCACATTCTCAAAACTTTAGGGAAATAGAAAATAGAAAAAAATCCCCTGATTATAACACAATGACTATCATTTTTGTTTATTCCCTTGCAATATTTTTCATAGGAATTTTTTTGTTAAGATATTTCACATGCCATAAAATCCACTCCTTTAGAGTGTACAATTTAGTGGATTTTAGTATATTCACAAAGATGTGTAAGCATTACGACTCTTTAATTCCAAAATGTTTTCATCCCCCACCCCAGAAAAAATGATGACAACACATTAGCAGTTACTGTTCATCCCCCTCCCTCAGCCCAAATCTACTTTCTGTCTCTATTTATCATAGGCATATTTTAAACCCATTTGAATTGTAGAAGCCTCCCTTGTTTCATTTAACTGTCTGTCAGAAACAAGCTTTCCATAAGTGAATAGTCTTCAAACTTTTGTATAGAAAAATCAACTCTAAAATGTTTGCAGAGGGCAAAAAACAAAAGGAAGAAAAACAGAAATAAAAAGGATCATTCCAGGATACCAATTAAAAATATACATAATTTACTAAAAAGTATACAATACAGGTCAAGAAGTGAATAGGGATTCTTTGATTCTTCCACTTTCTTAGTAAACTTGCTTTCACTAAAAAAAAAAAAAAAAAAAAAAAGAAGTAAATAGGGCCAGGTGTGGTGGCTCAGGTGCGGTGGATCACACCTGTAATCCTAGCACTTTGGGAAGCCAAGGCAGGTGGATCACCTGAGGTAAGGAGCTCGAGACCAGCCTGGACAATATGGTGAAACCCCATCTCTACTAAAAATACAAAAAATTAGCCAGGCATGGTGGCGGGCACCTATAATCCCAGCTACTTGGGAAGCTGTGGCAGGAGAATCCCTTGAACCCGGGAGGTGGAGGTTGCAGTGAGCTGAGATCGCGCCATTGCACTCCAGCCTGGGCAACAAGAGCGAAACTCCGTCTCAAAAAAAAAAAAAAAAAGTGAAAAGGCACTAGGTCAGATTATTGAAGAAAGGAACATTTTCTTGGGTCTGATGGTTTTACTATTGTGTTATCTTCAAAAACATTTTTTTAACAAAAGCAGTACATGCACATATTTACAAAAATGTCAACAATGCTTAAGAGCTTATTGTAAGAGGTAAGAAAGCTTTGCTGCTCTATCCCGCCCCCAACCCACCCCTTTGCCTTCCACTCAAACCCTAGAACCAAGTCTGACTTTTTAACGGCTACAGTTTTAAAAATTCTCCTGGGTGGTTACTTCCCTATCTCTAAATACTACAGTCATATCGCCACTTCTTTATTTATCAGACAGACAGGCTTTATCTGTGGACTTCCTTCCTATTCTGATAGATGAGAACTCAGTTCACTTACACCCTCCTCCCTCCCAATATGGATGTCTCCTTATTTTTAGTTCCTCTATTGTAATTTTAGGTAACTTATTTACTTGAGTTCCTCTTTGTAATTTTCTTAATATATGAATATTCACTTCCTGTTCTGCTAACTGTAACTTGTATCTCTCAAGTCCCCACTTTGCGTGGGTCCTCTTCCCTTCTACTTCCAAAATTCTCTCTGCGTGTTGTTTTCTATAAGATTTCAACAGAATAAGTGAAAAAGTTCAAATGACCAGCACAATGGAATATGACGTTTTAACAATGGCATTCAAAAAACTGTGAAGTTGTTCACGCGCATAAGCAAGAAACTAATAAAGGAACACACATCCATCCATCTTTCAGCTTCTTCAAATCTTAACATTATCACATATTTGCTTCCCTTTAAAAAGAGAAAACACTGTCAATCCACTGAGGCCCCATGTACTATTGATTGTATTTCTCTCCTACCTCAATGTTCATCATTATATAAAAATCGCTCTTATTCACTCAGCATTTACCATTCTACCACTTGATTTTATACTTTTGACACATACTTTGGCATCCATAAACATTATATATTAGGCTGGGCATGATGGCTCACGCCTGTAATCCTAGCATTTTGGGAGGCTGAGGCGAGTGGATAGCTTGTGCTCAGGAGTTTGAGACTAGCCTGGGCAACATGGTGAGACCTCGTCTCTACCAAAAATACAAAAATTATCCAGGTGTGGTGGTGCACACCTGTAATCCCAGCTATTCGGGAGGCTGAGGCAGGAGAATCACTTGAACTTGGGAAGTGGAGGTTGCAGTGAGCTGAGATTGTGCCACTGCACTACAGCCTGGGTGACAGAGCAAGACTCTGTCTCAAAAAAAAAAAAAAAAAAAAAAGTATAATATACAATTTTGTATGTCATACTTAAAATTTAACATTTTTATTGACACAATTTCATTCATTAGACTTACCATTCTGAATATCATTTGATAGTGTGCTTAACATCCTAATTGCTTACTATTATAAATGATGCTGCTATAAGTACTTTGGGTATTCTTAGCATAAATGGGGGAAAGGAATGCTAAGAAAAATTAGCAAATAAATTTTTAAAAGAAAGATAAATGTGGGAGATTTAGAATTTACCTTTGGATTCAATGGAACTGGGTCCTGTTTCTTATACATTAATTATGTTTTAGCCTAACCTAGTAGCTATGAAGTTCTGCTCACAGAATTAAAAAAAAAATCTGGAGACATTTATAAATGAGAAAAAGCATAGATGATAATAAAAAATATACATGTATCTCCTACAATTAATCAATGTTCAGCACAATATATTTTTTTTTTTAGAGGCAGGGTCTTGTTCTGTCACCCAGGCTGGAGTGCAGTGGTATAATCATGATCATGGCTCATTGCAGCCTTGAGCTCCTGGGCTCTGGCAACCCTCCTGCCTGAGCCTTCTGAGTAGCTGAGACTACAGATATGGGCCACCACACCTGGCTAATTCTTAATTTTTTTTTGTAGAGATGAAGTCTTGCTATGTTGACCAGGCTTGTGGGAGTTCAGTCAGGCTGGTGGAAAAAATTTTAAAGATAGTTATAAGAAATAGAGCAAACCTTCTTGGAAGTCTGTGGGGGTTTACATCGCTTCAGTAACAGATTTGGCTGAAGACAGCCTAATCCTCTCTACCTTTAGCTAACAGCAAAAAAGCAAATAATAAGGGAATATGGGGAAGTTTATCTGAATAGCTTGTTTACTCATGTAGTCCTAAAACCAACCTTTGATCAACCTCAGGTGTATAATTGCTTTCTATTTGGGGGTTGAGCAATGTTAATTACCCTCTAGTGGTGTTTACTCGAGACCTTTGTCATTTAATCTGTACTAAATAAATGTGAACTTTGCTAGCTTATTGAGGTGATGCTCCAGACCAACAGCAGAGCCCCTTAGCTAGACTGACAGGCAAAATACCTGTGTCAGTGTACGTCTCTCATCTATCACTGGGTCAGGGTCTGCGGGCTGGATTCCTGCACAGGCTGGTCTCAAACTCCCGGGCTCAAGCGATCCTCCTGCCTGAGCCTTCCGAGTCGCTGAGACTACAGATATAGGCCACCACACCTGGCTATTTTTTAAATTTTTTAGTAGAGATGAAGTCTTGCTGTACTGCCCAGTCTAGTCTTAAACTCTTGGGCTCAAGAGCTCCTCCTGCGTTGGCCTCCCAAAGTGCTGGAAGTACAGGCATGAGTCACGGTGCCGAGATAGACATGTTTTTAAAAATAAAGGAATACTCCTGAAACGCTGAAGTCTTCTTTGTACCCCTTTGTGATAACATGAGTAGCCTCTTAATGACACCAAGGAACAAGTTAGTCCCAAAGTAGCTCACATAAATGGTGATAGAGGAATGAGGGGTGGGTGTGATCTATGCAAAAAACCTTTTCTCTTTAACGGGTTGCTGTTTCTAACATAATTGCAGTAGTACCCTATGTTGCTATAATGCATTATAGTTTTCAACGTGCTTTTGTGGCCTCCATAATAGAGGGGTTGTGAGGTAAGCTTCAACCACAGCTGCCCCACTACCCAAGAGAGGATACACAATGATGAATAGGTGAATTTCTGCCTCTTAGTTTCTTAGCTGGGGAGGGGCACTTACTGGAACAGCACAGAAAACAGAGTCTTTGGCCCAGTTGGGGAATCTTTATCAGGTTATGCTACTTCAAGCTTTCCTCCTGTTAAATGTGAGAGGAATAAATCCCTGTTCCTTGGATCAGTGTGACTCTGAAACAGCTGGAAGAGAGACAGTTTTAGGCAGGTTGAAACAGAGAGCTCCAGCATATGTACTTTTTTTTTTTTTTTTGAGATGGAGTCTTGCTCTATCGCCCAGACTGGAGTGCAGTGGTGCGATCTTGGCTCACTGCAAGCTCCACCTCCTGGGTTCACGCCATTCTCCTGCCTCAGCCTCCTGAGTAGCTGGGACTATAGGCGCCCGCCACCACGCTTAGCTAATTTTCTCGTATTTTTAGTAGAGACAGGGTTTCACCGTGTTAGCCAGGATGGTCTCGATCTCCTGACCTCGTGATCTGCCCGCCTCGGCCTCCCAAAGTGCTGGGATTACAGGCGTGAGCCACCCGCCTGGCCTCAGCATACGTAATATTAGGAGAAAAGATTTCTAAGGATTAACAAGAGAGCAATGCTGGGCATGGAACATCTCCTCCAAATAAAGAAAGCAGCACTTTCTAAAGCTCAAGCTGATTTGAAAGTTGCTGAATCGAATGGAGCTTTGAAAATAGAAACAGGGGCTACATATAATACGATAATACTGGGCTTGCTCCACTTTTCCAGGGATCCAGGTGCACATTGCTGGGTCCCAGGCTGGTTGATGCTGGCAAACTATAAGACAAGCATGGAGAAGAAAATACATGGTGAAAAGTAAAGACAGAAGTCTTAAAAAAGAAGAGAGAAAGATATTTTTGAAATTAATGTCAAAGGTGTGTGTGTGTGCATGCATATATATACGTATATATAATAATAATAACTGTACAGTAAGGTGACCCCAGTTTCAGCTTATTCAGGGGAAATCACCAATTATATCTACAATGTATAACAGAAGAAGCATGGCTTCAAGCCCTTGAACATTTAAGCTAGAGAAGCAAGACAAATAGTCACAAAAGAAAGCTCAGTATTTCTAATATATACATATCCCCGATAGACACACATATGCATACATATATATATGTATGCATACACTCACACACATACATACACATATGTATACATATATATACACACATTTGTGAAATAAACATTTATGTATAATTGAAAAGATCAGCCAGGCACGGTGGCTCACGCCTGTAATCTCAACACTTTGAGAGGCCGAGGCAAGCAAACAGCTTAATCTCAGTTCAAGACCAGCCAGGGCAACATGACAAAACCCCATCTCTACAAAAAATACAAAAAAATTAGCCAGACATGGTGGCATGTGCTTGTAGTCCCAGCTATTTGGGAGGCTGAGATGGGAGGATCACTTGAGCCTAGGAGGCAGAAGTTGCAGTGAGGCGAGATCATGCCACCGTACCCCAGCCTGGGTGACAGAGTGAGACCCTGCCTCAAAAGAAAATAGAAGAATAAGGACAAACCCGAGCTTTCAATAAACTCCATAACTTATTTCATTTTCACATAATAACTGCTGGCTAGATTCAACATGAAGACCCTAATTAGCATCTGTATTCCCCATGGTGTGACACCTCCTATTTACCCCCTAGCTAGAACTGACCATACCCCTTCTGATAACCACAGATAATTTTCATCTTGGCTCATATTTCAGCATGAACCACCATCATAACGTGTTACATTATTTCATTTGTCCTTTCCCACTAGGCTTTGAAGTCTTTAGGATAAGAACCATGTTCTTACCTTCCCATCTCTGGCACCTGATGTGTTATTTGGCCAATGTATGTACTCAGCACATCCTCAGTGAGTCAGCACATCCACTGCCAGTCACAGAGAGATGGGTTGTGCTGTTGAAGCAACTTCTTCCTACCGTCTCGTGCAGCCCTTGCAGCTTTGTTCTCTTCTTTAGGCAGACAATCAACAGCTATCGTATGTAATTCACAGGGGCTTTCTCGTATTTTCTCCCATGGGGAAATAACTGCCATCCCTCTTCCTCCAAGGCTAATATACAAATTCTTCCAATGTGCTGTTAAAAAACAAAAAAGACTATTAAGGACCTAAGATTGAGACAGAAAGGAAAAGTTTTACTGCCAAGTGGGGAACCTGGCACAAACAGAGGCAACAGTCTAGGAGACCCTCAGGGATGAGATTTAGAAGAGAAAGGAGGTAGGTCCTTTAAAACAGAAACACTAAAACTATCTCTGTCCCACATTATGAAAGTAAAATGTCTGGGTGATGTTGATTGGCTGACAAGGTCTGCGTTTGTTGTTACATAATTCTGGGGCTCATTGGGCTGGTCACTGTGCACTGTTGGGGCCATCTTGGGATAATGGTATCCAGGTGGACCTCAGGCGATCTTCCTGCCTCAGCTTCCGAAAGTGCTGGGATTATAGGCACGAGCCAGCGCACTGGGTCTCACTTCTCTATTTCTATGGAGATCATATGTAACCCTTGTCTCCTAAGCGGTGGGTGACTCCTCTCTTGGGCAGTGCTCCTTCTATGAGACAAGGGAGAAGAATGAAACTCCTTCAATGCCTACTATATGGCAGGAACTCTACCGCACTCAGAAACTTACAAACAACATTAAGTGGTTATCATCATTTACAGAGGACACCACAAAGCTATTAAATGGTAAATTTAGGGTTCAAAGCCAAGTCTAGTTTGGCTTTCAAACTTTGGGTGATAGCCCTGGATGTCCTTCAACAGCCTCAATAGGCCACAGTGACTCTCCCACTACCAATGAGTGACCGAGCAGCTGGCTATGACATAGGAGGCCAGATATGTATCCCAACCCAGACTTCTAGGTCTTACAAGTCCTGGTTAGTTCACTAAGTGAAGGACTAGCAATTTGCCAGTCAAGAGAACTGCTCAGCAGCATAAAATGCTCTCTAGTCAGGAGGAAAGACAAAGGAAACAATAAAGAGAAAACTGTGAAAGGTTGAAGGATTGAGGTTACAAGAAACTAATTAACTATGCTAACCTTATATTGGTTTTGATAGTGAAAAAAGCAGTATGTAAAAAACACATGGTATAGAAAATGCCTTTTATGCTAGACTGTACTGAAATTTAAATGAGGTAATGCATCTGAAAGCGCATTACTTTTTTTTTTTTTTTGAGACGGAGTCTCACTCTCTTGTTCAGGCTGGAGTGCGATGGCACAATCTCGGCTCACTGCAACCTCTGCCTCCTGGGTTCAAGCGATTCTCCTGTCTCAGCTTCCCCAGTAGCTGGAATTACAGGCGCCTACTACCACACCCAGCTAAGTTTTTGTATTTTTAGCACAGACGAGGTTTCACCATGTTGGCCAGGCTGGTCTCGAACTCCTGACCTCAGATGATCCACCTGCTTCGGTCTCCCAAAGTGCTGGGATTACAGGCATGAGCCACTGCACTCAGCCAAGTGCATTATTTTTAAAAGTATAAAGTATTACGCAGCCATGAAGGATTATTTGTGCAAGAAGAAAGCTTTTACAGGAAAAACTTGAAACATTGGTATTTTTGCCTCCTTTTTAACAACTAGAGTCGTTTTGGGAGTTGTTTCTTGTCAAAGAAACAACCCATGTTTATTTTCCCAGTATGGCAGGACCATGTAGGAAAGCAAAATTAGCGCTCAGGAGAGGAAATTCTCTGAGACTCTATAAGACTCCATTACCCTCCTCTGAACTATGGCCAAAAAGATTGGATAGCACTTTTTAAGGTAGTTTAAGAAAAATAGGCGGTGCATGGTGGCTCATGTCTGTAATCCCAGCACTTTGGGAGGCCGAGGCGAGTGGATCACCTGAGGTCAGGAGTTCAAGACCAGCCTGATCAATATGGTGAAACCCCATCTCTACTAAAATTACAAAACTTAACCAGGTGTGGCGGCAGGTGCCTGTAGTCCCAGCTACTCAGGAGGCTGAGGCAGGAGAATTGCTTGAACCTGGGAGGCGTTGGTTGCAGTGAGCCGAGATTGTGTCACTGCACTCCAGCCTGGGTGGCAGAGCGGGACTCCATCCCAAAACGAAAAAAAGAGAGAGAGAAAAAAAGAAAAATATATAGTGAGCACAATAAAGCTGTATAATTTAAATTAAACGTGAATAGCATGCCTGGAGACGTTGTACCTAGAAAAATATTTCTACCCAAAAAATCAAATTTTATTTTCTCTTATAGATATTCAATCTGCTTTCATCTCAGTTCTCCCTACCTTATCAAACCTCTCCCCACATTTCCTATTCTTTTTCTCGCCAGCCTGATGTCTTTCATTGTACTGCTTAAGAGAAATGTTATGTTACTATTCTTTTCTCCCAGAACTGTTTCTCTGGTTCTTTAAGGTATCTGAGTACACACCGTGCCTTCTTCCTTTTAGCCCTCCCTTCTCCTTGTTCCCTGAGCCTTACCTTTACGACCTCAGAACTTCAAGTTCCCACTACAATTTTAAATATAGACTATTTTGCTTTTCCTCCTACGAGGGAGCTTAAATTGCCTCTAATTACACTGTTTTCCCGAGTCCTTCCTCTCCTTTGCAATTTAGATATAGCACAGAAGTACATTTTGCTTGACTGTCCTCTGAACTGTCATGCTGTTTTGATGCGGTTCTATGGTCCAAGAGTCTTGGTTAAATAATGGCCCAGCACCCACCTGTGTTTAAAAGAACTGCTTCACAGGCAAATCAAAAAGCCCATGGATCCGAAGTCACAATGGGTGTTGCTATTCAAACAGTACCGGATTGCTATTCAATGCTTGGTTGAAAAATAAATTTCAATTTCATTCACCTAAAATATTTCCTTCTATTTTGTAGGATTGTATGCTCTCACTTCAAGCTGGACTTGATCACAAGTGGACATTAACATAGTCTTACAGATTAGCCTGTTTTCATTGGTCCAGAGTATTCTCCAAATAAAGCAGGGTCTGTGCATTTGAAGCAACTCCCCTGAACAATTTCATGGGCATTCTCAAACTTGAGAGCTACTTGAAAAGCTGTGTTGGAGAAAAGAACAACCAATGAATGTGGCAGGACAGAATGTTGAACATTAACTTCCCTTTTCCTCTTCTCCCATCTGTTCTCTTCCATTATCCCTACCACTCCACTCAGTCTCATTATTCAGGCAACAGTTATTTTGCCTTTATTTCCTCAAGAAAGGAACAAAAGAAAACAGAATTGCTTTCTGATTTTTTTTTTTCCATTTTAAAATGGACTTTGAAATCATAAGCAAAGAGGTGTTTAAGAGTCTTTCCAAAGTCAAACATGAAGGTTTTGAAATTTCGAAGTCACTGCCTTGAAGAGACTCGAGGCTTGGAGTGTGTACAGTATGTCAGAGCCGGACTTTTCTCCTTCCTGAGACTAGATGATTGTCTGAATCCAAGACAGTCTTCACGATTTCAGAGGAAGTGGTCAAGTGGTCTCTGAAGTAGACCTTCCGCTTAAGAGTAGTCAGGAGGCCGGGCACCGTGGCTCACACCTGTAATCCCAGCACTTTAGGAGGCCGAGGTGGGCAGATGACCTGAGGTCGGGAGTTCAGACAAGCCTGACCAATGTGGAGAAACCTCGTCTCTACTAAAAATACAAAAAATTAGTCAGGCATGGTGGCACATGCACTCCAGCCTGGGCGACAAGCGTGAAACTCCGTCTCAAAAAAAAAAAAAAAAAAAAAGAAAAGAAAAGGAGCAGTCAGGATGTATGCCTCCAAAGCTGAGGTAGGGAGAAAGACACTAGAGTTCTAGAGGCCTGCCAGCCGCAGCAGCAGCAGAAGGAAGGTGTGGGGGAGAACAGGGCAGCCAGGCCTGTGCCACCTCCCAGACACAATTCTAGGGAATGGAGGGTAAGTGGTGATGGGAGAAAATCTTGACTTAATTTATGTCAAGATTAAAGAAATGCCACCTGGTGGCATTTAAGTTCACACATAGGTAAAGAAAGTTATGCATTTTCTGTGAAATTCATCCCACTATTTGGTAGAAACAGGAGCTCTGGATTCAGGTCAAAAGTCTCTTTTGTCAACTGTGGCACCACTGAGCAACTGCTCAGCTTTTGTGAATCCTGGGTTCTTCATTATTAAAATGGGAACATTAACGTTGGGTTGAGTATAAGAAATGGACATTTCTGCAGGTCAAAAATGGTTGAATATTTGCATTTTCATATGATTCAACCTAATACTTACTTCACAGGCATAAGGAAAAAAAATAGAATAACATACAAACAACTGTCCCTGGAGTAAGTACTTAACAAATACATGATTTATAAAGAAGATACGTGAAAGATATTTGTTAAGCACATGATTTATAAAAAGATATGTAAATATGTACACCCTTGTTGTCTAATCATCATAGAATAACCTGAGCTTAAAATCCCTGCTCCCTACCATACAGAAGGCAAAATGCCTATTAGGGGTTTTCTTTCTTCTCCCTCTCCTTCTTTTTCCTCCTCCTCTTGACTCCTTATCATCCTCCTCTTTCTTCTTCCCCTTAAAGTTTAATGTCTAAAAAGGGGCTGAGCACAGTGGCTCATGCCTGAAATCCCAGCACTCTGGGAGGCTGAGGTGGGCAGATCACCTGAGGTCAGGAGTTTGAAACCAGCCTGGTCAACACGGCAAAACCCCATCCCTACTAAAAATACAAAAATTACCCAGGCATGGTGGCAGGCACCTGTAATCCCAACTACCCAGGAGGCTGAGGCAGGAGAATCGCTTGAACCCGGGAGGCAGAGGTTGCAGTGAGCCAAGATTATGCCACTGCACTCCAGCCTGGGTGACAGAGTGAGACTCTATCTCAAAATAATTAATAATAATAATAATAATAATAATTTCTAAAAAGGTAATACATTCTCACAGTTCAAAAACCAAAAGATATAAAAATACAGCAAAAAAGTCCTATCATATCGCTGTCTAGAGTACTATTTCTTATATATTTTCCTGATTTTTGAGTATTTTAACATGTGAGTGTTGGATATGAGTGTTGGATTTGAAAAGTTTGATGATAATTTGTATATATTTATGTGTGGATGTGTGTGTGTGTGTGTGTGTGTGTGTATAGTAGTCCAAGACGATCAGTTTATGAATAGTAAGAGGAGACCCACAGAAAACCAGTCCCTTTGACCAAGTTCACTCAGATAATCAGCAGCAGGACTTGGACATTAACTACACTTATCCAACATCCTTTGAGGTCTCACATGACAAATTACAAATATGGAGTGTAAATGTAACCCACTCTGCTAGGCAAATAAAGCCTTCTTTTTTTTTTAAATTTTTTTTTGTTTTTTGGTTTATAGGCAATAGAAGCCAGGGTGACGTACAGTCAAACCTCATTTCTCATGGCTTTCATATCTGCAAATTCTCCTACTCATTAAAATTTATTTGTAACCCCCGAATAAATACCCACAGCACTTTTGTGATCATTGGCAGACATGCGCAGAAAATAAAAAAAAAATTGAGTTGTTGATTGTACACATTCCCATCTGAATTTCAACAAAGCAACACTCTGCCTTCCCACTTCAGCTTTCTTACTATATGTGTGTCCTTTTTCTGTTTATTTAGTACCATGTTTTTCACACTTGTGTTCTTTTTGGTGATTATTTTGCTGTTTAAAATGGCCAACAAGTATAGTGCTAAGTGCTGCCTAGGATTCTTAAGCACGAGAAGGCTATGATGTACCTTACAGAGAAAATATGTGTGTTGGATCAGTTTCACTCAGGCATGAGTTATGGTGCTATTAGCTGTGAGTTCAATGTTAACAAATCAACAATGTATGCTAAAGTGTTTTTAAACAGAAACACACATAAAACAAGGTAATATGTTTGGTTGGCAAAAATGTCGTGACCAGAAGCTTGCAGAAACCTAAACCTGTATTCCTTTAAGAGCAATGGTTCATTATTCACTAATTCAATGTTTACAGCAACTTTATAAACTATAACTACCATGAATAATGAGAATTGACTGTATTTTAGATCATAATACCTGAAGTGAACTTTTCCATCATGGTTTTTAGTTCTTAGAGTGCCTCGGATTAAGTTTTTAAAAAATATGATAACTGTGCTCTCATATCCCACATTCTTGAGGTAAAAAAAATATTTTATTGGGTACAGAAATGGCTCCTGCATGCATTTTTGGAGGGGCCGGACCTCTGAGGAAGCCATGGTTGGCTCAAGTGGTTTAAATGTATTGCTAATTTCATAGCCTCTGAACCACTTATGAAATAATACTGATGATATGTCAGCAGCTGTGTTTGCAGCTCCTTCAGGAATGCTTATATCTTTTACTACTGGTAAAGAAGAAATTTATAGTAACATATTTTTTTTTTTTTTGAGATAGAGTCTCACTCTGTCGCCTAGGCTGGAGAGCAGTGGCTTGATCACGGTTTACTGCAGCCTCGATCTCCCAGGCTCTCCCACTGTAGCCTCCCCAGTAACTAGGGCCCCCACACATGCATCACCACACCCAGCTAATTTTTTTATGTTTTGTAGAGAGAGTGTCTTACTATGTTTTCCAGGCTGGTCTCGAACTTCTGGGCTCAAGCAATCCTCCTACTTTGGTCTCCCAAAGTGCTGAAATTACAGGCATGAGCCACTGCACCTGGTTTCTGGTAATCTTAAGTAGAGACTTATGAGTGCATACCATTGTATCACCAAACTGGGACTCACTTTTATCTTTCTGTTAATAGCCAATGCAGTTTTTCTGTTAATTACAATGAAAATCAATGGTTGCTTAGCAAGCTTTTACTCATAACTCCAAGTTTTGTGACTTATAATGAGAAATGGGTATAACTCTTTGTAATTTGTTAAAATGCAGATATTTCCAGGAGAGATAACATATAAAACATAACAGTTTCCTATCATTATTTTTATCCTTTTGAACCACTGTATACTACGGACAGACAAAGGCAGTTTTGGCCACTTACTCCTCAGTGTGAATAAGTTGACCAGATGTTTTCCAGAACCACAGGTTCTGTTAAGAGACAATGTGGAGAGAAATGGGTGGGCAGGTATGGAAAGAAGAGTCAGAAACAGATAGAGAGCTGATCTCTATAAATGGCTCATTATCGGTTGAACTGTGTTCTCTTCTCCGCAAAAAGATACGTTGGAGTCGTAACCCCCAGTACCTCAGAATGTGGCCTTATTTGGAGATGGGATATTTACAGAGGTAAGTTAAAATAAAATCACTAGAGTGGGTCCTAATTCAATACGACTGGTATCTTTATAAAAAAGGGGATATTTAACCACAAATACAGACACACACATAGGGAGAGTGCTAGTGAAGATGAAGTCAGAGATTGGAATGATGTAGCATTGCCAGCAAACCACTAGAAGCTGGGAGAGTCGCGTAGAACAGATTCTCCTTCAGTCCTCTGAAAGAACCAACTCTCCTGATACCTGGATTTCAGACTTCTAGCCTCCAGAGCTGGGGACAATGAGTTTCTCTCATTAAGCCATCATCCAGTGTGTGGTACTTTGTTATAGCAGTCTTAGCAAACGCCTGGTTCCTTAAACCATGCATTTCCATGCGTTTATTTTGTTTAAATAATAAAACGAGTCCCTCTTGTGACTCGTAGTTCTGTTCCATTTCAAAAAAACCAAAGGAAGATTTATTTAGAAGCTAGACATGATGAACTGGATCTTGCCCAAGGTCATAAAACCACAAAACCCTTTACAGAGCACAGAAGTCTGATTTTTCAAAGCTTGTCTCAAAAGATGGGTCACTCCTTAGTCATTTAGGCCACTGACAACTGCCCTGGACTCTTTTATATATATTAAGCTTATTATACGACTTATAATTGATGCTTTCACGTCATGGGAAGATCAAATGAATGCAGACAGCGAGTATGTTTCTGGAGGGAGAGCAGCGAGTATGTGTCTTGAGAGGAACAGCAGTGTTGACTGTGCTTTGCTACCTACTCTGGGTGCTGATTACATCTTTCTTTTGTGTAGGGAAATCGACTTGGAGCTATTTTGGGCTCAGTGTGGGCATCATTCTTTGTACACTCTGCTCCTTTCCCCCATGATTTTTCTATTGATGGGGGATTACTAAAGAATGAACGAAATGAAAGTGGCTTTTAAAAAATTTAAAATGACTCTCACTATGTACTGTGTATTTTCAGTCACATATTCATTAATTATTTCATGTCTCCACTGGAAGTTTTGGAGATGTGAGCCTTGTAATACCTACATGAATGCTTCTAAGATTATGCTAATTGTTCTGCTCTTTGCCTAACAACTTGCCAAGTATTGTCAGCCTCAGTGTGTCAGGTGGGGTCCACTCAAACATCAGGGCCCAAGTCAGGTAGTTCAGTGACTTTAATACTAGGAACTAGTTACAAAGGAGTTGGAATGGCTGGAAAGACAAACTGGAGAAGAAGGGGAACCCCAGAGAGTAGTAATAGCAGGAAGCCTCTACCATCTACCTCTAGGACTGGGGAGGAGCTGAGTTAACAAAGCCCTGGACCCACTGCCAGGGAAGAAGAACCGCAATTGCAGAGGAAAAGTGGCCATTGTGAAGAAGGTGATGGTGGAGAAATTGTCTGAATCAGAGGGGAGAGGATATGTTGGCTCCTCCTCTTATTCTACCAGTGCTCCCACTTTATCTCCTTATCTTTCATTGTCCTAATTCATTCTGGGCATGGTTAAATGAGCCCAGGAAATGCAGTTGGCAGGAATCAGCTTCCTGTGATATAGACAGAGTAAGAGAAGGACAAAAATGAATGAATCTGGGAGCAAGCAGGCAAATGACCAGCACATTAAGCCTAGCACACAATATGTTATACGTGGTTTGGGATAGCAAAAGACGAAGGCAGGTCAGAGAAGCCAGAACCAGGGGGTGGGCAAAGCCAATGAGGTATGACGGGTATTGCATACAGGAAGCGGGTCATAAACAGGAGTGGAATCAATAATACAGGAGACTAGTATATAAACATCATATATATGAGTAGAGAAGCATAAAACAGTCTCCTGGAGATCAAGGAAACAGGAAGTTATAGATTTTTCAGGATAATTCAGCCATATCCAGGAAACAGAACATCAACACACACAGGGAAGTAACAAACAGTCAATAGGCTTAGAGTGGTACAATTCATTATGCACTTGTAGGAATTCATTCCAAATAATAGGCTGAAATGTAGACATGAGAATCCAAAAAAGACATTTTCTTAGTTTTTGCCAATATCTTAGCTACGCTTTTTTGTTGTTGTTGTTGTTCTCCAAAGCAAGTTAACGCTCACGTCTGCTTGGAAATTGTATTTAGCAACAGCTGCCAGGGTGCAGTGGCTCATGCCTGTAATCCCAGCACTTGGGGTGGCTGAGGCAGGAGGTGACAGAACAAAATCCTACTAAAAAAAAAAAAAAAGTCAGGCACGGTGGCTCACGCCCATAATCCCAGCACTTTGGGAGGTCGAGGCGGGTGGATCACAAGGTCAAGAGATGGAGACCATCCTGGCCAACATGGTGAAACCCGGTCTCTACTAAAAATACAAAAATTAGCTGGACGTGGTGGCGTGCACCTGTAGTCCCAGCTATTCAGGAGGCTGAGGCAGAAGAATTGCTTGAACCCAGGAGGCAGAGGTGGCAGAGAGCTGACATTGGGCCACTGCTGTCCAGCCTATCGAGACTCTGTCTCAAAAAAAAAAAAAAAAAAAAAAAAGAAACGAAACTACTGAAATAGCTGATAATTAGCTTGCTTACTTGTTGTTACTCTTTCTCATTATGGACTATAAAGAAAAGTTATAACTATTTGAATTTTCTGCTGATTTGAAATTTCTATATAAACAGTACATTCCTGTTTGGTACTCAGAGGGCACTTATCTGCAAGAAAGGCAAAGAAAACGGAAAAGTTAATGAAAAAGGAATCATCCAATCCATGAACAGAACAAAACCATATACACAGTGAAGAAACTTACTTGTCTTACATTTTCTTCCTTGTATGACTTATCATTCATGGTAGTGACTACTTTGGGGCTTGAGTAAAGCTTCTCTAATTTATTCAATGTAACGTCACATGTGAAAAAGACACACAGATACTTTAGACATGATCATAACACTTTATCATTTATTTATTTATTTAGAGACAGAGCTTTGCTCTTGTTGCCCAGGTCGGAGTGCAGTGGTGTGATCTCAGTTCACTGCAACCTCTGCCTCCTGGGTTCAAGCGATTCTCCTGACTCAGCCTCCTGAGTAGCTGGGATTACAGGCACGCATCACCACGCCCAGCTAATTTTTTGTAATTTTAGTAGAGGCAGGGTTTCACCATGTTGGCCCGGCTGGCCTCAAACTCCTGACCTCAGGTGATCCACCCGCTTCGGTCTCCCAAAGTGCTGGGATTATAGGTGTGAGCCACCGTGCCTGGTCCATAACACCTTATTTAAAAATAATCTCTCTGGATCCATACAACTTGTCTGGGTAACTAAATTGAAAATTATTCCTTGTTTTAAATTAATTCAATTGAAACATTTAAAAATTTTTTTTGTTGCTAATCAAGCACTTTTTGGTGGAATCTAAATTAGCACGTGTAGGAGATGCCTGTTTCACTAATTATACAGGCATCTTGCAGTAATTAATGTTTGGGAGAAAGGAATGTCTTTTGCTTACTCTCTTATTCATCACAAAAATGTGAATTTTGGTAAGTAATAATGGAAGCATGTAGAATTACAGAAATACAAATGTATATAATTATCACAAAAAATGAGGCCAAAGGACTATTCGGATATAATGAGGCTGTGGTAGCTGTAATTATCTAGGAAATTAATAAAATTCATTCACCTAGAAATTATTAGTGAGTATCAAATATGTGTCAGCACTAGGCTGGGGTCTGAGAACATACAGATAAACCATAGTTCTGGCTTCAGGGAGTTATATAGACTAGAGATAAAACCTAACTACAGGGGCTGGGCACGGTGGCTCACACCTGTAATCCCACCACTTTGGGAGGCAGAGGCGGGTAGATCACCTGAGGTCAAGGAGTTTGAGACCAGCCTGGCCAACATGGTAAAACCCCGTCTCTACTAAAAATACAAAAATTAGCCGGGTGGTAGTGTGTGCACCTGTAATCCCGGCTACTCAGGAGGCTGAAGCTGAGGCATCTCTTGAGCCTGGGGCGGAGGTTGTGGTGAGCCGAGATCACGACACTGCATTCCAGTCTGGGTGAGTGAGACCCTGTCTCAAAAAACAAAACAAAACAAAACAAAGAAAAAAACCAAACCTAACTACAGGGTTATGAGAGATGACTACTGGCATGAAGCCACAGGTACAACAAAGGGGATGTGTCCCCAGGCAAAGGGTAGTCAGCAAGCCTGCAACCTCAGGGTTCCCAGATCTGAGCCTCTGGCTCTTGGCTAGCCAAACCCCAAGCCTTGGCCTTCTGCCATGGCAAGCTGCAGCCTGGTCTCCCACCTTGAGCTAACATTCAGCTGTTGTACACGTAGCCACGCTTCCTGCTTACCTGTCACTTCCAGTTCTCAAGGGCACCCTTTGCAAACTAAAAGCCACCCCTTTTCACTTTTTCACATCAAACAGATCATCTGGTCCTGTGGATTACATTTCTCAGAAATACCTCTGAACATTTGCCTGCTCTCCACCCCCACTGCCTCTGCAACAGTACAGGTGCTCACCATTTCTGACTTGTTCTGTCACATACTCACTTATCAGGTCTCCCCGTCTCCTGTTTTGACATGCTGTAAAGCAATTCGCCACTGGAAAAAAGGGCTGTCTCTCTCTCTCTTTTTTTGAGACGGAGTCTTGCTCTGTTGCCCAGGCTGGAGTGCAATGGCATGATCTCAGCTCACTGCAACCTCTGTCTCCCATGTTCAAGTGATTCTCCTGCCTCAGCCTCCCTAAAGGCTGGGATTACAGGTGCACACTACCAAGTCCAGCTAGTTTTTGTATTTTTAGTAGAGGCGGGGTTTCACCATATTGGCCAAGTTGGTCTCGAACTCCTGATCTCAGGTGATCCACCCGCCTTGGCCTCCCAAAGTGCTGGGATTCTAGGAGTGAGCCATCGTGCCTGGCCTCTCTTTCCAAAGTATGTCATTATTTTTCCCAAGACCCTTTGACAGTTCCTCATTTCC
Organism: Macaca mulatta; assembly: GCF_049350105.2. NCBI lineage: Eukaryota > Metazoa > Chordata > Mammalia > Primates > Cercopithecidae > Macaca > Macaca mulatta. The sequence continues at coordinate 23,723,007 of NC_133417.1, read as the reverse complement.
TACATACCGTGGTTCTCAAACTTGGATGTGCTCCAGAATTACATAGGAAATTTTTCATTTTTTTAGACGACGTCTTGCTGTATTTCTCAGGTTGGTTTCAAACTCCTGACCTCGTGTGATCCTCTGGACTCAGTCTCCCAAGTAGCTGAGATTATCGATGCATGCCACTGAGCCCAGCTGGAATTTTTTTTTTTTTAAACACAGATTCCTGTGAATCAAAATTTCTAGAAGTGAGGTCTGAGCAATCTGTATTTTTAACAAGTTATCCAGATGGTTCTTTACTGTCAGTCTGGTTCTAGCTGAGGGAGTTTTAGAATTACAAGGCAAAGTCCAAACTTAGCACACAAAGTCATTCACATCAACTCTTCCCCTGTACACACCCTATGTCATAGCCAGAGTTGTAACCCATTTCTTAAACACCCAGGGTTCTTTTAAGTCTCTGTGTCATTGCATGTTATTTTCTCTAGAATTGCCTTTAACCTCCTTTCCACCCTGGAGAGCATTCCCTAAGCCAACTTTGGAGCTTTCTCTGATCTCTAAGTTACAGTCCTCCTCTGCTTCTCAAACCCTGTGTTAATCACTTGTCATGGTGTACTTGAATTTTTACTTGTCTGTTTCCCTTTACTGTACTTTGACTTCAAAGGGTGGGGCTGCAAATTAGTCATCTCCTTAGAGTCTAGCCTTGTTCCTAGTTCCTAACTGGCACATAATATAAACGAATGAATGAAAGGAGAAATGAATGAAGAGAATGCTAGTTATGATAAGGAACTGGCTGTGTATGAGACGACTTCTCTTTATGAACTAAATATATGCCTTTTAATAAAATACTATCCACGTGTAGCTAGCACAAGCTCATCAGCATTTGAGATGATATGGAAACCAAAATAAACAAATGCTACCACAAAAACATAATGACTGCTTTCCCCAGTGCAGGATTGATGGAATCATCAAACATTGAGATTAATGTAATGTTTGGCAGATGTCCAGTGTTTTTATTTTTCATTTGCCTTTGTGTTCATTTATGGGCTAACAATATAATAAACACACACTCACAGTACATCTTTTTTTTTTTTTTCAAAGCCCAGTTTTTTTCATTGCATATTATTTGTTGTCGTCTTTTACAGTATCCCCTTACTTAGTGTTGGTAGTATTTTTTTAAAGAAATATAAATCCCTAACCACTAAGCAAGAAATGAGACTCTTAATTGCATTAGTTTACAGTTCAATGTGAGTGTAAATAAGAATTTTTTAATGGACTTTTTCCCCTTGTTTTTGCTTGCCTTACATTCATTATCCCTCTCTGGGTAATAAACATTTATTTTTTCCTTTTGTAACCACTCCTCCCCTTCTGTCCATGTGGTTCTTTAGTGGAGCTGGTGGTAGGGAGGCGGTATGAGATTCAAGTTTGGCCACCTGGAGTTACAGTGTTGTGCTCCGGCAGGACACCTGATCCAAGTAAGCCAGTGAGAGTCAGTCCCAGGAGTTTTGCTTGGACCGCTGAGGAAAAGTGTACTTTGCCCTGTGGTTGATGAACCATTAGGACATAAGCCATTGTTGCCACTGTGTGAGTAAGCTACCTGAGAATGAAGACAACACAGTGGCAAGCAACACCAAGAGAGAAAGAGAGGCAGATTCTGATGCCATTTTTGAGTCTTTGCATCCAGCTATGCCTGAATCCAATTTATCCCCTGGAATTTACACTTACTTGAGCTCCAACCACTTGAAAGAAAAAAATTTCTTTTTATTCTTAGCCTGATTTGAATTTGGCTTCTCTCATTTACTACCCAAAGTGTCTTGACCACTAGAATATTATGCCAGACTTTATAGCATCATTGAATTTGCTATTTTCCAGAAGAGTTGTGTGAATTTTCAATGTAGCTTTTACCTTCTATGAGTATCTAGAGATATATTTATGTAGAAGTACTCCACTAGCTTGTTGTGAGATCTTAAGTCACTTAATTTCTCTGTATCCTAGTTCCCTCATTTGCTAGACTACGGAGCTATAATGTTCCATCTGCAAAATTATTATTTTGTGAAATATTCTGGAATATCTGATACACTGCTAGAACTGACTGCTATTTAAGAACAATTGGCTGCTATTTAAGGATCATAATTCTCTAGGCATAAGTGCTGTGAGGGCACAGCGTGTGCATCAGGGGCTGGGGGGGTGGGGTGGAGCAGAAAGTAGGAGGAGAAAGTTTGATAAACTTCCTTTGGATAAACTGAAAACAGTCAAATAATTTATAATTTATTATATTATCATCATTAGCTTCTTCTATAATTAGGAGACTTGTTCCAAAAAGTGAGAATTGTCACAAGTTGTCAATTTCATCGAAGGATGAAAATGGATGCCTCATTAAAAAAAAAAGGAATCTCAGTCCAATTTCTTCTCATCACACTGGAATAAACTGCAGTTTTAGATTGAGATGAGGAAGAAAAAAAATCAAGGTACCGTTTGTACCATTTCCTGGATTTTCTCCTAACTGGCAAGGTCACATGTTTATATATTAGACTCCCAGTTTAACATACAGCAGACAATAACATTTTTTTTTTTTTTTGAGATGAGTCTCGCTCTGTCACCCAGGCTGGAGTGCAATGGCACCATCTTGGCTGACGGCAACCTCCGCTTCCCAAGTTCAAGCGATTCTCCTGCCTCAACCTCTCGAGTAGCTGAGATTACAGGCATAGGCCACCACGCCCAGCTAATTTTTGTATTTTTAGTAGAGATGGGGTTTCACCACGTTGTCCAGGCTGCTCTCGAACTCCTGACCTCGTAATCCACCCATCTCGGCCTCCCAAAGTGCTGGTCCACCCCTCCTTCTTTTCTCCCTTCTATCCTTCTCCCTTTTATTTCATTTTCTAAATATTAGACCATACTACAAATCAAAACTCACAAACTGATAGGCTGCAGTGTAGATACAGCTGGGAAAATGTTTTGTTTGCAGAACATCGGGGAAATTTAACATGAAAAACTGGAAGATCTCAATCCACATGGCCACATGGTAATAATATTATTAATGTTGCAGGGGCTTTCCAATTCAGTATGTCCTCTGTATCTCTACTATTTATACTGTCACTCATCCACCTTTCTGTATTACTGGCCTATTACCTATACACATTTGAGTTTATATTCTTCTGGCATTACTTAGCAACTTACTTTTTATATTTAACATTATAACATGGTATTATCAATTAGTATTTGATTCAGTTGCGTATAACCAAAAATGACAAATTATAATGGCTTAAACACTAAGGGTTTATTTTTCTGTCATACAAAATAAGTCTGGAGGTGGGTAGTCCAGGGCTAATATGACACTCCAGTGTCACAAGGTACCTGGGCTCCTTCTCGTTATCTTTCATAGGACATGGCTTCCAATCTCAAGGTCAGCTTGTCATCCATAATGGCCAAAGAGCTGTAGTTACCTTACCTGTTTCAGGCAGGAAGAAGGGTGGAGGGCAAGAAACAAAATGGTGCCCCTCCTAATTGAGTCAGCCTTCTTTAAAGATGTTTGCCAGATGTTCCACCCCACCCAGCTTTTTTTTTTTTTTTTTTGAGAGACAGGGTCTTGCTCTTGTCACCCAGCCTGGAGTACAGTGGCATGATCATGGCTCGCTGAGGCCTCAATCTCCCGGGCTCAAGTGATCCTTCCATCTCTGCCTCCCAAGTAGCTGGAACCACAGGTACAAGCCACCATACCCAGCTAATCTTTTCATTTTGTGTAGAGACAAGGTCTCACTATGTTCTCCAGGCTGGTCTGCAGTTTCCAACTCCTGAGTGCAAGTGATCCTCCTGCCTTGGCCTCCCAAAGTGCTGGGATTACAGGTGTGAGCCACTGTGCCTGGCCCAGCTACTTCTACTTATATCTCATTGGTCATAACTTGATCACACAGCCACATCCAGCTACAATGGAGATTGAGAAATGTAGTCTTTTGGCTGGGTGCACTGCATCTGAATAAAATCCAGGTGTTGCTACTAAGGAAGAAGGAGTAAGTGTCAATCTCTGCTCCATATCTCTCTAGGTTAATACAGACAGATGGAAGAGATTGCTAGTTGCCCCTCAAGATCCAGCCTTGCCTTCTGGGATAAGAAAGCCCTGAGATTTACCTGGCCACAGTGGCACTGGGAACAAACAATATATTTCTAAATACTCTGATTTTAAAATCTTTCATAATCACGATCTCTCCAACATCCGTATTTGTATATCTTTAGAATTCAACAAAATGAAATTTCTAAGTCTAATATATGTGAATGTTAAGTTTTAGTAGACACTGCTAGATAACTTTCCAGAAGGGTGTGGCAATTCACATCTCCATCAGTGATCAGCATGTTTATTTTCCATACAGCTCTGGATAGTTTTTCTATTTTAAAATATTCTCTTTTAATCTGTAATTTAAAAATGTATCTAAGTTAGTGGGAATTTAATTGCTCACGTAACCAAATCTTCCCACTAATGGCTATGGGTTTCTTCTTTTACTTAAGAAAGTCCTCCCCACCTTGAGATTATATAAACTTTTTTTTCTAAATTCCCTTCTAATTTCTTATAATTTACAGTTTTATTTTTGTTATTTGATTCATTTATTCTCTCAACAGATATTTATTGAGCACTTATTACATGCCAGACTCTCTTCAAACTTCAGTGGGAGTATTTTCTAACTGGGAGAGACAACCCTAGTTGATAAGAAACAAACAAACCAATAAGTAAAGAAGACATTTCCCCCAGAGAATTAACACTTGGTGACGGGGGAGACAGTGAGACAGGCTACTCTACATTGCGTGGTCAGGAAAGGCTTCTCTGAGGAGGCAAGTGATTCTGGATTAATTGATGACTGGTGGAGAAGTGCGGGTAGTGAACGCAGGTGGGAATAGCCTGGTGGGTGTGAACAGCAACAAGAAGGTTAATGCAGCTTAATGGAACGTGGGTGAAGATGAGACAAGCTGAACACTGAGGTGGGCACCAGAACATGGGGGGCTTTGTAGGTCCCAAAAAAGGGGTATGGATTTTATTGGATACTAGAAATTTGTCATCCATTTTTATATATAACAGGAAGTGTATATGTTTGCGCAAGTGTGTGTGTGTGTGTGTGTGTGTGTGTGTGAGACAAGGGAGATAGGGCATAACTTTTCTTTCAAACTGAGAGTCAAAATTGAAACTATTCATTCTTTACAGGCAGTGAGGGGATTAGGATTCTATCCCACAGAATCTCACCTCATTTCAAACGTTGTACAGACATTATCGCTCTGTGAAATATATTTTCAGGCTGGGTGTGGAGGCTCACGTCTGTAATCTCAGCACTTTGGGAAGATGAGGCGGGTGGATCATTTGAGGTCAGCAGTTCGGGATCAGCCCGGCCAACATGGTGAAACCCCGTCTCCACTAAAAATACAAAAATTAGCCAGGCGTGGTGGTACATGTCTGTAATCCCAGCTACTTGGGAGGCTGAGACAGGAGAACTGCTTGAACCCAGGAGGCGGAGGTTGCAATGAGTCTAGATCACGCCACTGCACTCCAGCCTGAGCGACAGAGCAAGACTCCGTCTCAAAATATATATGTATATGTATACATACATATACATATATATTTTTTTTCAATGAAATCAAGCATATAATGACTATTTTTATCCCAGCATCTTGGCTTGTTCAGACTGCTATAACAAAGTATCCCTAGTGGAGCATCACCAATCTGAAAATCCAAAATCCAAACTGTTTCAAAATCTGAAATCTTCTGAGCACTGACATGACACCACAAATGGAAAATGCTACACGTAAATACTTATATACAAATTTTGTTTCACACACAAATTAAAAATACTGTATAAAATTACCTTCAGGCTATGTGTATAAGGCATATATGAAATATAAATGAATTTTGTGTTTATGCTTGGGTCTCACCCCCAAGATGTTTCATTTTGTATATGTGCATATTCCCAAATCTGAAAAAATCCAAAATCTTAAATATTTGTAGTCCCAAGCATTTTGGATAAGGGATATTCAATCCCTTATACAAAAACAATTTATTTATAAATAATAAAAATTTAGGCTTTGTAAAAAATAGAAATTTGGCCGGGTGTGGTGGTTCACACTTGTAATCCCAGCACTTTGGGAGGCCAATGCAGGTGGATCACTTGAGCTCAGGAGTTTGAGACCAGCCTAGTCAACATGGTGAAACCCCATCTCTACCAAAATTACAAAAATTAGCAGGCCTTCGTGGCGTGCATCTGTTGTCCCAGCTACTCGGGAGGCTGAGGCAGGAGAATTGCTTGAACCCGGGAAGCAGAGGTTGTAGTGAGCCAACATTGAGCCATTGCACTCCAGCCTGGGCGACAGAGTGAGACTCCAGTTCAAACAAACACACACCGTAGAAATTTCTCATAGCTCTGCAAGCTGAGATGTCCAAGATCCAGATGTGAGCAGATGTACCTTTGGTGAAGGGCTGCTTTCCAGTTCATAGATGGCTGTCTTCTTGTGTCCTCACACAGTGGAAAGGGTAAGGCAGTTCTTTGGGGTCTCTTTTAAAAGGGAACTAATCCTATTCATGAGGGGTCAGCCCTCATGACCTAATCACTTCTCAAAGGCCCCACTTCCTAATACCATCACCCTGGGGGTTAGAACTTCTTTTTTTTTTTTTGAGACGGAGTCTCGCTCTGTCACCCAGGCTGGAGTGCAGTGGCCGGATCTCAGCTCATTGCAAGCTCCACCTTCCGGGTTTACGCCATTCTCCTGCCTCAGCCTCCTGAGTAGCTGGGACTACAGGTGCCCGCCACCACGCCCGGCTAGTTTTTTGTATTTTTTAGTAGAGACGGGGTTTCACCGTGTTAGCCAGGATGGTCTCGATCTCCTGACGTCGTGATCTGCCCGTCTCAGCCTCCCAAAGTGCTGGGATTACAGGCTTGAGCCACTGTGCCCGGCCGCAAGAATTTCAACATATGAATTGGTGGGGGGATGAGAGAACACAGACATTCAGTCTATAGTCCCCAGGGATGTGGCCACTGAATAAAATATTCTAGAACTGCATTTTAAAACCAGGGTAGAGGCAGTTTATAAGTCAAATAAGAAAACCAGTTTTACTTATAGTCACATAAAACTTCTGATAAAACACAACCCTAGTTGATAAGCCATTTATTTACTGGACTTGGCTCTGAAGAAATGACTTTTGGCCAATCCTAAAAATGAAATCTACTCACAAAGGGCAAGAGATGCCACCAGTGAAGACATTTAAAACAATGTGCTGTAGGCTTTGAAGGCAAGTCTAGAGAAGAGCTTCTAAAAATATTTTGCACAATGGTAGCATCAAAAGTGTAGGCACACAGGCCCCAAGATAACACCTGGGAAGAGGACAAGCTTTTGTGTGTTTCATTTTGTATGTTTAAGTAATAAGTCAGTCATGACTTTATAACTAAACCATTTTCCTCTTGATCTGTCCATAATAAAATCACTCTGTAATTTACAATAGGTTTCTTACAAAATTCAAGCTTTATGACAACCCTATAGGTTAAATATTCCTGTCAATTTTATAGATGAAGAAACAGAGTAAGTCAAAGAGTTCATACTCAATTCAAGTCTTTTGATTATAAAATCGGTGCTCTCCCTACACAGTAAGTTAGTTGCTAAGATCAGTCCCTCCCCTCTGACCACTAGGCTGCATGGGGTACCTCGACCACTTATCTGCTTTGAATTGATGCTCTCTGTGAATCTGGTTCATCTGCCAATTTGCAAAGTCATCCCTGTAGTACGCACCTAAGTTGATTTTTAAAATACTATTCTTCATCTTAAAATAATGGAAATTGAGTGGTATGAATTTCCTGGATACTTTTTAAGATCGAAAGACAATTTGCTAATTTGTCGTTATAATTAAAGAGCCCCTAAAAGGCGTAAGAACTAGATTTTGGTTTAGACTCTGTTCCTTAGTTTCTTTAAGATTTTGGAGTCCGGGAGTGGTGGCTCACGCCTGTAATCCCAGCACTTTGGGAGGCCGAGACGGGCAGATCACAAGGTCAGGAAATCAAGACCATCCTGGCTAACAAGGTGAAACCCCGTCTCTACTAAAAATATACAGACACACACACACATACACACACACACAAAAGCCGGGCGTGGTGGCAGGCGCCTGTAGTCCCAGCTACTCAGGAGGCTGAGGCAGGAGAATCGCATGAACCCAGGAGGCGGAGCTTGCAGTGAGCCGAGATCGTACCACTGCACTCCAGCCTGGGTGACAGAGCGAGGCTCCATCTCAAAAAAAAAAAAAAAGACATTGGGAAAAATCACTTAAACTCTACGGGCTTCTGTACCACTTAGGCTTCTCAAATTTGATGCAAGTAACGGGAACTTGCTATGGCTTACTTGAGCCACAGGAGAAAGATACTGCAAGAGTCACAAATGCTTGAAAGGTTGGGAACAGGTTTGGAAATGGGTAAGAACCAAGCACCAGGTTGACCTGAACTGAAAGGAAACTGAGGTGCTATCAGGGAGAAATATGAAATGAAGGATGAAATGTGTCTGACATCCTTTGCTTCTGTGTTTGGAGATGAGTAAGCAGGGAGGGGGTGCATATGCAAACGGGGTGGTCAGAAATGCTTTGGCCAGATGTGTATCTGAAGGCTATGTGCAGCTGAGGAAGGCTGGGCCACCACAGGAGCAGAGAGGCTGGCCAATTTGGCATGCAGCAAACAGGAAGTAGAAGTGATCTGAAGCAAGCAGTGGGTAGACAAGATTATGAGGAATAAGCGCCAATGACATTTTCAACAAGCATTGAAAGCTTCCAAATGCTTCTAACAGTTGCTGCCTTTACAAACACAGGACAGTCTTGACTATGTGAGACTGTGACAGTCTCCTCATGCCTATGAAATGACAGATAGTACTTAGCACTGACATGAGCTTCATATTTGAAGGCAACAAACTTCTGAACCACATGTAGCTTCTGAAATCAAAAGATGCAAACTGGCAGGCCACAGGTCAGATATGACACGCAGAAAAAAATGAGTTACTGTCTTAGTCTAGTTTGTGCTGCTTACAGAATATCAGAGACTGGGTAATTTATAAAGAACAGAAATTATTTTTCATAGTTGTAGAGACTGGGAAGTCCAAGATCAAAGGGCCATCATCTGGTGAAGGCATCCCTGCTGTGTCAAAACACTGTGGAAGGCATCACATGGGCAAGAGAGAGGGAAGGAGGGCAAACTCCTTTTTATCAGGCACCCAGTCCTGTGATCCATTTATGAAGACAGTGTCCTCCTGGCCTAATCACTTCTTAAAGCTCCCACCTCTCAGCACTGTTGCATTGGAAATCTCTTACACATGAACTTTGGGGGAACACATTCAAACCGTTACAGTAACCAAGGATAAAAATGCAGATTTCAGACTTCTCTTGGGGAAAAAAAAAGGCTCTGGCAATACCAGGCCTGTATTTCCACATGGCAACAGTTGTCTGCTGCCTTCTGTTGGGTTGTGGGCTCTTCACATTGCCATCCCTCCTTATGGCCCCCTTCACTCATAACAGTACCTGCCTAGACCTCGAAGCACTAGTTTCCAACCCTGCTTGAGTTAACCACTTCCATGACAACGGTGCAAGGCCAGAGTGTGGGCAGCCATCTTGAGGGTTACTGGCATGGGCTGCCCAAGTGACCAAAGGTATTAACCTCTGCTCTTGGAACTTTTTTAGTAGGATCTCTTCACTCCTGACTTACTACTTGTAACTGCTGGAAACAATCATTTATTCTACCCCTACTAAGCCACATCTGTCTTTTCTGTCAGAGCCAATCTTCAAGCATATGCTTCCTCAAAGGACTTTAATTACCAGATAGTAGAAGTGGGAGCAAAGAATCCCCATCTAGCACCTTCTAAAAGGTAGTGGAGAAACCAACGACAACAAATCTGAGAAAACCAGTTGTTTGACTTCTTTGAAAACAACCTCTAAGAAAAGCCTTCTCTTGTGAATAGCTGTAGACATGCTGGACACTAATTAATGATGATGCCCTTTAGTGAGTCTCCTCTGCACATACCTGATTCCATCTGGATGCTGACCCTCACATACTTCTATCCCTGAACTCTGGAACACAGCGTATCATACAATGTATGATTTAATCTGGACTCTGCTGGAGCCATTCTCTACAAAGCAGCCACAACTTTTTCTTGCCTAAATCCTGTCAAGTTGCTTAATTTTTATTTTTAAACCATTACCATAAATCTACTTTATCAAGCTGCTTTCAAGATAAACTTTAAAATGCTTAGAGCAGTCGACAAATTCTTGCACTGTTTGACTCTTCCTTATCTCTCAGGCTTCCTCTCCCATTGCATCTTCTCTGACTCTTTCGTTTTGACCATATGGATCTTCTTTCAACTTGTAGAAGATGCCAAGCTTGCTCCTGCCTCAGGTCCTTGATACTTGCTGTTCACTCTCCTGGGAGGCTCTTCCTCCCAGCTCAGCTTTTAAATACCAGCTGGTCAGACTCCTTCCCTGCCTTCCACCTTCCTCCCATTCTCCCACTCCTTGCCCTCATTTCTCAGAGTCCTCAGCTCTCCTTTCTACTGCTCTTAACACAATTTGTCTGTTTTCCGCTAATCTGCAAACTCTACAAGAGACCTCAACTATTTTGTCCCACCGAATACTCAGAGTCAGCACAGTCCCTGCCATAACAGAGTAGGTAAGCAATACTTACCTGCCAAGTGAATAAATGAAACACCCGATTCCATCCCCCAGGCCAGCTTAATACCACATTAGATGATCTCACGGACTGAATAAGACATCCTTCCTTTTAAAGAATATTTTTATTTTAGCTTCACATTAGCAAACTCAGAATGGTTTATTGTTAAGATCAGCCTGGTAGAGAGGAAAGCTATTAACCTTCTAGGGTCCTAAAGTGGAACTAGGAACTGATTAGATACGCAGATTTTCAGGCATTATTTCAGACAGCCCAGTCAGAGAATTCTGGGGGTGTGGCCCAGCAATCTGTTTTAACAAACCTTTCGGGTGATTCTGACACACACTAAAGTTTGAAAGGTTTCTTTAAGGCTTTCCAGTTTTCTTTTCTTTTTTTGGAGGGATGGTGGTGGTGGTGGGGGGGTCTCCCTATGTGCCCAGACTGATCTCGAACTCCTAGCCTCAAGCTATCCTCTCCTCCCACCTCGGCCTTCCAAAGCATTGAAATTACAGGCCTGACCCACTGCGGCCCGCCTCCGTCTTTAACTTAAAAAAAATTTTTTTTGGGGGGGCTAAATCCCTTCTATTATCCCGCTAGTAGAATCTTACTACTCCTGAGGGTAATCTTTGTCATAGTCCAAAAGCCTTGAATAAAGGCTGTTTGTAGTTTTGCAGAATATATTCCTGGGCGGTTTGCCTTCCTCAGGAGCTCAGGCCTTGGGAGGTGGGGGTTGGAGGGCAGGGCTACATTCTGAAGTCCTGTAACAACGCACAAGTACAACTGAATAAAACTCGGAACAAAGGCATCAGGGCCACGGTGCAAGCCTTTGTTCATCCGTTCCCCGACTGCTCACCCTGTGTGATATCGCTCTTTTCCACCCAGAAAAGCAGCCACTCAAGTTTTAAGAATGGATGCATGCCGCGGACGTTTTCGATTAGGCCGTTTTCTCCCAGGCACTGGAGGATATTCGTGGCTGCAGGAGGCGCTTCCACTCTTTCCTCAACCTAGCAGAGAAGTAACTGAAACTAACCCAAGGGCTACCACCGAAAAGCCCCTTCCAGCTTCAGAAGCAGAACTAGAAGCTCGGCTAGACTTCTCCGTCTCTACCCTCCTGGAAAACCCGCTGTGGATTTCACTAACTTCAGGATCGGAGCCCCGGCAGGCGAACGCACCTTATTGCGCATGCTCGCTAGCCCCTCCCGCTCGGAGCGGAAGGGGGAGTGCTCGGGGCCTGGGCCTGGCCTGGCCGGGGCGTCGGCACCGGCGGCCATCTTGGCTTCCCGGGGAAAGGCGGCGTGAGGGGAAGAAGTTGTAGGGTGGGGGCAGGAGTGGGGAGGAGGGAAGAGAGAGGGGGAGGAGGCCGCGGCGGGGCAGGGCGGGGACTGCCTGCCTGCTTGGGTTGCGGAAGTGATAGCCGCTGACCGAGCCTGCTGCTTTCTTGCTACTGCTTCGGCTTCCCGGCTACCCCCCGGACGGTGAAGGCGGCCCGGCTGTGGATGGTCAGATAGCGCCTGTCTCCCGCCGCCAATCTCTGGCCCCTAGCAGCACGGAGCAGACGGCGGCAGCAGCAGCAGCAGGCGAGGAGGAAGATGGCGGGACGGCTGCCGGCCTGTGTGGTGGACTGTGGCACGGGGTAAGGGGGCTTACGGGCGGGGGTGGGGAAACTGAGGCGGAGGAAGGAAAATGGCGGGGGAGGGAGGAGGCCGGGAAATGAATGGTGCGGCGAGGTGCTGCCGCCGGCTGTCAGTCCTAGACTCGCCGGCCAGCGAGGGGTGGGGCCCGGAGCCAGGGCCTCGCCGGTCCCCTCGTTTCTCCCTCCTAGGACTGGGGCGGGGGCGCGGGCCCCAGATTCAACCCCCAACCCTCCCTGCAGCTTCCTCCGCGCGACCCCTCCCGGCCCTTCCCCCACGGCGGTGGGCAGTGCCGCCCAGAGAGTGCTAGGGACGGTCGTCTTAGGGGTGGTCCCCGGGCCCGACCCATCCGGCTTTGCTTTCCCTCCGTGTCCCTTTTTGCCAGTCGGTGTGGGGACCCAGGGGCCGAGCTCGGGGACTGGCCTGGTAGAGGAGCTAGAAAAGAGAAGCGCTCCTGGTAGGTTTTGCAAGATCGCTGTGACAACATTCTGCCCAGGGTGTGGGTGGGGAAAGGGAAGAATCGGACTCTGAAAATGGGAACCTACAGTGGGGTTTTCATTTGACCACCCACCTTCTCCTTTCGACTCCCGGTCATTGCCATCTCCCTCTGCGTTTCAACCGGTGAACCGAGTCACATTTTAATTCGAGGGAGAAAGATGTCATGTGTTACTTCTGTAGCCTCAAAAAAGTCCCCCAGTGAGCAAGCGCGCTGTAACTTCCTTAGTTTTGTCAAAGCCGCTTCCTGCTTTCAGTCTTTTATACCCTTATAAGGTAGTTTTTAGTTTCCAACCTGAACACATCTTATTAGAACTTTTAAAATTAAGCAGATTTTAAAGAGACTGAATTACAGGTGCTTGGTATCCATTTATATGACTTAAAAAATGTGCTTATGTTTCATGGAGAGGGGAGAAAGGAAGCACCCTGGGAAATAAACTAATTTAAGTTGTATTCGTTCATTCTGTAAAGGTATCTTGAAGGAAGCAGAAAGGTATAGAGGTATATAGGAATGTGTTTAAGTTGCAAGTAGTTACTCCTAGATCTGTAGGGTAGTTTGCTAAAATGTAGAATGGCTTAAAAGTGATCTTTCATTTTGTATTAATAGACATTTTAGAGAGTTGTACCACACTCATAACTACATAGAGAATAGACTACTCTTATTTTAATGTAGAATCACTGCTTCACGATGACTTATAGGAAGGGTTTTTTTTTTTTCTGTTCTGATTACATCTCTCCAATTCCCAAAACACTCCCAATTTTTTTTTTTTTTTTTGAGGGGGAAGGCAGTGAGAGGCTTGTTTTTTTATTAATTATAATTATTAATTTCATTATTGTTACTTAAAAGATTGTGTGTCCTTCACTCTTTACGTGAAATTTCTTTAATCTTCATTCTCATAACTAGCTAGTGTGGCAGTTTCTAAAATCCCAATTAGGTAGAGAGAAACAACCAACTTCTTAATATTCTCCCTAGGAAAGCACTAGCCTAGATTAGCCTTGGAACTTCCATGTATTTTATTGATGAACACTTTATTATAAAGTTTTTCATGAACACTTTATTATAAAGTTTTTTCTTAATTGGTTCTCATTTCTCGGAACCAATAGTTTTTTTTATTTCCCCCTTCTTAGTCTAATTGATGAGTAGTTTTATGTCTAAGTTCAGTTTTAAAATTAGATTTGGCCTGAGTCAGTAGGATAGAACTTTTTAAATGTGTTTTGTTAAAGTGACGAATATTGCTACATAATTAATGCTTTAGAAATTACTGAGTTGTCAAAAAAAATAGTGTAAATAACTGTGGCCCTAAGAAATAATATGGTAACATCTCAAGTAGTATGTTACTTTTCTAATCTCCATTTTTCCCTCTTTGAAATAGTTTCGAATTAGTATACAGGATGTCTCATTGAGGTCATCTGTCCTTAAGTGACCTCCTTTCCTAAAGGGCAACCTTGAATTTAAAACATGCTGAATGACCAGTAGGATCGGGGAGAGGGGTTCAATTTAACCTAGAGTATTTCTGTTTTAAAATTACAATTATTACAATAGTATATTTTTAAGTTATTACACTGGTTTCTCTGATAAGGAGAGGTTGTTAACTGCACTTTGATGATTTGAATGGAACTGATTAGGAGTCCCCTTGCCACCTCCCTCTCTTTACCATTTGTCACAATCTGAAATTCCCCCTTTAGAGTTTCAGTTATTTTGGTCCTCAAAAGGCTTTTTGGTCTTGCAAGTTGCCAGTGGTGCCTCCTGGGAAGTTACACTTTCAGCTTTATTAGCACATGGAGGATAAGTCCTTGAGGTCGAGGACCCTGAGATAAGCATCTCTAAGTATGGCCTTAACAGGGAGCTTTTACATTTCAAAATTCTGTGGGCCCCGAATGCAAATTGTGCACCTATAATTTGTCTATTTCTTTATGCTTTAGAGAATGCATTCAGTTCTTAGGTCTCTAAATTACAATTACCCACTTAGCTTAAGTAAAAAGTTGTAACCTGAATCAGGTTGCTCATTTCATTCGTTATATAAATTAGGGAAAAGGTGGCTGGAAAAAAGTGGCCATCTGTAAAACTTGATCGTCTTAGATAAGAAAGCTTTTAAGAGTTAGGAAACTTGAAACTTAATCCCAAAACTTGTCGGGATCGTCCAGCAGAACTCAACATATGAATCACCTAGATTCAGGTCATAAAAGAGAATGCTTATTTTGAAAAGAATTTGAAAAGAAATACTTCATTCACATTGATACCCTTATCTACACACTTTTTTGGTTTGTATTGGAAAGTATTGTAAAATACAATTTGGGCACATAGATTCCCATTGATGGCTTAAAAACTAAACAACAGAACTCAAACTTGCTATTAGTGGTGAAGAAAGCATTTTTTTTAAAAGGCATTCACAAACATTTAAAAAAAAAAACCATTGTAACACTTGTACGATCATCCTAAGGCTTTTTTTTTTTCTGGGCAGTGGAGGGGATCATTTTTTTAAATGTGTTTTTTGTTTTTTCGTTTTTTTTTTTTTTTTTTCCTGAAATGGAGTCTCGCTCTGTCGCCAGGCTGGAGTGCAGTGGCACGATCTTGGCTCACTGCAACCTCCACCTCCCAGGTTAGAGCAATTCTCCTGCCTCAGCCTCCTCAGCCTCCTGAGCAGCTGGGACTACAGACGCATGCCGCCACGCCCAGTTATTTTTTGTGTTTTTAGTAGAGATGGGGTTTCACCATGTTGACCAGGATGGTCTCGATCTCCTGACCTTGTGATCCGCCCGCCTCGGCTTCCCAAAGTGTTGGGATTACGGAACTGAGCCACCATGCCCGACCTTAAATGATTTTTTAAAATGCATGTTTTTACTCAAGTTTCTCCATCATTCAGGCCAAATGAGGGGACTCCTTATATACTTTTGTTAAATTGTAGCTCAGTTACAGAACTGCATTGTGAATTTCCTTTTCCCTTTTATGTCTTTTTTTTTTTCCCTGTGGTAAATACAATATTGGTAAATTAGTTTCATTGATTATGATAGCAGAGGTTAATATAGCCTTATGGTCAAAGTCTTGGATATATTCATATCTGGAGTGGATTAAGGAATTTTGCTAATTGACTTCAACTTCTTAGCAATCTTATAATGTAAGCATAAATATTTTGTAGGAGTCAGTGAAAGAGGAGCTGTTCATCTTGTGGCCACATCCTAGCAATTAGTGCAGATAAGAATGATCTTGTTTGAAGAGCAGTAGGGAAAAGCTGGGTAAATGAGGGAAATGTATGTGGGAAGTTCATGTTTCTTCCATAAATTCTGTGCATATTGTTTAATAATAATGCTGTTTCTTTTTTTTTTTTTTTTTTGAGATGGAGTTTTGCTCTCGTCTCCCAGGCTGGAGTGCAATGGCATGATCTCGGCTCACTGCAACCTCCCTCTGCCTCCTGGGTTCAAGTGATTTTCCTGCCTCAGCCTCTGAAGTAGCTGGGATTACAGGCGCCTGCCACCATGCCCGGCTAAATTTTGTATTGTTAGTAGAGACGGAGTTTCACCATGTAGGCCAGGCTGGTGTTGAACTCCTAACCTCAAGTGATCCACCCACCTCATCCTCCCAGAGTGCGGGGATTACAGGCATGAGCCACTGCACCTGGCCGAATAATGCTATTTCTTTAGCCATCTCCAAAGGCAGAAATACTCACAATATCTTAACCAAAAAGCACTCATTGAAATTCTTATTCCTTGATGAGTCATGTTTTGCATGCTGTTTGAAGTAAGTACAACAGACATGCTCCTGGTGAGAAGTCAGATTCTTACTTAGACTTAGCGAAAAACTCACCCTCCTTTCCTGCCTGCCAGTTTCGTGTTGAGATATTGACTTTGGATTGCAAATACTATATGGCGGTGAATGAACTTTCAGGCTCATTGTAAAACACAGTTCAGAATTTTAGGCACAGAAGGGAAAGGTCTGATAGAGGACCTGCTGACCATGCTTTCTGTGACACCTATTTTTTAACCTAATTTTATAAGTGAGAAAACAGAATTAGAGAATTTAAATTACTTTTTTGATGCTGTCTACCTGGCAGGTGGTTCAATCTGCTATTTGGACCTGAGTTCTTCTGTATTTAAGTCCTGTGTTCTCTCTGTTAACACTTTGGGGACTCCTGACTGCCTTTTCAGAACTTTATGTGTTGCTTCATTTTTGTTAGTGAAGTTAACTCTATTTCTGTTTAAAGAACTCTTACAAAAAAAAAAAAAACTCAGCCTTATGAATTTGATTCACCTAATTAGAGAAACCCCTCTGTGTAATCATTCTTACCTGGTTTAGATTCCCCCCCGCCCCACCCGGATGTGTGAATGCCTAGACTATTTCCTTGTTACTTTGCTTAAATTTAATCTCTAGAAAAAAATTACTCTCTAGGTTGTGTTTCTCAGGAAATAATAATAGCTAGCATTTATCAATAATTGTATGTCAGGCCCTGTGCTAAATGCTTTATATTATCTCAACTTTATATTATCTTAACTTTCACAAAAGATAACCTGGAAAGTATTGTCTTTGTTTTATAGGCTAGAAAATTTAGACTTAAGAGAGGTTAAGCTACTTACCCAAGATACTGTAGCAAGTAAGTGTGTCTGAGCCTCTACACTAGATCTTCCTTCTGTAGAAGATAAACCTTTGACATGGCTTGGTGGATAGTAGGAATTCAAATCTTTGTTGTGTGGATGAATGAAGAATTAGGAGTATGGTTTTTTAAAAAAACTACACATCAGAAACACTCCATACCCAGTGACTCAGAATCTCAAGGGTTGGGCTGTGAATATTCATTTACATAGGCTTCCTAGATGATTCTTCAGCAGCCCATTCAAGGGCCAACTTTGCAGAAATTCTGAAACCTAGTATTAGCAGTGGAGATGGAGCGGAAGAGATAAGTTAGAAAAAGATTGTTTTTTTCTTTTCTTTTTACGTTTCTTCTGGCAGTTATATTTTGGGTTATTTTATTTATGGATAGCAAAGGCTTTGTGGTCGTCTGTTTTTGAGTTCAAGCTCTATCACTTAATAGCTATATGACTTTATACACTTCAACCTCTGCAGGTCATATTTCTTCCCATCTGTAATTTGGAGATGATAGTGTATACCATATAGGTTTTTTTTGTTTGATTTTGAGACGGGGTCTCTTGCCCAAACTGGAGTTCAGTGGCAAAATCATGGCTCACTGCATCCTTAAACTGCTACGTTCAAGCTGTCTTCCTACCTCAGTACCCCGAGTAGCTGGGACTACGGGCACGTGCCACCGTGTGCGGCTACTTTTAAAAATTTTTTGTTGAGATGGGGTCTCACTGTGTTGCCTCAGGCTGGTCTCAAACTTCTAGGCACAAGTAATCCTCTTGCCTTGGCTTCTCAAAGTGTTGAGATTATAGGAGGGAGCCACCACGCCCAGTGGTTTTTTTTTTTTTTTTTTGATAATGCATGACAATGGTTCGGTACAGTGCCTGACACACAGTAAGAGCACAGTATGTTATACTAATCAGTTTTTTTTTTTTTTTGAGTTTAAGTTCTTAAAGAAAGGAATACAGTATGCTATGCTTATTTTCTTATCTCCTGCAGGCTTTGGCCTACCTACCACACATAGTTCTCGCACAGTCAAAATGTTTTTGCTGATTTGAGAGATTGAAGGATGTATAGCTAGGACTTGGCAGTTGATTCCAGTGGATTGTAAATAGGCATCAATGAATATTTCAAGATTGTAAGCCTGAGTGGTTGGGACAATAAGGGAGTTAGTTTTAAGAAGCTGAGTAAAATTGGAATTTGTTGTTGAATTTGGAATGATGATTTATAATCGGAAACATTCTAGAGGAAATTAAAAATACAGGAGCTTTGGGAATGAAGGTGGATATTTGGGAATCATAATTTGTTAACTGAAGTTAATCAAATGAGAGCATTCAGAGAGAAAAGAACAGAAAGATTATCAGTTTCCCTTTAAAAAACTGTGGATATGTGATCTAGCTTCTTGAGCATCACAGTGACTGATCGGCTCGTGGTGATTGATCACTATGCTGACAGTCATTCTCTACCTATCTCATTCCGTTTTCTAAGAGGCAAAATCCTTCATCAGGAGGAGAGTTCAGCTCTAGCTAAGTTTCCCTTG
Organism: Macaca mulatta; assembly: GCF_049350105.2. Taxonomy (NCBI): domain Eukaryota; kingdom Metazoa; phylum Chordata; class Mammalia; order Primates; family Cercopithecidae; genus Macaca; species Macaca mulatta. The sequence goes on along the minus strand of NC_133417.1, from coordinate 23,704,137 downwards.
TCCAGCATGCTCCTCCTCCTCCAACTTGTGGAAACAGTTAAAGGATTGGACTAGGAGCAAAAGTTTGGAATGGTTAAAATGTAGCAACATGTGTTTCCTGAAACAAAATTCCACCATAATAAAAAAGCATTTGAATGCTCCCTTGTAATTCTATTAGACATGTAGCCTTTTTAATGACACAGCCATAATCAGTGATAGGCAGTAGCATAAAGAAGCAAGTGCAAAGCGATTAAGTAATAATAGCGCTACAAAAATGTGTGCTGTAGCTTACCAAACACAACATTTATGAATTATTAGATAGGAGATAAGGCGATGTTATTGGATTGTTTTAAATTTAGTTCTTTTAGGATAGTTACTAATATTAGTTTGTGTGCTGATTTTATAACTATGTGGGCCTTTATATCAGGAAACAACATAACTTACATAATTGACTAATAGCAGAGCAAAAAAAAAATCTAGTTTTTTTAAAGATGATTTTGCAGAATTTTAATAATAATTTTGTTTCAGAATTTTGAAAATTCTTTCCAAACTGTTGATTTAAACTCAAGTCATTTTTGCATACTCCTTGAAACCAGGAAAGGAATAGCATGAATTTGTTTAGCCAGATGTATTCTTTTTTTTTTTTTTTTTTTTTTAATTGAGGCAGAGTGTCACTCTGTTGCCCAGGCTAGAGTGTGGTGGCGTGATCTTGGCTCACTGAAACCTCCGTCTCCTGGGTTCAAGCTATTCTTTTGCCTCAGCGTCCCGAGGAGCTGGAATTACAGGCACCTGCCACGATGCCTGGCTAATTTTTGTATTTTTAGTAGAGATGGGGTTTCACCATATTGGCCAGGCTGATCGTGAACTCCTGAGCTCAAGTGATCTGCCCGCCTTGGCCAGATGTATTCTTTTAGCTTTCCTTCTGCGCCCCAACCCTAATACACCTGAGAAAAATATTCATCTGTTCGGATACTCAATATGCCATCTTTTCCTCCTGCCCAAGGACGCTACCTAAACATTTTGTTTTTAAACATTTTGTCCTTGCTTTGGGACTTCATGTCATTTGTGAAACTGCGATACTCTTGGGAAGGGTTTTGATGCTTTTCAGTATTTATAGTGTAAAGGAGAGGTTACAATGAGGAGGATAAAAGTCCTAGAAAGAGAATTAGGGTGCAAAAGACCTTGTAGTTTAGGGTTGGCTTAATCTACTGTAAACGTGTAAACCATGTTTTTAGTATTAGTGTATAACAGGACACAAGTGTTTGCCTAGTTATAGAGATTATTTTAATTAAATCTAGGGTGTTTTTCTTCTGCTATAAGCATTTTTAAAATTCAGTTACTCAGGGGTACGAATATAGCATTTTATGTGTATTTGTGAAACTTGCTTTAGTAAATTAAGGGAAATGCCTAATGACTCACGCAGAATTATAGAGCTGAAAAGGGATTTTGAGAGATAATTTAATCCACTCTTCATTTACAAATGAAACAGAGGCTCAGAGTTGAGAAATGTCTTTTGGGAGTGTTCCTAATTATTAATTGATAGTATTGTTGAATTCTTTTAAATTTTCTTGTGAGTTCACATTTATGAGTTACAGTAGTTGAAATGAAGTAGTTGGAATAACAGAATGTATTTTATTTATAGTTAAAGTAGTTTTAGTTGAGGCCTGCATCAGAATTCTTCAGTGTTTCGTTGTAATGCAGAGGCATACTGTATGGCACACATGAGAAACTAATTTTATGTTTCCCAATAATAATGTTTTAAACCAAGTTTAGAGACTTTTTTTAAGTTGTACTCTGTAGGTGCCAGGACAGATGACATTCATAAAATGAATGCTGTTTTTAAAAAACTTTTTCTTTATGGTTTCAGAGATTTATATCTTTGGATTTTAGTTATTAAAGATGTGTTAAATGGGTTGTGTACCAGCAGCCATTTCAAGGCCCTTTACACGTTTTGTTTTTTATGTTATTACCTTTTCAGAAGCCGTAGTTACTGTTATCTAAATCCCATTTCAAAGATAAGTAAACTGACGATATAGTTAAGTGGTAGATTTAGAATTTTAGCCCTGGCATAGTCTCATTCCAGAGCTCACAACTCTACTGTTCCCTAATTGAGATACATCCAAGGAGAGTAGTCCAATTATTAGTCCAGTTTTTAAGAGTGTTCATTTTATACATACTTAAACCCAGAGCTACTAATTTTTAGTACAAATATGAAACATATAGGGAGGTCTTAGTGACCAATTCACTGATGTGATTAACCTATAACACATTAAAGTGAAATATGGATTTACTTACTGCTTATTTGCATATTGCAAGGACTGGTAATTGCTGATAAATTCGGGACAGCTCAAGGAAATGATGCCTAATTACATATATCTTCAAAAGGAAGGCATACATATTTCTGAAGCTGCAATTTGAAAATGAATAATCTCCACTGAACTATATTTTACTCATTGTGTATTGTGTGCTCATTAATGACTGCACAAAACACAAATGAAAGTAAAAAAAAAATAGAAGAACTTAAGAAAGTAATCAAGTATTTATTTCAATCTCAGTTCTATGCTGAACGCCATGGTATATACAAGAAAACTAAGGCATGATCTTATACTTGAGGTTTACAGTTTAGTTTCAAAGATGAAACTAATATGTGTGAAATAGTTATGGATGGCTTATTAGCATTTAGTTATTTGGGGAGAATAATAAGGGCTGTAGTATTTGGAGGATGATTTATGAAGAAGCCAAACTTGATCAGATCTTGGAAGAGCGTGAATAGGATGTGATCGATACATGGGAAGGAGGACTTCAACAATCTAGGATGTGAGCTAAACTGAAAGCTCCATAATGGCAGGGTTTATTTCTTTTTCATTCATTCTCTATTCAAGTGATAGCCTCCTGCATGGTATTAAATAATTCCCAGTAAATATTTTACTGATGAAGGGAAGACATGAAGGAGTTTCAAAGTATTTGGGGGATGGGTCAGTTAGGAAATTGCCCTACCTGGAATTCAGATATTTCTATTGGGAGCTGTGGGACAGCAAGTAGTTTATTTACTCATCTTGCCTTATTTCAGAAGGATTTTAAATGGGGCAGAATGGTTTGCAATTTATTTGATAGGCAGTAGTAGATTGTGTAGATCATTAAGCAAAAGAATAATAAAAGGTAAATTTATGCAGTATTAGTCTGGGTCTAGTATTTTATTTATTTATTTATTTATTTATTTATTGAGACAGAGTCTCACTCTGTTTCCCAGGCTGGAGTGCAGTGGCGCAATCTTGGCTCACTGCAAGCTCTGCCTCCCGGGTTCACGCCATTCTCCTGCCTCAGCCTCCCCAGCAACTGGGACTACAGGCGCCTGCCACCACGCCCGGCTAATTTTTTTGTATTTTTTTTGTGTGTGTTTTTTAAGTAGAGATAGGGTTTCACCGTGTTAGCCAGGATGGTCTCGATCTCCTGACCTCGTGATCCGCCCACCTCGGCCTCCCAAAGTGCTGGGATTATAGGCGTGAGCCACCGCGCCTGGCCATTTTATTCTATTTTTAACAGCTTTATTGAGTTATAATTCACATACCATAAAGTTTACTCTTTTAAAGTGTGTAATTGAGTAATTTTTAGTATAGTCACAAGGTTGTGCAACCATTTCCAGTCAATTTTATTTTATTTTTTAATGCCTGGATGCTACTTATTGGAATCTAGTCAATTTAGAACATTTTCATGACCCCAAAAAACCCCACACCCAGTGGCAGTCATTCTCATTACCTCTACCCTCAACCCTTGGCAAACACTAATTTACTTTCTGTCTTTATGGATTTGCCTAGTTTGGCCATTTCATGTAAATGGAATCATAGAATCTGTGGCTTTTTGTGACTGATTTCTTTCATGGGGCAACTGCTGACTGCTGTAGTTGTCTTCAGTGGGGATAGTTGGACGTGTAGCAAAGGGATCGGGAAGACATGGTTGAGAATCTTTGAAAGCAAAATTAAAGGAATGGGTAGAGGGATAAAGGGAGGCCTATGGATAAAGGAAAATCATCTTGGGAGGGAAATGTTTACCGAATACTTAGTGATTTCTATTCACTATTAGGTCGTTTAATACTTATGACAACCTCTGAATTTAGTTTTATTCCCTATGCATTAGGAATAGTCTATGATCACAGGATCACAGGCTAGTAAATGGTGGAACAAGCATTCACTAGTGTCTTTTTAATTTCAAGGTTCATGTTCTTTTCTCCCCACTAGTGAAAAGCAAGTTAAGATTTTAAGGTTTAGGCTTGAAGGGACCAGGAGAATGTTTCTGTTGACACAGAGTAGGCGTCCGGGTTCTTCCTCTCAACAGTCCATCAGTATTTTTGTGTCAGGTTAAACATTGACTTGCATGTAGTGAGAAAAATATTGGAAGGAATTGGAAAAGTTTTTTAAACCATTGCTGTTTATCTTTATAGCTAATATTGTCTTACTCTACTTGACAAATTTCCCTGTGAATTAGCCACTACATTCTTACTTTAAAAGTGTCTGGCTGGGCACAGTGGCTCATGCCTTAATCCCAGCACTTTGGGAGGCCGAGGCCGGCGGATCACCTGAGGTCAGGAGTTTGAGACCAGCCTGACCAACATGGAGAAACCCCATCTTTACTAAAAACACAAAATTAGCTGGGCGTGGTGGCACATGCCTGTAATCCCAGCTACTCAGGAGGCTGAGGCAGGAGAATCGCTTGAACCCGGGAGGCAGAGGTTGTGGTTGGCCAAGATCGTGCCATTGTACTTCGGCCTGGGCGATAAGAGCGAAACTCCGTCACAACAACAACAGCAACGACAAAGTTTCTAACACCAAATTACCTTTTTGAGTTTTGGTATTGTATGACGAAAACTAAGTTGAGAATTGAGATATTATGGGAGTAAGCATTGGGATCAATTTGTAAAGCTCTATTTTCATTTGGGATTTATTTGGTAATCATATCTTACATAAAATTATGTAAGATGTGCTTTATTTTTATGATATGGTAAGGGTATAAGCAAATCATTCATACTAGGATAGAATTATTTGAACTTTAGTGGTTGTCAGTATTAACGTTTTGGAAAGAGTTGTGCTAGATCCTTAAAGTCTCTTCTATCCTTAAGTTCTGGGGTCTTGTATTTATTTTGTTACATCATTTCATTTGTTGAACTATTGAAAGTTAAAACTTGTTCCATATATAGAGGCACAGGCAGAGTAGATTTAGCATCATTCTTAAGGGCCCTATAATTTTCAGAATTATAATGGAACATTGGCTTCAAAGTCACCACTATATTAACCCCTAACAAGAGAGTATAATTGTACATGCTTTTAATGTACAAGCATTTGAAGTTTGTAAAATTAAAAATAATATCCAAGGCAAGGGATGTTAATGCTCTTACAGTACAGGCATAAATTGTTTTATTACTGAAAAAGGTTCTTTCTTTTAATGGATTTCTTTTCTTTTAGATAAGTACAGTCAATAATATAACAGATACCTGAATTCATTGTTTTAAGGAACAAAACAGCGTTATTGGTGACTGTCCCCGAATCCACTTCCCCTTTCCTCAGAGGCAATTACTGTTGTGACAGACTCACCTTTTTTTTTTTTTTTTTGTATAAAACTCATCTTTCTTTTGCTGTTGATTTCTGCCAGTCCAGCCTCCTCTCTCACCTAGCCTTCTTATATTTCTACTGTTATTCTTCTAGTCACCAAGGCTTTGATAGCTTCAAAAGTGCTTTTGAATTCTTTTCTCTATATTCCTTTCTCTAAGCAAGTCATTTTTCAAGTCCCTTACAACTTCCCTTTCCCAGCCAAAATCAGCATTGTAGATTTTTTTCATTGCTGCCTTACTAAGAGCTTTTCTTTGTATTTAACTTGCTTCTCTAAGGCACAAAGAAACATTTTTGGTTTAGTTTTTCTTTTCTTTTTGGAGACAGAGTCTCTCTCTGTCACCCAGGCTGAAGTGCAGTGACGTGATCTTGGCTCACTGCAACTTCTTTCTCCTGGGTTCAAGCGATTCTCCAGCCTCAGCCTCCTGAGTAGCTGAAATTACAGGTGCTCATCACCACGCCTGGCTAGTTTTTATATTTTTAGTAGAGATGGAGTTTTGCCATGTTGGCCAGGGTGGCCTCAAACTCCTGACCTCAGGTGATCACCCGCCTGGACCTCCCACAGTGCTGGGATTACAGGCATGAGCCACTGCTCCTGGCCACAACGTGATGTTTTGATATAAGGAAATCTTGTGTCATGAGTCTTACAGTCAAGCTAATTAATGTATTTGTTACCTTTTTTGTGTGATAACACTTAAGATCTCCTTTAGGCAAATTTTAACTGTAAAATACTGTATATTATTAACTATAGTTACTATGCTATAGCTTAGATCTCTAGTACTTATTCATCTTATAACTGGAAACTTGTACACGTTGATCAACATCTCTCCAATTCCTCCATCTCTCAATACCTGGCAACTGCCATTCTACTTATTTCTCAGGTTCTATTTTAGATCCCCATATATGAATACATTGTTTTCCTTATCTTTGATTTTCAGTAGTTTGACTTTGTGCCTAAGTGTGGTTTTCTTTATATTTATTCTGCTTGGGTGTTCTTGAGCCTCTTAAATCTCTAAATTTCTTTCACTAAATTGGGAAAATTTTTGGCTACTATTTCTTTTTATTTGTTTGTTTCTAAGACTGAGTCTGTGTCGCCCAGGCTGGAGTGCAGTGGCGCAGTCTTGTCCCACTGCAACCTCTGTCTCCGAAGTTCAGTGATTCTTGTGCCTCAACTTCCTGAGTAGCTGGGATTACGGGCTCGCACCACCATGCTCGGCTAATTTTTTTGTTTGTTTATTTTTGAGATGGAGTCTCGCTCTGTTGCCAGGCTGGAGTGCAGTAGTAGTGCGATCTCGGCTCACTGAAACCTTCACCTCCCGGATTCAAGCGATTCTCCTGCCTCAGCCTCCCATAATTTATTTTTAGTAGAGGTGGGGTTTCGCCGTGTTGGCCATGCTGGTCCTGAACTCCTGGCCTCAAGTGATCCGCCTGCTTCGGCCTCCCTAAGTGCTGGGATTACAGGCATGAGCCAACCCGTCTAGCCCGCCGCTATTTCTTTTAAAAAATATTTTTACTACACTCTCTTCTCCTTCTGGGACTTCAGTGTGTCACTTTTTCTTTTCTTTTCTTTTTTTCTTTTTTTTTTTTGAGACGGAGTCTTGTTCTGTTGCCCAGACTGGAGTGCAGTGGCTCAATCTCAGCTCACTGCAAGTTTTGCCTCCTGGGTTCACGCCATTCTCCCACCTCAGCCTCCCAAGTAGCTGGGACCACAAGCGCCTGCTACCGCACCCATTCAATTTTGTTACTTTATTTTTAGTAGAGACGGGGTTTCTTTGTTAGCCAGGATGGTCTCGATCTCCTGACCTCATGATCTGTCTGCCTGGGCCTCCCAAAGTGCTGAGATTATAGGTGTGAGCCACTGCGCCTGGCTGTGTGTGTCACCTTTTTGATATTGTCCTTGATAAGTCCCTGAAGCTCTGTTATTTTCTCTTTCTTTGTTTTTTTGCCCACCCTGTTTTCAGAATGAATAATTTCTACTGCTCGGCCTTTATTTTTGTTTATCTGGTGATATTTCCTTTATTATCAATTGCAAGTCTATGTTAATACTCATTGTTGATTCGAAGTCTTTATCTGATAATTCCAGCATTTGGGTCATCTTAGAATTGCCTTCTGTTGAGTGTCTTCTGGGAGAATGGGTTACGTTTTCCTGATTCTTCCTACGTGAAGTAATTTTGGTTTGTAAGAATGTAACACTCTTGTTTATTCATTCTCTTGTTAAACATTTGTTTTGCTTCCAGTTTTGGGTCTTTATGAACTATGCTGTTGTGAACATACATGTACACAATCATGTGGACAACTGTTTTTGTTTTTCTTGTGTGGATTCTAACTAGAGGTAGAATTCCTGGGTCAGATGGTAAGTGATTGCTAAATTGTTTTCCTAAGTGGCTGTATCATTTTACATTCTAACTAGTAATGTTTTTACTTTTGTTGTTGTTGTTATACAGCCCTCCCTCTAACAAGTAATGTTTGAAAGCACCTCAGTGCACTTTTAATTTGCATTTAAAAAATCCCATGGAGTTGAGTGTCCTTTTGTTTAATAACCATTTTTCTTTTTCTGGGAATGGTTAGTGTCTTTTGCCTTTCCTTCTTTTGTTTCCTCTCTTCCTTCTCCATCCCTCCCTTGTCATGAACATCTAGGTACCCTTTATATGTTGAAGAGATTATCTCTGTCTCTCAGTGTAGATAATTTTTCTCTATTACTCATTTTTTCTTTTGGCTACTTTAGGTGTGTTTTTGTAAAGAAGTTTTTAATCTTTACATAATTGAAATAAACTTTTTCAGTGTATGGATTTTAAGTTAGAAAGTCTCCTGCACTCCAGGGTTATAAACTATATCACGTTTTCTTTTAAACCTTATATTTGATATATTTAGATTTATCCTGCTTTAACATGTGCAGTAGGTATCCAGTATTATTTTCTTTCTCATAACTGCTGAGGCTGGCAGGTCACGAGGTCAGGCATTCAAGACCAGCCTGACCAACATGGTGAAACCTCGTCTCTACTAAAAATACAAAAATTAGCTGGGCATGGTGGCGGATGCCTATAGTCATAGCTACTTGGGAGGCTGAGGTAGGAGAATCACTTGAACCCAGGAGGCAGAGGTTGTAGTGAGCCAAGGTGGCGCCACGGGACTCCAGCCTAGGCGACAGAGCAAGACTCCATCTCAAAAAAAAAAAAAAGTGTGTGGTAGAATACTCATAAAGTTTACTGTTTAACCATTTCTAATTGTGCAGTTTAGTGGCATAAAGTACATTCACATTATTGTCTAGCCATCACCATCCTCCATGATCCAGAACTTTTTTATCTTCTCAAACTGAAACTCTACCCATTAAACAGTAACTTCCTATTCTCTCCCCACATGCAAAGTCCCAGGCAAATACCATTCCGCTTTCTGTCTTTATGAATTTGACTTTTCTTTTTTGTTTTTTTTTTTTGAGGTGGAGTGTCACTCTGTCGCTCGGGCTGGAGTGCAGTGGCTGGATCTCAGCTCACTGCAAGCTCCGCCTCCTGGGTTTGCGCCATTCTCCTGCCTCAGCCTCCCGAGTAGCTGGGACTACAGGCGCCCACCACCACGCCCGGCTAGTTTTTTTTGTATTTTTTTTTAGTAGAGACGAGGTTTCACCATGTTAGCCAGGATGGTCTCGATCTCCTGACCTCGTGATCCACCCGTCTCGGCCTCCCAAAGTGCTGGGATTACAGGCTCGAGCCACTGCGCCCGGCCGAATTTGACTTTTCTAGGTACCTCCTGTAAGTGCAATTGTACAATAGTTGTCCTTTTGTGATTGGTTTATTTTACTTCTACTGTATTCAAGGTTCATCCATGTTGTAAGCACGTATCATGTGTTTCCTTTTTAAGGCTGAATAATACTCCATTGGAAGTATATATCATATTTGGTTTATCCATTCACATGTTGATGGATGCTTGGGTTGCTTCCACCTTTTGGTTATTGCGGATATTGCTGCTATGAACATGCATGTACAAATACCTGTTCAAGTTCCTGCTTTCAGTTCTTTTGGGTATATACCCAGAAGTGGAATTGTTGGGTTGTATATTTAATTTTTGGAGGAACTATTTTATAGTTTTCCACAGCACTGCACCATTTTAAACTCTCACCAGCATTGCACAAGGGTTTCAATTTCTTTACATTTCCCCAACATTTGTTATTTTCTGTTTTTTTTTTTTGATAGTAGCCATCCTAATGGGTGTGATGTGGTATTTCATTCTGGTTTTGATTTGCATTTTCTTTATTATTAGTGAGGTTGAACATCTTTTCATGTGTTTATTGGCCATTTGTATATTTTCTTTGGAGAAATGTCTGTACAAGTTCTTTGCTCATTTTTCAGTTGGGCTTTTTTCGATTGTTGTGTTGTTCTTTATTCGGGATATTAATCCCTTACAGATAGTGATTTGCAAATATTTTCTCCCATTCTGTAGATTGCCTTTGCACTGTGTTGACTGTGTCCTTTGATACACGAAGGTTTTTACTTTTAATGAAGTTTTTCTCTTTTTTTCTTTTGTTACTTGTGCTTTGGTGTCATAGTCAAGAGATTATAGCCAAATTTAGTATCATGAAGCTTTTCACGTTATGTTTTTTTCTAAGAGTTTTATAGTTTTAGCTCTTGTGTTTAGGTCTCTGATCCACTTGGAGTTAACTTTTGTGTATGGTATAAGGTAAAGGTACAACTTCATTCTTTTGCATATGGATATCCAGTTTTCCAGCACCATTTGTTCAAAAGACTGCCCCTTTTTCATCTTAGTAGTTATGGCATCCTTATTAAAAATCATTTAATTATATATGTGAGAGTTTATTTCTGGGCTCCTTATTCTGTTAGTCCTTATGCCAGTACCATACTGTTTTGGTCACTATAGCTTTGTAGTAACTTTTAAAATGAGAAAGTGTGAGATCTCCAACTTTGTTCTTTTTCAAGATTATTTTGCCTATTCAGGATGCTGTGAGAGTCATATGAATTTTAGGATGGATTTTTCTATTTCTGCAAAAATGTTATGAGGATTTGGATGGTAATTGCCTGAATCTGTGGATCGATTTGGGTAAATAGCTTTCAGATATGCAAGTTTGTCCCAAGTCTGAATGCTATACTAAATGCAGTTGTCCAGATGGCAAAGTTAAGAAAAAAATGAAGCCATTTAAACCTATTTTTAAAGCTTATTAGGAGGGAATGAGATCAGATTGCTTACTAGCTGTCCAAAAAAGAGTTTTTGCCAAAAGTAACTTAGAGCAGGGGAGAAGCTGCTTTTATGAATTACTTTTTTGTTTATTTTTTATTGTAATTTTATAATAATTTTTTTAAAGACGTGGTCTTGCTCTGTTGCCCAACTGGAGTGCAGTGGGGCAGTCATAGCTCCTCCATGGCTCAAGTGATCCTCCCAGCCTCCCAAGTAGCTAGGACTACAGGTGTGAGCTGCTATGTCCAGCTGATTTTTAAATTTTTTGTGGAGATGGAGATCTCGACTTGTTGCCCAGGCTGGTGTTCACCTGTTGTCCTCAAGTGACCTTCCTGCTTTGGCCTCACAAAGTGCTGGGACTACAGGCGTGAGCCATCACACCCAACTCATAAATGACCTTTATGAATATCCAGGAAAACTTTACAGAAAATTGCAAGGGCTATGGAAAAATAAATTACACTGGTAGGATTTATAAATTCAAAGCAAAAATTTATTTTGGAAAAGTAAGGTTAAAAGCGGGTTGTGGCCAGGCGTGGTGGCTGACACCTGTAATCCCAGCACTTTGGGAGGCTGAGGCCGGCCGCTCACCTGAGGTCGGGAGTTGGAGACCAGCCTGACCAACATGGAGAAACCCTATCTCTACTGAAAGTACAAAATTGACCAGGCATGGTGGCTCATGCCTGTAATCCCAGCTACTTGGGAGGCTAAGGCAGGAAAATCGCTTGAACCTGGGAGGTGGAGGTTGCGCTGAGCCGAGATCTCGCCATTGCACTCTAGCCTGGGCAACAAGAGCAAAACTGTCTCAAAAAAAAGAAAACAAAACAAAAAACAAGAGCCTTGAATTTAAACATAGTGATTACATCCTTAAATTATAATTTTAAAAGTTCATATGTCAAGTGCCAATTAATTGTTAGGCAACAGTTTTTTGTTTTAGTCAAAGAAAAAGCGAGAAAAACTCTTCTACCATCTGCTTGTACAAAATTTCTTCTTTATGGTGACTATCTAATTTTTAGAGTCCATAAAAATATCTTAATAATATGTAGTTATTTCATGTGTAAAACTCAATAGAATTGGTAGGTTAATGGAGGCTAGTTTACATTTGAAAAGCTTTTATTTTGAAGTTTTAAACAAATTTAGTATTTAATATACTTTCTCATTTTTTTTCTTTTTTCTTATTATTATAAAGAAAATTCAAATGAAGTTTGTAAGCAAAACTTATATAGCTGTACCTAAATCCCCTCCAGTTTACTTGACTGTGCTTCTCTAATACTACTGTATTTTACTTGTGTTAATTTGAAAATGGTTGGGGATATACGTTGTCCCATTGTATCCTTTTAACTCAGTTCAGCATTTCCTTCAGGTCTTTCTGGACTCAACTTTTAAATCTCTTCTTGTCCTTAAATGTTTCGTATCTCCTATATGAGCGTTAAAATATTTTTATATGAGTGTTAAAAAGTATTTTTTTTAGTCTCAGATTTCTACGGTTCTATTCTTATTTTTAAAATTATTGCAGTGTATTTTCTGTATGCTTGTTCTCTGAACTTTGACTTGTGGTTTTTTTTTTTTAGTTTCAAATCTTAATTTTTAAAGTTTGCTAATAATATAAGACAAGTGGTTTTAAAGAGTGATGTTTTTTGGTCATTCAGCACTTTCCTCCCTGATGGAGAAAATGTGAGTTTTGAAGGTTGAGCCTTCAAACCTTTTTTAAAAGTTTAGGAGATAACTTTATTTTTTTAGATTGTATCCTGTACCACATTTTTTTTTTTGAGCCAGGAACCAAATTAGTTTTTAGAGTCTAAGCAATTTATAAAGTTAAGTAAACTGTGATATTTCCCCTCATATTTTTTAAGAATTGGTGAAAATACTGTTGTCTTTGATTATTATCAAATGCTGTAATTTAGCAGTCTGCAGAACTAATGTAGACAGACTTTACATGATTTAGTTCTCTTGGGATATTAAAAATTTAAATCTAAGGTAGTAGAACGTTAGTTGCTGCTCCCCAAAATGTAGTGGATTATTTTGCTGTGGCATTTAAAATGCATTAGAGGTAATTAAGTAAATTACGGTATATCCATACAGTTGGATACCATATGCATTTATTTTTGTGTTTTGGGAATAGCATATTTGTTTTATGTATTGACTGTTTTGTATTAGGTTCATTCGATTCTTTTGGTGTTTATTATGAAAGTAATTCATTGATGAATATACTCAGCCTAGGAAATTCGATTTTGGCCAGGAATGGGGTCTTGATCAGTCTGGTAAGCTAGTTAAATGAATGTTTCTTAAGGGAATTTCTACTGCAGTGTGGTCTGTACTTCAAATATGACTGTTGTATTTAGGAGATGGTATTTACACACATAAAAATATGTGTGACTTGTAGTTGAAATGAAGAGTAATTGAAAGAAAGGATGCCTGATAGTTAAAATGATCAAGAAAGACTTCCTGGAGAAGTTTTAAGTTGTGATAAAAGCTTTTCTTTTTTTTTTTTTTTTTTTTTTTTTAAAGCGGGTGCAGTGTGAGCGTAGATAATGTGGGGGAGGGGGAATGGACAAGATACAGGGGAAGAAAGAGTAGCAGGTGTAGTTAAGCTTAGAACTGGGTTTATGTAAGCGAGTGATAGCAGATGCTTATAAAAATTGGAAATGATTATGGAGAACTTTAATATTCAGCTGCAGGAATCAGAGAATGATATAATTGTTCATGTGGATGGACCTTTAGGAACAATTTTACAATGAATAATTTTACAGAAATGGAAACAAGCTTGTACTTAATCTTGTAGGCAATAGAGCATCATTTGAAGATTTTTGAGTTAGGCCGTTTGAAATTGGGAAATACATATTTGGTCTTCAACCCTGTTTTCAGACATACAACTCCTAAAATTCTTAGAAACTCCAAAGTGATGTCTGTTTGAGTGCTAATGGGATGACTGTTGGCTGGCAGCCCCTAGGTAACTTCAAGATGGGGCTGGTCACTTGAAAGACCGAGGCATGATTAGTGAATTGGGACTTCCAGCCCCACCCTCCAACCACTGGGGCTGAAGGTTAAGTTGATGAACAATGGTTTAATCAATCCTGTCTGCACTGAAGCCTTTATAAAAACCCCAAAGGACAGGATTTGGAGAGCTTTCAGATAGCCGAACACGTGGAAGTTCTGGGAGGGTGGTACGCTCGAGAGGGTGTGGAACGTCCACGTCTCTTCCCACACACCTCACCCTGTGTGTGTCTTTATCTGTATGCTTTGTAATATTATTTATAGTAAACCAGCTAATGTGTTTCTCTGAGTTTTGTGAGCCACTTTAGCAAATTAATTGAACTCAAAGAGTTCATCTTCAAGCTGGTGAGTCAGAAATTCCAGAGGCTGGGGCTTGTGACTGGTGTCTGAAGAAGAGGGGCAGTCTTGGGGACTGAACCTTCAACCTGTGAATTCTGATGCTATCTCCAGGTAGATAGTACTGGAATTGAATTGCAGAACACCCAGCTGGTGTCCACGGAAGAACTGATTGCTTTTTTGTTGTTGGGAGAGACCCTGCACACATTTGGTGTTGGGAGAAACCCTCCACACATTTGGTCACGGAAGTCTTCTGTGTTGATTGTTGTGGTGGTGGTGTGAAAGCAGAGGAAAAAACAATTTGAGCATTGGTTTTTAGGTATATTATTCTCTTGTCCTTTGTAGGAGTTCTAGAGTTGAAAATACTGTTTTGTCCTGTTTTAGGGTATTGTTGGATATAGCAACTTGAATTGCAGTGGTGACAAATAAAAGTAGAGAGATTAATATATGGGATCAGACCAAGGAATAGTTAGGTGTTAATAATTCACTAAGTATTGGTCAGATAGTAGTAGGCTTTTAGATAGAGTGTTTTAGTTCAACAGTTTTAGACTGCCTTGTATTAAACAAGTTTTTATTTTCATATAGTATACTAGTCAGTTCCATTTGTCCACCGGTAAGGTATTAAACTATACTGGATGGGAAGGAGAGCACCTAACATAGTAGGAGCAGTGTTAATAGTGGCTTGGTGGCATGAAATGGGTTGGAGTGTTGAGAAATTGTCAGCTGTTTTTATGGTTAAGGAGTTTAATGTGGTGTCAGGGCAGCTGGGAGAGGTCAGAGGCCAAATAATAAATGGACTTTTTTGTGTACCTTACAAGGAAATTTTTGTTTTGTTTTGTTTTAAAAAACATGGACAGTGGGGAACTGTTGAAGAGGTTAGTCAGTAGACCAATATCACTTTTTTTTTTTTTTTTTTAAACAGATTACGGTTTCCCCTTATTTTTGATGATTTACTCTATTTGGCACACCCTTTTTTTTTTTTTTTTTTTTTTTAAGACAAAGTCTTGCTCAGTCACCCAGGCTGGAATACAGTGGCATGATCTTGGCTCACCGAAACCTCCGTCTCATGGGTTCAAGCAATTCTCCTGCCTCACCTTCCTGAGTAGCTGGGATTACAGGCGCCTGCCATTACGCCCTGCTAATTCTTGTATTTTAATAGAGATGGGGTTTCCCATGTTGGTCAAGCTGGTCTCGAACTCTTTACCTTAAGTGATCGTCTCTCCTCGGCCTTGGCACACTCAGTTCTTGAACTTAATTTAGAGGCTAAAATATTCCCCAAAGGTATTATTTATTTATTTGTTTATTTTGTGAGACAGAGTCTCATTCTGTCTCCCAGGCTGGAGTGCAATGGTGTGATCTCGGCTCACTGCAACCTCCACCTCCTGAGTTCAAGCGATTCTCTTCCCTCAGCCTCCCAAGTAGCTGGGATTACAGGTGTCCACCGCCACGCCTGGTTAATTTTGTATTTTTAGTAGAGTTGGGGGTTTACTCATGTTGGTCAGGCTGGTCTTGAACTCATGTCCTCAAGTAATCCACCTGCCTCAGCCTCCCAAAGTGCTGGGATTACAGGCACGAGCCGCTGCTCACAGCCTAATTTCTATAGTTTTAGTAGCGAGGGTGTTTCACCATGTTGGCCAGGCTGGTCTCAAACCTCTGTAGCCCAGTAAGTTTTTTTTTTTTTTTTTTTTCCATTTTATCTTAGAAAAAAAGATTCTACAGATATTAAGAGTCCAAGAATGTCACAGCAATTACTTGTCTGCTATTTAGCAGTGAGTTTGAATATGGAATAAAATAAAATGTTATATTCTCTTTAAAGCCTGCTTACAGTTAATAGCTTTTCCCACATAGCTAGAAAGTGTCCAGCTATCTCCTAAGTAGCCCCCACATACTGCTTGTCAGAGCTCAGCTTTTATAATATCTGATCCTTATTTATGTTGTTGTTATTTTGTTAGAAGAATATAGGCCAAATCTGCTGTGACAAAACATTAAATATTTAATTTGGTATGAAATGATGTACAGTGAAAAAAATCTCCCTCTCATTTCTGTTCATCACCTCCCCAGTTCCCTTTTTTGGAGACAACCAAAATTATTCTTGTATAGTCTTCTAGAGATATCTTGTGCCTATACAAAATATTTTATATGTTTTTACTCCTCCCCATTACTTTTATACAGATATACCATACTTGATACATTATTCTGTGTCTTTGTTCAATTAGTAATACATTTTGGAAATTGTTTCATATCGCTGTACTAAGAGCTTCCTCAGTCTGTGTTTTGTAGCTGCATAATGTTCCATAGTATAAACTTAGCATATTTCAATAGTTTCCAGTTTGATTGTTATTTCCAGTCTTTTGCTGTTAGAAGCAAGATTGTAGCTAATGACCTTGGTTGTATATTATTTCACATATATTCCTGAAGGATCAATTTCTTGAAGTGGAATTTCTTTTCAAAAGCTCTAGGCATTTATAATTTTGATACAATTGTGAAAGTGTGGTTAAATGAAGTGAAACTATGGAGTTTGGTATATTATTTACCTACGATGGAATCTCACTTCATAACAAATGAAATTCCAAGAAATAAATGTGTAATTGCTAAAATATTAGTGAAATCTTATAAATTATTTTGTTTTGCAGGTATACAAAACTAGGATATGCTGGAAATACAGAACCACAGTTTATCATCCCTTCCTGTAAGTATTTCTTTTAAGCCACAAATGAGCTGATTTAAAATATCTCCTTCCCTTATAATTTAAGTAAAAGAAGTAATCAGTTCTGAAGTCCTGTAAGATTTAGTCCTTTAAAAACATGATTTGCTAAGTTCTTAAGTGTAGCCTCATTATTGTACCTCTGACCATTCATTTCAGCTTTCTGTTTAGCTCCCCATTTGCCTTGTCTACCAAATATCTCTTTTTAAAGAAAAAAAGAAATGAACTGATAATAAAACAGTACCCCCATTTTTAGGGTGATACCGTAGTTAATAGTATGTGGGTATAACTAATTATCAAGTAGTCTATTCCTCATCATATACCTATGAAGACTGTCCTTTGGTTTGTGGATATGACTACTTTTTGCAAGGCCTATATCTGTTGACATCCTCACTGAGTGTCCATGTTTCAAAATAAGGATGGAAGGACAGTATCTCACCTTTAGAGATGTTGACCTCAGCTATTTTCTAATATCCTATAACCATACTGTTGTATATTATGTCTTTAGAGTATTTTTGTTTTATCCTGTTTTTGTTAATCTTGCTTAAGCTGACCATTAACTTTCAGTAGTTTTTAAAAAATATTCTGACATTGGTTTGTTAGTGCTCTTGTTTGTTAGCATAGATCTGTTCCTCGATGAACGTAGTTTTACACTTTTGACTTGCAAGCAGTTCACGTTTTTTGTACATAATATAGTAACACTTCTGATCTATTTGTCTTACATCCAAATTAAAACTTTTGCATACCAAATGACAAACCTTTTGAGCCATTGCTTGATGATTCTCACTCCTAGATATTTTAATTTTGAGAGTGTCACTAATTTTTCACAGTCTTATTTATGTGACTGAATTTTTTGTATTTCATTGTTACTCATTTATGAAAATAGGAAAATGGAGAAATGAATATGTAGAGAGTAATGAAAGCAGTGTATGTTTCAGAATCAATGAGGTTGAGAATAAGATAGGTATTGTTATGCTTTGCCAAAAACTGGATCTTTAGTATCGCTTGAGTATTCATTGGACACAAGAGGTCAACTGTTGTGTCATTTGTGTAGTAAGAACAAAATTAAATGTGTAACATTAAAGAAATAACACTGGCCGGGTGCGGTGGCTCAACGCCTGTAATCCCAGCACTTTGGGAGGCCGAGGCAGGCGAATCACGAGGTCAGGAGTTCGAGACCAGCCTGACCAACATGTTGAAACCCGTGTCTACTAAAAATACAAAAATTAGCCATGCATAGTGGTGCGCACATGTAATCCCAGCTGCTCAGGAGGCTGAGGCAGGAGAATCACTTGAACCCGGGAGGTGGAGGTTGCAGTGAGCTGAGACCACACCACTGCATTCCAGGCTGGGTGACAGAGCAAGACTCAGTCTCAAAAAAAAAAAAAAATAAAATAAAAAATAAAAAATAGAAATAGAAATACACTGTCAAAATTGCACCTAAAAGGGGAAATGTTTTTAGGGTTTTTATCCACTCCTTACTTTCTAGAAACCAACTTATTTGACTTTTGCATTTCTCATATTTTGATACACTTTTCTAGAAATCAATGATGTAAGAACTTAGGCTACTACTTAAATCTAACACTTTTTTAAAACCCAGAATGGATTTTAGGTGATACTGATGAAACAGCTCATTCATGTGAGTCTAGTGACCTTTATTATTACCTTTTAAATATTTTATTCATGCATGTTTGTTGTCTGCTGAACATGAAGAACAGGTTTGCTTTTCTTCATAGTTTTTCCCACATTTATATGTCAATACATTGATTTTTTTTTTTTGTCTGTTTTAAGAATTCAGTGATACATGTTGGCTTTATTGCTGACTAATGTAGAGGTACTTCTTTGGGCTAGTACTTGACTTTAGTTGTATTTCAGTTTAGTGTTAGACCATTGTGTATGTACTTACTGGTTTCTTTAAGCTACCGTAACAAAGTACCAAAACCTAGTTGGCTGAAAACAACAGAAACTTACAATTCTGGAGTCCAGAAGTACAAAATCAATGCGGCAGCAGGATCGTGGTCTTGCTGGTGTCTTCTAGCTTCTGAGGTTTCCTCAGGATCCTTGGCTGGTAGAGGCATCACTCCAGTCACATGGCTGTCTTCTTGCTGTGTATCTTTAGATCATCATCCTTCTGTGTGTCTGTGTTCAAATTTTCCCTTTCTATGAGGATACTAGTCATATTGGATTAGGGGCCACCTTGATAATCTCGTTTTAACTGAGAAGACTCTGTTTCCAAACATAGTTACATTCTGAGGTACTGGGGGTTAGGACTTCAACATATCTTTTTGGGGGTGCACAATTCAACCTGTAACAATGCTGATGGCTTTTAACCTTTTGTGTATAATCTTTTGTTATGATTGTTTCAGGAGACTACTAAAGTTATTTCTGCCATCTTAGCAAAATTGGTTTTGGTTATATTCTTAAATGGCTGTGTTAACTTTTTATTGGAGGCCTACATAATCTTGATTGTTTGAACCATTGGATTTCATCGCTGTTGAATTCATTTTTTATTTTATCTCTCTGCCAAAATATGAAGTCTTTGCTATGACTTGTTGCAGTATGTTAAAAATTCGTTTGCCTGGTATAAGAAAGTTTTTGATTCTTGAGTGTTTTTTCTTACCCAGTTTTAATGCTGCAGGTACAGTGTTTATAATTAGCAGATAAAGACATTGCCACTATCTTTTACTGATGAGTATTGATATTTGATCTGGAAAGCCTATGCGACTGGTTCCAGGCTTTTTTTTATATACACGTATATTTATTTTTAGGAAATTTATAGTGAGCCACCCGGATGTCTATGTACATTATAAGTAAATTGCTAGAAAGAATTTCTGGCATTTAGAAGGACTAGATAGTGGATTTAAAATGTTTTTTCTTCCAGTTATTTTCTGCTCACTTTCTTAAGGATATAGCTGTTACTAAATGAAAGTAACAGTTGCATGCCAGATCAGTTTAAGTGCATTCAGACAATTATTTTGAATGAAGAACTGAACTTGAAGGATGCATACATTTATAACTTAATCTAAAAATACATAACAAGTTTTAGCTTTGAAACTGTATGCTGGATTTCTGAAATTATTTAAGGATATTGTTGTGGGTTTTACCTAAATGAATTCAGATTTCCTTTTGTGTATGTAGTTTAACAGATCTGTATTACATTTAAATTACTAGACCACAATAGTAATTACTATTACTAGACCCAATCAGTATTACTAGACCCAATAGTGATAGGGTAGAGATATAAAGAAAGTTGAAAAAATTATCCTTGAAGTTTTTTTCTCATTTGTGTTTTTCAGTTTTTTCTTTCCAGTTGTTCATCAAGCATATGTGGACTTGGTGGGATTACAGTTTTACTCAGAATCTAAAGAGGATTTTTATAATTTAAGAAATATATATTTGAAACATTCACACAGATTTTTTTTTTTTTTTTTTTGGCTTTTTGCATTTGAGTCCTTGTCTCTGAGTGGGAGTTGAGGTTTCATTGTGTAAAATGAATTTTGTTACTAGTTTCTTATGGTTTTTGTGAATTAGTTTGACAATTTAAATATGCTAGGTCATGTTTTACTTTGTAGCACTTTGTAATGGAAGAAGTATAAGGTAAAAGTTTGTCTCATTTGAAGAAGATTAATTATTTGACATGTCTTACTTATTTTAAAGGTATTGCTATTAAGGAGTCAGCAAAAGTGGGTGATCAAGCTCAGAGGAGGGTGATGAAAGGTGTTGATGACCTAGACTTCTTCATTGGTGATGAAGCAATAGAAAAACCTACATATGCAACAAAGGTATGTTTTCATGATTTGTATAAATAACATTTTCAAAAATTAGTTTGTTCAATGCTTGTGCCCTCTGGAATACACTCTATAATAGATCTTATTAATATCCTCAAACCTCTTCTCAGTAGAAATTTCTTTTTCCCTGTGGCATCCTTCCCTGTTGCTTTGACTTTGCTTTTTTTTTCTTTTTCTTTTTTTAATAACCCCTAGGAGGAAAAATTTAGCCCTTTCAAATGAGCAGTTATTATTTTTCCACACCCACTGGATCTCAGGGCTCTCAATAAAATTAGCTTTACTTCCACATTGCTACTTCTGCAAACATTTCTTCCACGTCTTTATTCAAACCTATACCATTTTTCTCTTTTTTGAAGCTTATGCCATCTGTAAGTGCTGTTCTGTTTCTCCCTCTTTTTCTTTTTCCTTTTTCTTTTTTACCCTTTTCCTTCCCTCTTTTATTTGAAGTGTAAGTATGTAAGTGTTAATTATATAGTTTGAAGAATTTTTATGACTGTAATCATAACAGGTAGAGATACAGAACAAATCTAGTAACCCTGAAGCTTTCCTTGTACTTGTTCACACAGTCACTACTCCAATCCCGCAAATAAATAAATGCTATTCTGACCTTTATCATCTTATTTTTTGACATTGACTTTGTCTGGTTTGTAAATATCCTCCTTTGTACTTCTTCCCTTCTCATAATTTATTTATTAATGAACAACTAATAAATACTTTGTAAAATACTTTGCCAAGTATCATGAGTAAAATGGTGTGTAAGAAAAATAATTCCCCTGGGTTCAAGGCTATTATAATGTGGTGGACTTCAAGGCTATTATAATGTGGTGGAAGACATTGAAGAAATAATTACAAGTGTGTTGGGGATTAGAAAAAGGGAAACATACACAAAGTGCTCTGGACATGTATTACAGGAGTAGCTAACCTAGTGTGGGGATTCAGGAATGTCCTCGAGGAGTAAATCTTTAAGCTGAGGCTTGAAGAATAAAATAGGAGTTAGCTGCTGAGGTAGGCAGGCTGAGTTGTTTTAGGTAGAGAAACCAATATATGAAGAGGCTTTACCATATGAGGGAGACTAGAAATGCATGACCAATATGCCTGAAGCATGGAGAATGAGGTAGAAAGAAGTGAGGAGGCTGGATAGGTAGGCCAGGAAAGAGCACTGTAAGTGTTGTGAGACCATGCTAAAGAATTTGAACCCTATCCTATAGGTAACATTAATGAATATACCTAGAGGAATAATTTTTGCGCTTAAAGTGCAAATATTGGAATCTACCTGTTTGAACTTGAATCCTGTCTATGCTAATTTCTAACTTTGTGATATCATTCAGTGACTTAATCTTTCTTAATTTTGATTTCTTCGTCTGTAAAATGGAGATGTTATTAGTACTTCAGGATTTTTTTTCTTTTCTTTTCTTTTCTTTTTTTTTTAACACAGAGCCTCACTTTGTTACCCAGGATAGAGTTCAATGGCGTGAACATGACTCACTGCAGTCTTGATAGCCCAGGCTCAAGTGATCCTCCTACCTCAGCCTCCCAAATAGCTTGGACTACAGATGCATGCCACCAGGCCCGGCTAATTTTTTGTATTTTTGGTAGAGATGGGGTTTCATCATGTTGACTGGTCTTGAACTCCTGGGCTCAAACAATTTGTCCCCTTGGCCTGCCAAAGTGCTGGGATTATAAATGTGAGTCACCACGCCTGGCCCAGGATTGTTAAAAGGCTTAAGGAGATGTGTATAAAGAAATTGTTATACTCTACTGCTTTGAACATAATGATTACTCTGTATATGTTGGCTATTTTTACTTATAAAAGATTACTCAGGCCACGTAGCAATGAAGAGAAATTATTTGGGTAAGATAAGCATGATTCTGGGGAAACCAGATAATTGACTATTGCTGTAGTCTAAGCAAGAGATATTAGTGACGGCAGTAGGAATAGAAAGAAATGGAAATTGTGTATGTGCAATCACACACGCAGACATTTAACTTTTATTGTAGAAAACTTCACATGTCAAAGAAGAGAAAATAATATCATGAACCCCTGTGTGCGTACACACAACTTTGGCGGTTATCATCTTTGGACAATCTCATTTTGTCTATAATCTTTCCACCCCCAGCCTCCAATTATTTTGAAGTAAATTGTACATACTATTTCACTTACAAATATTTAACTCTTAAATATGAAGACTTCTAAAAAAGAAAAATGTGACACCTTAATTTAGTGTGTAGTTTCTTTACATGATATCTAGTTATTGCTTAAATTTCTTTGATTATTTTCTATATTGGTTATTCTATTTGAATCAGCATTAAAATGTGGTCTACTCACTGGGTTTAGTTGATAAATCTCTTAAGTATCTTTTTATCTGTAGGTTCTTTTCCCCGTGTGTTATGTTTCTTTTCTTTTTTGTTCTTGCCATTTATTTATGGAAAAAAACCTGGAAGTCTTGTAAACTTTCCTATATTGTAGGGATTCTGATTATTACGTCCTCATTGGGTCATGTAACACGGTACCCTACTTCCTATATTTACTTTTTGTTCTTGTAAATGGTAGTTAAATAAAAGTCTGATTAGATTTATAGGAAATTTTTGTTGGTTTTGACAAGGGGAAAACAGTGGATAATTAAAGAGTAACAGGGCGTGATTAATGGGATATTGGTGATAAGCTAGATGTATCAATTGAGGGTAATTCCCAGCTCTGAGATAGTCTTTTTATCCCTTATCTGCTGAAATTGAGAAATTTAAAGGAGAAACATCTAAAAATTATTTTATTTTTTTGAGACAGTGTCTCACTTTGTTACTCAGGTTGCAGTGCAGTGGCACAATCACAGCTCACTGCAGCCTCAAACTTCTGGACTCAAGAGATTTTCACACTTCAGCTTCCTGAGTAGCTGGGACCACAGGCGTGTGCCATCATGTCTCACTAATTTATTTTATTTTTATTTTTGAGATGGAGTCTTGCTCTATCTCCCAGGCTGGAGTGCAGTGGCATGATCTCACCTCACTGCAACCTCCACCTCCTGGGTTCAAGCGATTCTCCTGCCTCGGCGTCCTGAGTAGCTGGGATTACAGGCATGTGCCACCACGCCCGACTAATTTTTTGTGTTTTTAGTAGAGATGGGGTTTCACCATTTGGCCAGGCTGGCCTTGAACTCCTGACTTTAGGTGATCTGCCCACCTTGGCCTCCCAAAGTGCTGGGATTACAGGTGTGAGCCACTGCATCCGGCCTTTTATTTTATTTTTTGTAGAAACAGGGTCGCCTTCTGTTGCCCATGCTGGTCTCAAACTCCTGGGCTCAAGTGACCCTCCCACGTTGGCCTCCCAAAGTGTGGGATTACAGGCATGCGCCACTGCACCTGGCTTTTGAAAAATTTTTACTTGTCATATAATAATTGTACATATTTATGGAGTACGTATTGATGTTTTGATATGTACAATGTTTGGTGATCAAGTCAATTTAAGTAGCATATTTACCTCAAACATTTATTTTTTGTGTTGAGAATACTCAGAATTCTCTGTTCTATCTAAAAATATATAATAAATTAACTGTAGTCGTCCTATAGTGCTATAGAACACTAGAACTTATTCTTCCTATCCAGCTGTAATTTTGTATCCTTTATTCAAGCTCTCCCTATTCCCTTCTTTCCCCTCCCCTTTCCAGCCTCTAGTAACCACTTTTCTACTCTCTACTTACATGAAATCAATTTTTTTTAGCTTTTGCACATGAATGAGAACATGCAATATTTATCTTTTAGGTCCTGGCTTATTTCACTTAATGTCTTCTTAGCTCATCTGTGTTGCCAGGAATGACAGGATTTCACTCTCTTTTAATGGCTGAATAGTATTGTGCATATATACTGCACATATGGACACTGAGATTGATTTCATATTTTGACTATTGTGAAGAGTGCTGCAATAAACATGAGGGTGCAGGTATCTCTGATATAGTAATTTATTTTCCTTTGGGTATATATCCAATATTAGGATGGCTGGATCATATGGTAGTTCTATTTGTGGTTTTTTGAGGAGCCTCTGTACTATGCTTTATAGTGGCTTTACCTGTTAACATTCCCTCCACAGTATATATGAGTTCCCTTTTCTCCACATCCTTGCCAGCATTTGTTTTTTTTTTTGTCTTTTGGATAATAGCCTTTCTAACTGCGGTGAGATGATATCTCTTTGTGGTTTTGATTTGCATTTTCCTGATGATTAGTCATGTTGGACTTTTTTTTCATGTATTTATTGGCCGTTTGTGTGACTTCTTTTGAGAAATGTCTATTTAGATTATTTGCCCTTTTAAAAAATCAGTTTTTTTTTTTTTTTTTTTTGCTGTTGAATTGAGTTCCTTATATATTCTAGATATTAATGCCCTGTCAGATGTACAGTTGGCAGGCATTTTGACCCATTTCATAACTTGTATTTTCCTTCTGTGATGATTTTCTTCACAGAAGCATTTTAGTTTAATATAATCCCATTTGTCTATTTTTGCTTTTGTTGCCTGTGTTTCTGAAGTTGTATTTGTAAAATCTTTCCCCATAGCAATGTTGTGAGAAGTTTCCCTTAAGTTTTCTTCTAGTGCTTTTATAGTTTTGGGTCTTAGATTTAAATCTTTAATTCATTTTGAGTTGATTTTTGTATAAGGTGAGAGCCAGAGGTCTTGGTTCATAATGAGAAACACTTTTGACTGTGGTAGTATAGAGAGGAGAAAATAAGTTTAATTTTGAACACATTCTGTTTGAGGTACCTGTGATACATCTGAGATTTTGTTAGAGTCAAATATGTGGATTTTGGAGCTAAGAAACAAGGCAGAGCTGGAGACAGAGATTCAGAAGGTGTCAATTACCTTAGAGGGGATGAGATTACCTAGGGGAGCATTTCACAGGGGAAGAGAACTAAGACAGAGCTTGAGCAGTGTGCCAGTTAGGTTTGAGTAGAGGAGGAAAAGTCTGTGAAAGAGACTGAGAATGCATGGGTAGATATGCAGAGGTAAACACTGTAGAATGGTGCTGAGATGAGCTAGAGCCCATAGGTAATTTGCTGTCTTTAGCTACAAGGTGGTCATTTGTAACCTGAATGAGAATAGTTTTAGAAGAGTAGTTGGGCTAGATGGAAGTAGTCTTTTGAGTGATAGACCAGGAAAAATGTAACAGTAAGAGTACTGTTCATTGAGTTTCAGTTGTGATTGGGAGGGAGAGATGAAGAGACACATTTCAGGGTTAAGATGGAAGACATGTCTGAGTGCTAATATGAAAGAACTTTTAGAAAGAGATTAAAGTAACAGGAAAGTTAAGGTATAATCAAGGTCTCTGAAAAAGCTGGAGGGATGAGATCCAGAACACAGATGACTGAATTGACATGAGGAATATCTTACATTACAATGGAAGTAAATGAGAAAAAAGACTGTGGAATCCATTTTACAGATTTGAATTCTTGACTGTTGGATTCTGCTGCTTCTGCGAAATATGTAGTGACATCATCTGCTGGTCATGGAATGGATGCGGGGAGAAGGTGAAATCTGAGTGGCAGGGGCAGCATTGAAAATCATCATTGTGGAGAGTAAAGATGAACAGAGTAGAGGAGCAAAGTCTTGCCAGGCAAGGTTAGGTCCATTTGAGAATAATGATTATGAATTCTTAGTTTTACACCCCAGTTACAAATGTTTCTGCAGTATAATCAGTATTCTGGATATAGGCAAGTTTATGTCAGGGACATATGCTGGGTTGGATTTTGGTAGACGGGATGAAAAGAGGATACGTGAAACAAAAGTGATGGGTCAGAATCTAGACTGCGTATGTTGATGGCTAGGGAATAATTAAAGCAATCACTGGACCGAAAGTCTTAATTGGTGTTCAGAAGAGATTTCCTGAGGTGGTTGAGTATGCTAGAGTAATAAGAGGTTGTGATCAGAGAAGGGTATACCTGCATTTCAGGGATTGAGAGGTGATAGTGATGATGATATAAAATCTATACTGGCCAAAATGCAAAAGAGATACATTGAGAAGTCAGTCAGTCAAGAGGCCAGAGTTCCTTTCCAATGATTCTGTCCACTCATTTTAAACACATTTTCAAGTCTTCCAAGTGCTACAAACAAACCAGAACAAAACTACTCTCAATCTTTATTCCTACCTTCTGTCCTCAGCAATTTAGCTATCTTTCTCTTTCCTTTTAAAATGACACTTCTTAGTGAGTTTCAAGATATTTGATATGCTCTTTGTTAAATCCCATTATATGTAACAGTTTTCATCCTTTTTGATTTGTCTTTGTTTCGCAGGATTACTCTGATGGTTCTCTTCCTAACATGGAATATTTGTTTTGTTTGTTTTTATTTGTTATTTCTATTGTCACTGATTTCTCCTTTACCCGCTACTGAAATGTTGATTTCTCCAGGCACTGCCTTCAGTTCTCTTTTCTTTTTTTTCTCTTGTAAAATGGTGTGACTTAATCTTTTATTCTTTCATTAAAGACTTTCTCTAGGTGATCTCATCCATTCCTTTGTCTGCAACCACAGACTAGATCTCTACCTTCAGTTCCTTGACTACATCTTTACCTACCTATTTCATGGCTCTTGAGTTTTAATATATCTAAAACAAAATTATTATATGTGCTCCACTCTTGTTTATTCCAAGATCAGAAAAAACACAATTTTTATGTTTTGATTAATGAATCTTGTCCATTCTAACTTCAAAGCTAGAAACCTATTGGTATCTTCTGACTTTTTTTTGAGACAGATGTCTTGCCCTGCTGCCCATGTTGGAATGCAGTGGTGAGATCTTGGCTCACTGCAGCCTTGACCCTCTGGGCTCAAGTGATTCTTCCACCTCAGCCTCTTGAGTAGCGGGGACTACAGGTGTGTGCCACCACACCTGGCTAATTAAATTTTTTTTTTTTTTTTTTTTTTTTGTAGAGGCAAGGTCTCGCTACGTTGCCTAGGCTGGTCTCAAACTCCTGGGCTCAAGCCATCCTCTCACCTTGGCCTCCCAAAGTGCTGGGATTATAGGTGTGAGCCACCATGCCCCGCCCTTTCTTATTCTTATTGACTGAGAAATCTTCAGTGTGGCCCAGTGTCATCCATACCACTATTGGTACTCTTGTTCTCACTTGGTTCTGGTTCTGTTAAGCTTCATTTGAGCTTTCCCAGTGCTGCTATAATAGTCTTCCTAACTATTAAAGCTGTTCTTATTCCCCTGCTTAAAAGTTTCTATGCTGTTTTATTTCTTATAGAATAAAACCTAAATGCAAGGCAAATTTTTGAGAATCTAGTCCCTTTGATCTAGAACTGGTGTATCTCCCTACATACCTTTCTTCAAACCTTTTGGCACATGCATTTCTCATTGATATCTTCACTTTCCTTTTTGTATACCATGCAGTGTTTGTCTTTCTATACATCTTTTTCTGTTCTCCACAAGTTCCTCCATACCTCTCATTCCCCTGCCAAAAAAAAACCAGAAAGCAAAACTGAGAATGTTGCTTCTTTAAGACTCAGCTTAGATATGACCTCCTCAGTGAAACCTTTTCTCTCACAAGACAAGGTGATCATCTTGTTCAAGGAACCATTTATTTATTTATTTATTTGACAGAGTGTTACTCTGTTGCCCAGGCTGGAGTGGAGTGTTGTGATCTTGGCTCTCTGCAACCTCTGACTCCTGGATTCAAGAGATTCTCCTGCCTCAGCCTCCCCAGTAGCTGGGATTATAGGTGCCTGCCACCACGCCTGACTGATTTTTGTATTTTCAGTGGAGATGGGGTTTCACCGTATTGGCCAGGCTAGTCTTGAACTCCTGACCTCAAATGATCCACCCATCTCAACCACCAAAGTGCTGGAATTACAGGCGTGAGCCATCATGCTGACTTTTTTTTTTGGAGACAGAGTCTCACTCTGTCACCCAGGCTGGAGTATAGTGGAGTGATCCTGGCTCACTGCAACCTCTGCCTCCCGGGTTCAAGTGATTCTCCTGCCTCAGCCTCCTGAGTAGCTGGGATTATAAGCATGCACCACGATACCTGGCTAATTTTTGTATTTTTTAATGGAGACGGGGTTTCACCATGTTGGCCAGGCTGATCTCAAACTCCTGACCTCAGGTGATCTGCCTGCTTCGGCCTCCCAAAGTGCTGGGATTACAGGCATGAGCCACCACGCCCAGTCAGAACTTTATTTTTTAAAAAACCTGTAATGTAATATTTGTTCATATATATTTCTTTTACTAGACTGAGTTTTTTGTGTGCAGGATGTCTGTGTCCTTGCCATTTGTGCCAATGGCTTATAGTAGGTACACAGTAATAATTGGTGAATAAATAATACTTAAAACATTTAAATTTGTAAACTTCCAATAATGTTAAAAATCGAATGATACAGTAAACTGCAATTTTTCCCTTCCTTAAAGCAAACTGGGGAGTAGAAGTCATTTTATAAATATAATGCCTTAAAAAGTAGTGTGGAAACTAGAGTAAGAAGTAGATGTTAGGAATTGATACTGCAAGGTGTTTATTTGTTAATTATTTGTTTAACTTTAGGTTTTGAATGTGTTTTATGTTCATGGAACTATATTCAGTTGCAGAGGTTCACAAACTTTCTCAGTGCCATTAGGGTCTCAGTAACATTTTTCACTGTGCCACCTAGATCAAAAGAAATGTCAAATAGTTCTGCTTATTAAATACCTAGGTCTAGGCAACTTAGTAGCCACGTGAAATAAAATAGGACACTTAAATTGGAAATATTATTTCACTGCTGAGTAATCACATTTCTGTTAGGGTGCTTAGGCACTGAACAACTTCTCAAACCTGGAATCAGATGGGACATTGCCACCCTGATTTCTTGTTTTACATTGATGTTATTTTATGTGATAACTTGGTTTTTATCCCAGCAACTGCTGACAAATCAACTTCTCCAAGAAATAATGTCATTGAAAGGACTATATAATAGTATGATTTATTGTTGAAACTGACTTACTGTGACTTGTAAGATCATGCAGTGTCCAACTGATGTTGAGTAACACTGTGTTTCCCTGGAAAATTTAAAATAACTTTGTGGTGCCCTTGTGAATTTATGGTATTACACTGGGGTGCTGTCTTAGTTCATTTTCTGTTGCTATAATGAATACTTGAGGTGGAGTAATTTATAAAGAAAAGGGGTTTATTTTGGCTCGTGGTTCTGGAGTTGAGGAAGTCCAAGATGAGTTGGCCACATCTGATCGACCTCTGGTAAGGACGTTATGCTGCTTCATAACATGTTGGGAAATGGAAGAGGAAAGGGACAAAATACAAGGGACAGCCTTACTTTATAACAGCCTGCCTTCAATTCTCTGGAGAATTAACTCAGTCCTGCTGAGAGCTGCATTAATTCCTCTAATGACCTGGTCACCTCTTAAAGGCCCCACCACCTCTTGATACTGGAACACTGGCAATTAAATTTTAAATTTTAACATGAGTTTTGGTGGGAACACACCACATCCAAATCATAGTAGGTATCTTGGCACGCAATTTTGGAAGCATGACTCTTACACATTTATAAAACTTTTCTTATAAAATTTTATATGCTTGATTCTTATGATTATTCTAGGTATGTACTTACCAGGTGCACTTTTTATATTTGGCATACAACAAATACTTGTTAATGACCTAATGAATTAAAAATTAAGGAAATTGTGATAAAGTTTAGTTTTTAGGTTTAATTTTTGTAGGCTAACTTACCTTTTATTAGAAAACTTTTAAAATCTGGAAAGACTAGTACAATGACCTTCCATCTAGATTTAACAGTTTTTAACATTTTGACATATTTACTTTGTTTTTATTGAGCCATCTGTCTGACAATGCGTTGTTGAACTAATTTATCTCTAAATCCTTAAGTACACATGTTTTAAGGATGGTCTATAGTATCGCACCTAAGAAAATATATCCTCATCTAATATCCACTAATGATCTAATATTTCCTTTTTTGTAGTTTTATTTATTTTTTATATTAATGAGATTTAATTTGTATTTCCCTTTTTGTTTTGATAGTGGCCAATCCGCCATGGTATAGTTGAAGATTGGGACTTAATGGAAAGGTTTATGGAGCAAGTGATCTTTAAGTATTTAAGGGCAGAACCTGAAGACCATTATTTTCTTTTGGTAAGTTACAAATTATAATTTCACTGAGGAAATTTTTGAATACACTTAATGAGAACATTTTCATCACACTTCTTTGGTATACTTTGGTTATTAAATTGTCATATGTCTAAATGATTTTGTAATAAAGCTGTATCATCTTTAAGACCATCTAGTTATGGCTACAGGAGAATAGTAGTATGTCAAAGCACCACATTTTAAACACTTAAGAAGTGCTTTTGGTAATTAATATCTAATCTTTATGATAGGAACAGTAAGGTTCAGAACAATGTTGGAAACCTGTGGCACTTCCTTTTTTCTTTTAAAAAAATAGTCTGATTATTATATCATTGGTATTTCTTCATAACAAAAATACAATATGATTTAATTTTTAAACGTCTTTTTATTAAAGCAATGCATGTTCATAACTTAAATCAAATGCCTTTGTAAGATTTAAAACAACAAAATAACACTTTCCTTTCTTACATCTCCCAACCTTTGATTCATATTCCCCGGAGGCAAACATTTTCAGTTTTTAAAAAAGTTTGCCCTGGTAGTAATCTTATAAATTTAATGTGTTTCTTTTATTTCTTATGTTTATGAGAATATCCCTTTTTTCCTTTTCTCTCCCTCTGCACAAAATAACTGTCCTTTCCCTTTCCTCACATTGTAGTTATATCACAGTTTTTGGTTAAATCAATATTCTGTGTCTTATGGTGATTTTGATGGACTATAAAGTTGAAAGAACCGTACTATGGACACTCATACACCCACAATCTAGATTCAATGATTAACCTTAACATTTGGCTATAATTGCTTCATGACGTCTATCCATCTGTCACTTCATTTTAGTTTTTAAATCACTTCAAAGTGAGTTGCAAATGGGAGTCATTTGACCCCTAAATACTTTAGCACGTATTTCATCAACTAGAGCTATCATTTGTGTATGGTTATTCTTTTCATATAAAATTTACATATCATAAAATCACTGATCTGCACCATTCAGTAGATTTTGACCAGGGATTGGCAAACTTTCTAAAGGAGCAGATAGCAAATATTTTTGGCTTTGCAGGGGATAAAGTCTCTGAGGAAACTTAGTTCATTTTTTATACGATGGTCCCTGTCACAGCTACTCAGCTGTGCTGTTGTAGCATGTTAGCAGCCATAGTCAATACTTAAATTCATAGGTATGTCTGTGTTCCAATAAGTTTTTTTTTTTTACCAAAACAGGTTGTGGGCTATATTTGACCTACAGGATGCATGATGTGGATTGTCCAGTCTTTGTCAGTTACATACATCTGTGTAACCTAAACTCTTACCAAGATAAAGAAAAATTACTATCAGCGTGGAAAGTTTTCTCTGCCCCCATGCCCTAGTGACAACCACTGTTTTGTTTCTTTTTCATCTGAGATTAGTTTTGCCCATGTTTGAGTGTCAAATAATGGAATCATGCAATATGTGCGTTTTGGTGAAACACTTTTACTTACCATAATCTGGAGATTGATTCGTGTTATTGCATATACTAGTGATTTGTTGCTTTTTGTTGCTGGGTAGTATTCCATTGAATAAATTTGCCTCACTTTATCCATTTTCCTGTTGACGAACACCTGGGCTATTTCTAGTTTTTCTTTTTTTTTCCTTTTTTTTTAAGACAGGGTTTTGCTCTGTTGCTCAGGCTGGAATACAGTGGACCAATCATGGCTCACTGCAGTGTTGACCTCCCAGCTCAAACAGTTCTCCCAGCTCAGATTCCTGAGTATCTAGGACACACAGGCCCGGGACACCACACCTGGGTAATGTGTTCTGGTTTAGAGATGGAGTCTCACTTTGTCACCCAGGCTGGTCTTGAATTCCTGGGCTCCAAGGGATCCTCCCTCCATGGCCTCTTAAAGTGCTGCCACCATGCCTGGCTTAATTCTGTTTTTGGTTATAATAAAATAGTTTGACCATTGTGAACCTTCTTCTACAAAACTTTTTGTGGACATACGTTTTCATTTCTCTTGTCTAAATAACGTAGGTATGGAATTGCAGCGTCATAGGGTAGGTACATGATTTTTTTTTTTTTTAAGGGAAACTTGAGGGAACTTTTCCCAAGGTGTTAAACCTTTTTGCACACCCCCCAGTGATGCATTAGTAATCTGGTTGCCCTATTCAAGATTTGGCTTGTCAATGTTTTATACTTTTTTTTTTTTGAGACAGCATCTTGCTCTGTCACCGAGGCTGGAGTGCAGTGGTGTGACCTTGGCTTACTGAAACCTCCCTGCCTCCCAAGTTGAAGTTATTCTTGTGCCTCAGCCTCCTCAGTAGCTGGGATTACAGGCAGGCACCACCACACCCGGCTAACTTTTGTAATTTTAATAGAGATAGGATTTTGCCATGTTGGCCAGGCTGGTCTTGAACTCCTAGCCTCAAGTAATCTGCCCACCTCAGCCTCCCAGAGTGCTGAAATTATAGGTGTGAGCCACTGCGCTGCTGGCTTGTCAGTCTTTTAAATTTTAGCCATTCTGGTGGGTGTGTAAAGATTTTTCATTTGCTTTTAATTTTAATTTTAATTTTCTGATAACTGATTATGTTGAGCAGTCTTTCATGTACGATTATTATTATTAGCTATTTGTATATTTTCCTTTGTGAATCCTCTGATTATCTTTTATGTAGATTTTTTTTTCTTGGAGTTTATAATTTAACTGCCTTGGTTTTTAGTTTACTTAATGTTGTATGTATTCATCAGTAAATTATCTCCAGACTTTTAAACATAGCTCCAGAACTCTTCTAAATAAGTTTAAACGCCGCAGGGAGTTTAGCTTATAAAGGTTTTATGTAAGGTAACAGTGTACTTAGTTGTTTTACTTTATATTTCTTTTGAAATAATAATTTTAAAAAGATATAATTTTTAATGGATTCAAGTTTTATCACCTTTTCCCTTTGTGATTTGTGCTTCACAAATTTAAGGAATTATTTCTTTCTTTAAGGTCAAAAAGAGAATTCTGTATCTTTTAAATTAAAAAATTTTTCTTTTACATTTAAATATTCGAGATACCACAGAGGATTAGATTGTCAGTCAGACTCACAAGAATCAGAGGTCTTACCCAGTGTCAATCTTTAAAAATTAAAACGATTTAAGTGATCATGAGGCATAGGTGAAATATGAAGTCCGACGCTGCCAGATCTCTGAGTTCTTTCTTGCCTCTTTAGAGTGCCTTCTGTCCCAGACTTAACCTATGAGATTTCTAAGTGATGTATGCAGTCACATAACTTAAACAGAAGAGTGCTCTGCAAACATCTTGATTCTATGCTCTTAACAGGTAAATTAATATAACGTTTTTCAGAAAGCTATACCATTCGATCTGTAGAATCTCGGCTTGTTTACTGTAATCCTATATAGTTCGGGGACATTCTTCTAAAAGTGTTACTTAGATGAGGGCTCTCCTGTGGCAAATACTATCGATGTTTTTTCTGGAGGTTTGTCATTACTGTATTTAAAGGATGATTTGACTGGACCACCTTTTCCGTACCTTCAACCCTCTCTCTCCCTGCTTCATTTCTTTTTAATGTTTAATCTGTATGAGTGGTATGATACAGGCATTCAGGGCTTTTTTTTTTTTAATGTGAATTACCATATTGTTTTCAGATATTTATGGATATGTTTGAATTCTCTATAGTTTTCCTTTGATCTCTGTGTCTTTCTACTTGTAAATTTAATGCATTTTAAATAAAATGTTTGAAATAAATTACTTCTCGTTTTAAAATTGTCAAGAAAGTTATCAAAATAACTTGATATTATCTATTTAAAATGTTATTTATTTCAATAGACTGAACCTCCATTGAATACTCCAGAAAACAGGGAATATACTGCTGAAATAATGTTTGAGTCTTTCAATGTTCCAGGCTTGTACATTGCTGTGCAGGTAAGCAAGTTCATATTTATCTAAGTTTGATTCTTAAATTTTAACCTAGTTTAATTTGCTGCCTAAATTACGTACTTTTTTTTTTTTTTTTTACCACAAAGGTTTAAATGTAATATCAAAGCATGTTATACTTCTCTCCTGAATTGTTAATTTAGAAGTAATATTATGGGAAGTGGAGATACTTAGTCAGGAAAAGAGAAGTGTTAAAAAAGTAAGTTAATGGTGTTTGGGTATTTCAAGGACTTTCATAGGACAGAAATAAAGGAACTAATATTTATTGAATGCTTACTCCATGACAGGAACATTGTATATATATTTATTTATCCTTGTAAATAATCCTTTATCATTTATCCTTATGCATCTTTTTTTCCTTTGTTACAGTCTTTTTGATTGACTTATCTTTAGGTATATTTGATACCCTAATATTTCACTTCTCTTAATTTGTACATTTATCTGTATGGAACAGCTTCTCTCCCATCCCTTAGGATCAGAGCTTACCTCATTTTTTTTTCCTTGTAGCAAAGGCAATACCTGACATAACACAAATGCTTTATATGTGTATTAATTCATTATTTCTATTAAATGTAGATATTTTTGTTTCTGTTTTTTTGTGGAGGAAGAAAACTAAAGTTGGAAGGCACCTTATTCAGAGTTAAATGGTTAGCTGTGATACCAGGCAGCTGAGGTCTGTCTGACTTTGCTCTTTGTTGGGATCACACTGGTTTTTGTAACTCCAGGGTACACAGAATCAATAAATGATAATTATGGATGAATATTTTAACTTGGATAGCAAAGAACTTTTTAATGTTTAATGCAATCCATAAATTTAGTGAACTGCCTTTTTAGTTCTCTCTTGCTAAAAATATTTAAGGAGTCACATACACCTGTCATGATCTTTATAGAAGAATTCAGTCTTGAGTGGGAGGCCCTTTTTTAGTTCTTAGAATCTGAATAAAGCGAGGAGTTGGGAGGAATCATCTTTCACTTGGGAGTTTTTGCTTCTCATGTTATATTAAATATAATAAACTTATGTTTAACCATATTGTCAGGTATAGCTTACTTTAAAACACTGGCATCATGAGCTTTGTTTCATTCCTCTGGAGTTGTAATTTGGTATTTCAGTGATTTCCTTAGTGGCCTCTGAGTGCTCTTAATTTCATTATTTAATCTCTGTTCTGTTTTATTGATGTTCAGTAGTCGATAACATTTCTGTAACATGATGTGCCGATGCATATCTATTCTACTTTGTTTACGAAAGACTTGTAAAAGTGATCAGAGGTAATTCTTGGTTATAGATAGTTTTGAATTTACTTATAAAGGAGGGATATCTCATAATGAAGTCTAAACACTGTGTGTGTGTGTGTGTGTGTGTGTGTATGTGTATATATATATGTGTATATATATATACACACAACTAGTATTAGGATGGAATTTTTCATTGTAAGGTTGTCAAAAAATAATGTTTAGTTCTGTTAGCCTATGGTGATTATGTGGTGATTGTGTTAATATGATCTTGTGTTCAGATAGGAGGGTGACCTAGATAGCTTTCTAGGTCCCTTTTAGCTATTATAGTTCAGGTAGGTAAAATAAGGCCAGTATAAGTTTAATTGTTTTTAATTATTAGTCATATACTTTGTTTGAGTCTTGGATTATAAGAAATTTAGTTTTTAAAAAATGAGCTATGTTAATTTCTTAATTCTCACACTTAAAAGAATTGTGTTGTATTGTCTGTGCCAAGGTTTTTCATGGAAAAATTTTGTCAACTTTGCTCTGTAATTAAATTAGAGTAGTATTTGGAAGTGTGCGATGGCATTTTCTCTATGTCATATAGTCCTAAACACATGTTGCCTTAAAAAAATTTGAAGTTAGGCTTGGCACGGTGGCTCATGCCCTATAATCCCAGCACTTTGGGAGGCTGAGGCGGGTGGATCACAAGGTCAGGAGTTCAAGATCAGCCTGGCCGAGATGATGAAACCCCGTCTCTACTGAAAATAAAAAAATTAGCCGGGCATGGTGGTGGGCACCTGTAATCCCAGCTACTCTGGAGGCTGAGGCAGAGAATTGCTTGAACCCAAGAGGCGGAAGTTGCAGTGAGCCGAGATTGCTCCACTGCACTCCAGCCCTGGGTGACAGAAAGAAACTCTGTCTCAAAAAATAAAAATAAAAAAAATTTGAAGGTAATCTTTTGGTAATAGTTGTTCATAGCCATATATGTATTGAATAACTGGAGGTTGGGTGATTGTGTACTTTTCGCCTTACATTGCAGTTTGTAACAGGCCAGCCCACGTGGACATAATTCTGGCAAGTTAGTTCTATACTATTTAATGCAATCTTCCACATTTTTAGCTTTAGGACAGAAATAGCCTTTATAAAATATGTAAATCTTATAAAACATGCTCCTAAAAGCAAATACAAACCTGTAAGTTTGTCTTAGTAAAATGTAGGGAGTGAGCTATTTTATTGCATAATACAAAATTAATTTTATGTATTTTCTTTCCACAGATAACTACATTTAAAATTGAATAAAGTACTCCAGGAAACTAGTTTTTTTTTTTTTCGATTAACTCTTTGTTTTTTTTGTTTTTTTGTTTTTTTGCCTTCTTTCTTTGTGCTCAAGGCTGTTCTTGCCTTAGCTGCATCTTGGACCTCAAGACAAGTAGGAGAACGGACGTTGACCGGTACAGTAATAGACAGTGGAGATGGTGTCACTCATGTCATTCCTGTGGTAAGGCTATTTTACAGTTACTGAACAGAACATGAAATAACACATCTGGCAAAGTTAAATTATATGAATTAATATTAGTTTTAAAAAACTTTAAATATGACACTTTAAAATTTTGCTATAATTTGGTCTTTTGTTCAGTTATAGCTATATTTTGCTTACCTTTTAAAAATTTTATAAACATTTCAAAATGTTTCTTTTACTGTAGGTTTGTACTGCAATTAAGAAAATTATGAATTGCAGTATCTGGAATGGAAGTATATTAATGGCTTTCATTCTGTTTTCCAGTTGGATATGTGCTAACCATTTGATGACCTCTTTTATTCATAATTAACAGATTTCAGACTGGTATACAGGGTAACTGTGTAACAGTTAGTTGTAAGTACATGAACTTTAGTAGATACTTTATGGGTTGTATTTAATAAAGCATATTAAGAAAAATGCATCAAATTAGATTTTTTGCCACAAATAACATTTTTCTTCCAAGGCCTTTGTGCTTCAATTCTTAATGATAAATCAGGTTTTTAAAAAATTATGCCTAATGAATTCAAAATGACTACTAGAATTCATACTGATTATTATTAAATGGGTATATATAGAAAGGTTTATCTTTTAAAGTAATTTTTATATTATAATGAATATCATTTAAGGAATTACATTATTTTGAACTTTTATTTTTTAATTATTCTCACTCCAGTGTTTAATGCATGAGGCAATGTCTGTTGAAGATTACATCCTCAGGGTGACTACCTTTGGATTAGACTCCTGGTCCTCCTCCACTTTCACCCTCATGATGTGTCATAATAGTTTTAGTAATAACTGCCATTGTTTAATAATAACTTTATTAAGATAAAATTTATATACCGTACAATTCACTTGTTTAGAGTGTACAGTTCGTTGATTTTTAGTATATTCACAAAGTCCATCCATCTCTACAATTTTAGAACATTTTCATCACCCTGAAAAGGAACCCTGTATCTATTCACAGTCACCACCCATTTCCCCTTGATACCTTTAGCCCCGGCAACCATGAATCTACTTTTTGTCTGTGTTAGATTTGCTGTCCTGGCCATTTTATATAAATAGAGTTAAACACTGTGGTCTTTTGTGACTGGGTGCTTTCACTTTGAACATTTTCAAGATTCATCCATGTTATAGCATGTATAGTATTTCATTTCTTTTTATTGCCAAATAATATTTCGTTGTGTGGATATATGAGATTTTATGTAGCCCTTGGGAGGTATTTTAGTAAGCTTGGAAATTAGGACGTGTTCAGCATTTGATAGCTTTTTCTGGTTTGCTTGGCAGTTTATTTTTCTTTCTTAGTGGTACATAAAATAATTGTTCATCTTAAAATTCTCATTTAAATATGAAAATCAGTCTGTGATGAATATTATATTTTTCTTTGAGTACCTTAGTTTATTCATTAATAAAAATGCAAATAATTGTCTTGCTTAAGGTCACCAAATAATAGGTAGTGAGGCTAGGATTTGACCTGGTTCTGCCTTTCTTCAGTCTTTTCTTAACACCTACACGTCTGAGCAGTACTATCAGTATCTTGATAATTAGAATAGGTAATTTTCAGAATAGAAGTTAGCAACATGGAACAGAATGAGTTTTAGTAAGGACATTAAGAATGGGTATTCTGGCTGGTATGGTGGCTCATGCCTGTAATCCCAGCACTTTGGGAGGCCGAGGTGGGCAGATCGCTTGAGCCTAGGAGTTCAAGACCAGCATGGGCAACATGGTGAAACCCTGTCTCTAAAAAAAATGCAAAAATTAGTTGAACATGGTGGTGCATGCCTGTAGTCCCAGCTACTCCGAAAGCTGAGGAGGAAAGATAACCTGAGCCCGGAGAGGTTGAGGCTGCAGTGAGCCATGATCTCACCACTGCACTCTAGCTTCTCTAGCTTGTGCAGCAGAGTGAGACCCTGTCTCCAAAAAAAAAAAAAAAAAAGGTGGTGGGGGGTGGGTGGGTATTCCTGTTTATTGTTTACTTTTCCTTCCTTCTTTAGAATTAGTGGAGTATTTTTTATTATTCCATTTTCTCTTCTTAATTGGCTTATTAGCTATGCTATATCTGTTGTTTGTTTTTGGTCGTGGTTGTTGTATGGGTTGTAGTAAACATCTTTAACTTATCACTGTCTAATTACAAATAACATTCTGCTACTTCATAACTAATTATACAACAGCTTTGACCTTGTAGTCTTTGTTCCTTTATTGTCATTCATTTTACATGTTGTGCACTCAATAATACATTATTAACTTGTTTCATTTTGAGTGGTGTGTTAGTTTGCTAGAACTGCCATAATAAAGTACTACAGATTGGGTAACTAAAGAATAATTTATTTTCTCACAGATCTGGAGGTTAGATGTCAAAGATCAGGATTTTGACAGGGTTGGTTTCTTTTGAAGACTCTTCTTGGCTTCTAGCTGTCCATCTTCTTTATATGTCTTCACATAGTCCTCCCCATACATGTCTGTGTCTGAATCTCCTCTTAAGGATACCACTTATGTTGGATTAATGAGTTCATTTTAACTAGATACTACTTTGAATACCTTATCTCCAAAAAATAGTCATATTCTGAGATAGAGGTTAGGACTTCAACATGGGAATTTGGTAGGGAGGAAAAACACAATTTTAAGCCAGTAACAAAAACTTATCTTTAAAAGATAACTTTTTGGAGACAGTCTTGCTCTGTCGCCCAGGCTGGAGTGCAGTGGTGCGATCTCAGCTCACTTCAACCTCCGCCTCCTGGGTTTAAGCGATTCTTGTGCCTCAGCCTCCCGAGTAGCTGGATTATAGATGTGTGTCACCAGGCCTGGCTAATTTTTTTTGTTTTTTTTAGTAGAGATGGGGTTTCACCATGTTGCCCAGGCTGGTCTCAAACTCCTGGCTTCAAGCCATCCACCTGCCTTGGCCTCCCAAAAGTCCTGGGATTACAGGTGTGAGCCACTGTGCCCGGCCTTGAAATAGAGTTCTTTAATTCACATACCATATCTAGTGCTCTTTATTCCTTTGTGAAGGTCCACATTTCCACCTGGTATCGTTTTCCTTCTGTCAAAATGACATCCTTTAACATGTCTTATAGTGCTGATCCATTGGCTCTGAATTCTTTCAACTTTTGTACATCCTTTGAAAAAGTCTTTATTCTCTTTTAGTTTTGAAAGATGATTTTTGCTTGGTATAGAAGGTTGACAGTTTTCTCCTGTAGATGGCACTCCACTGTCTTCTGGTTTACCTTGTTTCTGAAAATAAGTCAGCTGTTATTCTTGTGTGTGTTTCTTTGAATGTAATATTTATTTGGGTGGCTGTCTTCTAGATTTTATTCCTGGGTCATCGGTTTTTAGCAATTTGATTGTGACGTACCTAAGTAAAGTTTTCTTTGTCTCTTCTCCGTAGGGTTCATTGAGCTTCTTGTATATATAGATTTGTAATTTTCATCGTATTTGGAAAGTTTTTGTCTGTTATTGATTACATATTTTTTCTCTTCCCCTTTCTCTCCTTTTGGTACTCTGATCACATGTGTATTAGGCTGCTTCACAGTGTCTCAAAGGTCACAGTGTCTCAAAGGTCATTTATTTTTTTATAATCTTTTTCTTTATTTTTTTGGATAGTTTTTATTACTCTTCAAATTTACTATTTTTTCTTCATTGTGTAGTCTACTGTAATGTCATCTAGTGTTTTTTTGTCATCTGGTAGATTTTTAAATTTCAGATACTATGTTTTTTTCTTTACAAGTTCCATTTGGGTCTTTTTATGTCTTCCACTTCTCTCTTCCTCATGCTTATTGTTGACCTTCTTCATTATATGGAGTGTATGGTTGCTGTTTTAATGTCCTTGTCATTCCTCTGTATTGATTTTTCTTCTTGTCAAGTGTTGTGTTTTTCTGCTTCCTTGCATGCTTATAATTTTTGATTTGGTATGCTATCCACTGTTGTGTGCTGTATTTTTGAAGTTCTTTGTAAGTATTTAGGATTTTTTTCCCTGGGACATAGTTAAGATACCAGGAATTGGTTTGATCCTCTCAGGGGCTCTTTTAAATGTTATTAAGCAGGTCCATAACAGGTTTTTGTCCAGGACTGGTTTGTCCCCATTCTTGAGGCAATATTTCTCTGAGGACTCTACTTGTTGTCTTGTATTTGAAAACATCTTTCAACTTTGGCTAGTGGGATCAGGAACTATTTCTGGCCATGTGTGAGCTCTGTTGGTTGTTCTGTCTACTTTTTTTAGAGGTTCTTTCTCTCACCTTGATGGTTTCCTCACAGGAATGTGCTGATCAGTATTCAGTTAAGGAGATATTCTCTTCACATCTTCCCAGCTCTCCGTTGGTGCAACTCCTTCCCCTCCAATAATTTGGCCTACAAACTTTAGCCACTTTTGCCTTTCTGACCTTTAAATTCTATATCCCTAACTTAATGAGACCAGTTCTGTTTTAGTTCTCTTTCTCGTTGTTGTGGCCTAGTAACTTTCCCTAGGCAGTAGGATAGAGTGTTTGTAACATTCACTTTATTTGTTTCCCTTTTCTTAGAAAGTATCTCTGCCCTACTCTGCCAATTGTCAAATGTCTGAAAACCTTTATTTCTTATAAAGTGTCCTTTATTTAAGTTGAGAGGGTGAGTTC
The DNA here is from genome assembly GCF_049350105.2 of Macaca mulatta. NCBI lineage: Eukaryota > Metazoa > Chordata > Mammalia > Primates > Cercopithecidae > Macaca > Macaca mulatta. Next base: position 23,662,222 of record NC_133417.1, on the reverse strand, counting down.
AGTCCCTAATATTCTGTCATGGCCGCTGAAGGCATCCTTAATATTCTTTCCTAATGAAATTTAATTTTGCCACACTATTTGTTATACTTCTGACACATCAGTGAATTTGTGAATCAGTTCTACAGAATTTAGTTATTTGACATTATGGTGGTGTGTGGAAAGCTTCAGGTTTGTGAAATGGATACATACTTCATTAGAAAAATGATAGGCACTTTGTCAAATTTCTTATGACACATTCTAAATTATAATTACTGAAATTATAAATGATTTTAAAATAGTACTATCTGATATAAAGTCTGCTATCTAAACCATTTGATATTTCTATTTTGAAATTTACTGTTTCTGTGTTGTTATTTTAGTCATAGTTATAAATTGTCAATGGGAAAATAAATCTCAAGTTGCTGGCCATTCTTAGTTATTGTTTCTGATGAATAAAGGTGAATTCTGGGATAAAACAGTACTTGAGAATATGAATACACTAACTTGATAAATTGGTCTTTAATGGTTCATATTTTTAGGTTATATTAATTTTCAAAGCATTGAAAGTAAATTTGAAATCTTTTTCCCCCCTCTAGGCTGAAGGGTATGTGATTGGCAGCTGTATTAAACACATTCCAATCGCAGGACGAGATATAACATATTTTATTCAGCAACTGCTGAGAGACCGAGAAGTAGGAATCCCTCCAGAACAATCCTTGGAAACTGCTAAGGCAGTAAAGGTAAAAAGTGAGATAGAAGTGTAATTTAGTTAAAAATTAAAATCACATTTATAACATTAACATGAGAAATTTTTAATTGAAGAACAGTACTTAAAATAATCTTGTTAACCAGTTATAAATTATTACTCTTAAGTATATTTACATTTTCTCTGTATTTCTTGCAAGAAAATTATTATTACAAGTTTGTCTATTTTCTTCATATTTTATATTTGAGAGGAGTAATATATAAGAACATTTTACCAAATGACCTCTCCATAAATTTTTGTGATTCTCTTTATTAAAAATAATTATTTCACTGTAAAGTGCTTGCATCTCAATTTCTTCACTGAATTCTTTATTTTAATTTTAAAAGCTTTTGTCATAAAAATTATTTTGATATAATTGATTCATTGTGCTATAGTATAGAGGCAGTGTTAACTCAAGTGATAGGGCACATAGAAAAACATTAAGGCTATCTAAAGTATTTTTTAAATTTTTTCTGCCATGTAAGTATTATATCAATGCTTCATGCAAACTATCAAAATACTTTAACATCATCTTTCAAACTTACTATTTGCCACATAACCAAAAAATTTCAGTGGGTCTCACATGTTTTGAAAAGTAAAACTGCCCTGGCAAAAGTAACTTTTACTTATTTGTCTCTCTTTGCATGGTTTTTTTTTTCACTTATACATTTTTAAATTTTTTATTTCTTATTTTTATTGATTTATTTTTTATAGAGATGGGATCTTGTTCTGCTATCCAAGCTAGAGTGCAGTGGCACAATCATGGCTCACTGCAGCCTCAAACTTCTGGGCTCACGTGATCCTCCTGCCTCAGCCTCCTGAGTAGCTAGAACTGCAGGTGCATATCACCATGTCTGGCTAAGTTTTTGTAGAGATGGAGGTCTTGTTATGTTGCCCAGGCTGTTCGTGAACTCCTGACCTTAAGCAATCCTCCTGCCTCAGAATCTCAAAGTGCTGGCTGTGAGCCACCATGCCTGGGCCTCTTTGCATGTTTATGGGATTTTCCTTGCTCGTCAGAGCTTAAGAATGAAAATTTATCAACTACTTCCTAGGTAGTAAATTAGTAAAGGACTGCCAAAAGTTACCCCAAGTTGGTGGCATAAGAATTAAATATATAAAAAGTTAATGTGAATACTACTGATTCAACATCTTTGGGAAATCTGTAAAATTAAAGCAAAATGAGAAAACACCAGAGATTTAAATCTATTCCAGAGAAGATTGATGGTCAGTCTGAATGTCTTTAAAGGAGTATCATTTCTTGTCATTCCCACTTCTAAGGTTTGGAGAAGACCTCAAATAGTGAATCAAATGTCTTTCGTTTCCAGTATTTTTTCTCTTTGTGTATTTTGATTATTACTAGTAATATTTGCAACTATCTCGGATGGAGCCTGTGATGTATAAAAATACTGGAAAAGGAAGGCTTTTTAAAAATATATATATATAGGCTGGCAGTTGGGAGTTTATAAATTACAAATATGATGTTATAATCTATAATATATTTTTCAATGTTTTTGATAAAACTTTTACTTAGGTGTCATATAACCAAATATGCAACAAAATGGAGTAATTTATATTTTTAGCGTTCTTTCTTTGCTCATTTATTTACTCAGACTGTAATCAGTTTTGTTTCAGATATTAAGGATCTAATTAATTTGTGTGGTTATCATAATTATTACTTATTCCTCAGTTCTATATTTTATTTATTCTCCTTACGTAGAGCACGAGATTCATTATTACTGAGACAGAAAATGTTGAATGACATTAATGAACATTTTCAGGAAATAACACTGAAGTAGTAGAAATCAGCTCTCCAATCTCTCAAATATTATTTATATTTAAAGTCAGAAAATATGTGTAGGAGATGAGTATGTTTATTTGTACTACACATATGATAACATCCTAACATAAATTTTACTCCCAGCTTAATTTCCTAATTTTATTTTCTGAAGAAGTTTTTTTTTTTTTATTTGATTCTAGTTTACTGAAAACATGCCATTCTTTTTTACTGTTCCTGTAATAGGCAAAAAAAGTTACTTTTGTTTATTTGTTTTTCAGGAGCGTTATAGTTATGTCTGCCCAGATTTAGTAAAAGAATTTAACAAGTATGATACAGATGGGTCAAAATGGATTAAACAGTATACTGGAATCAATGCTATCTCAAAGAAAGAATTTTCTATCGATGTTGGTTATGAGAGATTTTTGGGACCTGAAATATTTTTTCATCCAGAGGTAAGTTTTTTTTAACGGAATTGTTTAAAAATATTCAGCAGCAAATATCAATTAATGGATATTCAGAGAGAATTGATCTCAAAAACTTTTATTAGTATACTAAAAACCGTTTGAATTTTTATGAAAAGTTTTATTTAAAAGTTTTATGAAATTTTTAAAGAAAAAATTTGCTTTTCTTTAAACAAGTGAAATTGTTGCTATTTTTTGTAGATTTAGAAAAAGCTTTTTTTTTTTTTTTTAAATATGGGGGCTTATGTGGGGGGGTCATGGGAAGAGGGGAGCCCTTAAACTTTTTTTTTCTTCCCTCAGTCGTGGACTCAGGTAAAGTTTTGTAATCATTTAAATAAAATATTTTGGGAAAGGTTATAGAAAGCTCCCCCCTCCCCATTTGTGTAAAATGACCATTTTACAAGGAACCTTCAATTGACCATTAAAACATAGAACTAGTAGCAAAATAGTCTTCTCTCTGTGAAGTTTTAGCAACATAAAGGCTTTATTAAATTAAGAAGTACATGCTTTTAATAATGGAAAATTCTTCTGGTAACTTAGTATCAGAATTGTTACTTTGTTAATAGAATTACTAATATGTACTTTGCTTATTTAATGTTAATAATAGTTATTTTTAAAATTTTGTTTATTCACTCAGCAAATGTTAAATGGTTTGGATTTTCATGATCCCAGCTTAAATTAAGCACTGGGTATTCAAAGATGAAAAATAATTTTATCTTGCTCTTATTGAGCTCAAAGAATAAAAGAGATGAATATTTAAACAGGTAGGGTTACAGATGCTTTAATGAGTGCATGTATCTGGAGAGGGCACAGGAACAAAGAGCATCTAAGTCTGCTTGGGAGAACATCTCAGAGGAGATAATGGTTGAACTGAGACTTAAAGGATGAATGGGTGTTTGTCAGTTGTGTGGTAGTGGAGCATATGTATTTTTGTCAGAAGGTTAGCTAGGCAGAGGTCTTAGACATGAGAGTGCTACATAAGAAAAGTATAAAGGACAGATTAGTAGGAGAGGGATCCAGATAGGTATTCATGGACAAAGTCTTGAAGGGCAGATATGATATGCAAGGGAATTAGCTGGATTCTGTAGTCATGCAAAAATTTTAAGCATAGAAAATATTATTTACCGTATTAGAAAGGTTACTCTCACAGCATTGGTTTGGACGGGTTGGAACAGAGGTGTGAATTGTGTTGGAAACAGATGATTTTACTACAGTATTTTAGATGAAGGATGAATAGTATTTGTGGGTCAGTGGGAATGAGGAAGGAGGTGAGAGAAAAATAGGATCAACATAATTAGTAATTGCTTAGATATGAGGGGAGTAAGAATATGAGGAATCTGTGATAATTCCCAGGTTTGTAACTTGGGCAGCCCAATGTGCCATCCATTGAGATTTGTAATACTGAAGGGGAGGAGTAGGTGAAATAGACACAGATGAGTTTATTATATGCATCTTTTAAAAGGTTCAGAAACAAACACTTGGGTGTTGTAAAGTCATCACCATATGTGGGGCACAAAGGAAGAGGTTGGCTGAGAAGAGACTGTGGAATAGAAAGATGAAGAATAGGGCATTCGTCAACACAGACACATTATGGCTGATTAAGTGGAACCTGCAAAGAATCCTGAAGATGACAGAGAGGTAGAAGCCAAGCTAAAGGATTATGGTCATAAAATTGAGAGAAGTGAATGTTTCAAGAAGGAAAGGTAAATAGTGCCAGTTGCTGCAGTGAAGTAACATTAGAGGAAACCTTAGAAGTACTTGGAGTTTTTCAGCATCTAGGTTGTCAGTGATCATAGGGGAACAGTTTCAATGGAGTGATACATTAGAGCAGCTTGTTGCCTCAATGAGAGGTGAAGGTTTGGAAATCAGTAGTGTGGACATTCTGAGAGATGGCTATGAAAGAAAAAGACAGTGGACTAGTAAGAATTCATTTACGAGAATAAGGCTCAAGATAGTTTCAATTTTTAAGAGGGCTTACTCCCGTGACAGGAGGGAAGGAATTAAGAATAGGTACAGGAAAATGAACTAGGAAGGGCAGAGGCACAGGTAGGTAGTTGAAGAAGTTCATCGTCATAGTTCATAGTTTTAATTTTTTTGTGAGGTAGAATCAAGCTTATGTTCTAGGAGAAGGGATTGGATGTAAAATTGAGGGCTTGTGAAGCATAATGACTTCATATTTACTGTTGAGGGGAATTGAGAGGGTGACTAGTGAGTGCTCTACTCAAGGTAGCAGATTAGATACCCAAAACTTTTAGTTGTACAATAGTGTCCCCTCCCCCAGACAGGTGTGGGAAAGGAGCAAAAGGTTTTGACAAAGCAGAGATTAAAGTATTGCAGCATAGAGGAGAGAGCAAATCCTGAAAGCCGAATTACCTAGGGATAGTGAGGGACACAGGGATTGGAGATCATGATAAATTGACACATAATAATTGTGAATTGGTAGCAGAGGAGTGAGCATGAGAAGGATAAGGAATTGTGGTCAGACTAGTATACTGGAATGTGAAGGTTTTTGGTGGTACATTTTGTTTGCAGTTTCTCAAAAAATAAAAAGGATGTATACACACAGCTTTAAAGGTCAGAAAACACTGACAGACTTAAAATTAGCAGCTCTTCACCCTCCTGCTGCCATTGTGTTCTATAGAGCATCCTTTAGCTGTTAGTTACTGCTTTTGGTATTAACCCCCAGGTTTCTAAATACTGTGGTGGTATTACAGGAACATGGATGGAGCTGTTTCTTGATATGTCACTGTTAGTGGTTTCAGTGCTAGCCCCCTTTTAGATTAGTTATTTCTCCAGCCTGCCCACGTGTGAGGTTATTGTTATTAGGTAAATCATTAGTATTGTGATATTTATAGTATTATACCTGAGACTGTTGTTCACTTTTGAGGCAAGTAATGTGATTCTTTTCCCTTAAAATTCAGCTTTTCCAAAACTTTCACCTTGTTTATTCATTTGCTTCATTTTATTTTTATTTTTATTTTTTTTAACTTTAAGTTCAGGGGTACAGGTACAGGTTTGTTATATAGGTAAACTTTTGTCATGGAGGTGTAGTACAGATTATTTTGTCCCCAAGCATTAAGTCTAGTATCCATTAGCTATTTAAAAGTGAGAACATGCAGTAATTGGTTTTCTGTTCTTGCATTGGTTTGCTGAGGATAACGGCCACCAGCTCCATCCATGTTCCTGCAAAGAACATGACCTCATTCTTTTTTTTAGCTGAATAGTATTTCATGGTGTATATATACCACATTTTCTTTATCCAGTCTACCATTGATGGGCATTTGGGTTGATTCCATGTCTTTACTTTTGTGAAGTGCTGCAGTGAACATATGTATGCATGTGTGTTTATGATAGAACAATGTATACTCCTTTGGGTATGCGGGATTGCTGGGTTGAATATTTATGTTTTAGGTTCTTGAGGAATTGCCACACTGTTTTCCACAATGGTTGAACTAATTTACACTTCCACCAACAGAGTATAAGCGTTTCTTTTTCTTTCCAACCTTGCCAGCACCTTTTTTTTTAAAATTTTATTTATTTTTAAAAAATATTTTTTCTTTCCTTCATTTTTTAGGAGGGATGTTGTGAGAATATTTTTTGACTTTTTAATAGCCATTCTGACCGGTATGAGATGGTATCTCATTGTGGTTTTGATTTGCATTTTTCTAATGATCAGTGATGTTGAGAGTTTTTTCATATGATTATTGGCCACATGTATGTCGTCTTTTGAAAATTGTTCGGGTCCTCTGCCCACTTTTTAATGGGGTTGTTTTTTTCCTTGTAAATTTATTTAAGTTCATTATAGATGCTGTATATTAGACCTTTGTCAGATGTGTAATTTGCAAAAATGTTCTCCCATTCTGTAGGTTGTCTGTTTACTCTGCTGATAGTTTCTTTTGCTGTGCAGAAGCTGTTTAGTTTAATTAGATCCCATTTGTCATTTTTTGCTTTTGCCATCTTGATCATGGAATCTTTGCCTGTACCCATGTCCAGAATGGTATAATTTGCTTCATTTTGTTCATTCATTCCTTCATTTATTTATTGGGGTTCGAATTAACTTTCTTGTTATACAAGGTCTGGAAGGGAACCGAGGAGGGTGGGTCTCATTCTATTTAGAGGATTTTAGCAGTTTCTTTCTTTTTTTTCAAGCCTTGTTTCACCTTTACTTATATGGTTTGTTACACCTTCAATTCCTGGGACTTTAGAAGGTTCTTGATTGACTTCTTACCAATATGCCCTTTTAGTATCTCTTTTTGCCCTCCAAACAGGATTGAAATCTTTTATTCATTGTTTTTTTGCCCCCGTTTCATCCTTGGTCATTTACCTTTCCTTTTAATTCTCTTGCTGTCATTTTAGTGGAGACAGTTTAGTCTCTCCAAGAGACTGGAGAGGTAACCACACATAGCTGGAAGTTAGGACAGATATTTGTATGGACCGTTTATATGTGAGTAGATTAATAGAAGTGTGTGAGACCTCATTTCAGTTAAGGCACGTCAATTAATATGAAATTGAAATCTTAGAGAAAAATATTAAAGCTCCAAGTTGGGGACAGGAATTAGAAAATTGCAGAAGATCCTGAACAAATATCCTGTATAAATAGGATTATGACCACAAGATGGATAATAGCATGGGATATAGGAGATAAGCATTTGAATGGAATGTGCTTGACAAATGAGCTTAGCTGATGCCTTGGTTTCTTAAAAACCTTGAAGTAGGCTGGTTGTGGTGGCTCACGCCTGTAATCCCAGCACTTTGGGAAGCCAAGGTGGGCGAATCACTCAAGCCCAGGAGTTTAAGACCAGCTTGGGCAACATGGCAAGAGCCCATCTCTACCAAAAAACACAAAAAATTAGCCAGGCATGTGGTGTGTGCCTGTAGTCCCAGCTACTTGGGAGGCTGAGATGAGAGTATTGCTTGAGCCCAGGAGGTTGAGGCTGCAATGAGCTGGCATTGTACCATTGTACTCCAGTCTGGGCAACAGAGCAAGACCCTGTCTCATAAATACATAACCCTGAAGCTTTAGATATGTAAATGAAATGTGTTTCATATTGCTTAGGAAAGATATAGTTGGCTGGATGAAAATGTGTCTTGCTGCTAATGTTTCATGTATCATTTTTTCTATTAATTTGAATAACCTTTATTGTTTGATACACCAATTTTTCTTTGTTAATTTTTTAACTTTAAAACATTTTCTATTGTGTATAGCTTTATGTTCCTTATAAGTAATTTCTTCCTATGAGAAACCTGTTTCTTTTTAAAAAACCTGTTTTGTTTTCTCTTTTTTTAAAGGCTGTTTTTAAAATTCAGTTATATATATGCACATGGTTTAAAAGTCTTGGTCTACAGATCCTAACAAAAACTAGGAGTACCCTGCATGTTTCTTTCCCCGTTTTCTATTTCTAGAGATAACAACCTCAAACTCTTCTTAGTTGCTTCTTTTGCTGGTTGCCTCCTTAGCTATGTATTGCTTGGTTATATTGCAACTTCAAATTTTTTTTCAGTGTTAGGCGCTTTTTTTGTTTTCTTTTGGGAACAGGGTCTTGCTCTGTCACTCAGTGCAGTGGCTCAGTCATGGCTCACTGCAGCCTCCGCAGGCTCAGGTGATCCTCCCACCTTAGACTCCCAAGTAGCTGGGACTACAGCTATGTGCCACCACTTCCAGCTAATTTTTGTGTTTTTCGTAAAAACAGGGTTTTACCATGTTGCCCAGGCTGGTCTTGAACTCCTGGGCTGGAGCAATTCACCACCTTGGCCTCCCGAAGCGCTGGGATTATAGGAAGGAGTCACTGTGCCCAGCCCTGTGTTAGGCGTTGTCTGTCTAATTCCAGCTATGGAAGAGGAAGATTTTTTTTTTTAATCCTCCTTCTATCATCACAGACAGAACCTTTCTATTCCCTTTTCATCTCATTTGTTACATTATAATTTCAAGTAGGTTGAAATTCAGTGCTTATGTTTTTGTGACCACAAATTTTGTTCATATCTGAGCCATGTAGTTAACCATGAAATCTTTTCCCTTCCTATAAGTAACTGTTTTCCATGAAGTTATTAATAAACTGTTTGCTTAGTGCTAAAATAATACCATTCATTCACCTCCAGATCCTCTTCATTAGTTATATAAATCTCTTCTCAGGATATTCAGATGTATAGAGTTTATTCATCAGTTTAATTTTCTGAAGTGTCTGTTACATCCCAGTCTGAACTTGCTTCTTTCTGTACTCAGTATAGAGTGGCCGTATTCCTTTAATATCATTCTAGAGATTCCCTTTCCCTCTCCCGTGTTGGATCTCTTTTTCCTGTATCCTATGTCTTTTTCACTCCTACTGTCCAGTTCTTTATTTTGGTGATCATCTGCCAATACAGTCCCTTCTAGGGTATATGAGAGAGGAAAATGTCGAGACCTTATGTGTCTGAAGTGTATTCATTTTATCTTCACGCTTGTTGATAGTTTGGTTATAGAATTCTAGATTGGAAATAATTTTCCTTCAGCATTTTGAAGCCGTTGCTCAATTGCTTTCCATTATAACATGAAGTTAATAAAAGCTGATTTATATGTATAGGACCTGTTTTTTTGTTTTTTCATCCTGTACAGATGCTTGTAGGATCTTCCCTTTGTTCCCTAGCATTTCTGGTTTTTTGTTTGTTTGTTTGTTTTTGTCTTTTTGTTTTAATCTGTAGGTTATTTCTTCAACTTTACCTACTGAGTTTTCTATTGGAGTTTTAAAATTTCTGGCAACATTTTTAATTCTCAAGAGCTTCCCTCACCCCTACTTTTGAATATTCTTTTTTAAATGCTACCGTTTTCCTATTTCATTGTTGTCTATCTTCTGGCTCTTTAAGGATATTAATCATAGGGTTATTTTTTGTTTTGTTTTTGTTTTTTAGTTTTCTTCTTTCTATAGTCTCTTCCAAGTTGCTTAGTCTGTTTCGAGTTGGTTTTTCTCTGTTTCGATTGCTATGTTTTTCCTGCTAGAGACTTTTGCAGACTAGTCATTTAAGAAGGGGACACTAGGCTGTGCGCAGTGGCTCACGCCTGTAATCCCAGCACTTTGGGTGGGTGAATCACTTGAGGTCAGGAGTTAGAGACCAGCCTGGCCAGTTAGAGACCAGCCTGGCCAATATGGCAAAATGCCGTCTCTACTAAAAATACAAAAAATTAGTTGGGCGTGGTGGCGGACGCTTGTAATTCCAGCTACTCAGGAGGCTGAGGCAGAAGAATCGCTTGAACCTGGATCGCGCCATTGCTCTCCAGCCTGGGCAACAAGAATGAAACTCCACTTCAGAAAAAAAAGGGCTTGTTGACTGTGGCCTTTTCTTTGGGGGAATGCCATATATGTGTTACTTTAGGTCTTTTTAGCTACTTTCCGGAGAAGTCTCCTGGCTGCTGGGTAACGGCTGGCAGCCAAGTGGGAAGAGACTTTGCAGGTTGCCTACCTTCACGTAAAACTCCCCTTTTAGTACTTTCTGCTGTGTATTACAGTCCTGGAAACTCTTTTCTTCAGTGTAGAGAATAGGATTCATCACTTTTTTCTTTGGATGAGGAGGCGGCATTTGTTGCTTCTTTGGAGAGGATCTAGAGCTTTAACAGCTTCTTAGAGAGACTTTCAACCCGTCCTTCTTCCTGGCCTCCTTCCACCTCAATTCAAAGCTACCCAGGTCAGCCAGTTCTTTGGGGAATGTGGAGAGGGAATTTTTGGTATAAAATAGCTTGGTTCTTGTTTTTTACTGATGACTTATTGTTTTGGAGTGTTTGCAACGTCTTGTCCATCTGCTTTCCAGCTTACCAAATTTGTTGCTGGTTTTGCTTTGCTCTCAATACTTTTATTTTTCCTTTAAAAAATTCTCAGGCCAGGTGCGGTGGCTCACGCCTGTAATCCCAGCAGTTTGGGAGGCCGAGACGGGTGAATCATGAGCTCAGGAGTTCAAGACCAGCCTGACCAACATGGTGAAACCCTGTCTCTACTAAAAATACAAAAAAAAAAAAAAAAAAAATTAGCCGGGCGTGGTGGCATGTGCCTGTATTCCCAGCTGCTCAGGAGGCTGAGGCAGGAGAACCGCTTGAATCCAGGAGGCGGTGATTGCAGTGAGCGGAGATGGTGCCGCTGAACTCCAGCCTGGTGACAGAGTGAGACTCCGTCTCAAAAAAAGAAAAAGAAAAAAAATTCTCTTTACTGATAGTGTAGAGTAGTGTTTTGGAAGAGAACAAAATTAGATACATATGTTTATTCACCATGTTTTCTCAAAATAGACCTGATTTTTGTATTTTATAAAGTGTGTCATACACACTTTTTTTTTTTTTTTTTGGTGATTTTAGATGGATACTTCTGTGTCCTAGTTCCTCTGTCATTTGAAGGATTCACTTGGTTTTTTGTTTCAACTAGATGAAAGTGTAGGCATCTGAACTGTCCAGTACTTCAGCGCTGAGGATAAAATGTATGAAAGAATAAGGAAATTTATTTTTGTAGTTCTGTAAGTTCATCACAAATACTAGAAATAGCTGTTTTTAGAAGAAGTGGGTTTGGCATTTGGATTTTGTTTTTAAAAGGAAATTTTTTGTTTTTTTTTTTAAGAAAATCATCCTAAGGTTTTAAAACTTGTGTAATAAGTTTCCAGGTATAGGAAATATTTGGACTACTGTGTTTATTTGGGTATATTTGCTACTTCCTGTATTTTTTGGAGAAGGGTAAAGATATTCTTTCCTTGATAGTCTCTTCTAATTTTCTCAGCATCAGTAGTCTTAAGACTTGACCAGGGAGCAGTTAGAGGCAGAACTGACTATTTTGCTGACAGTAAAAGAAAAGGCCTGAAAAATAGTACGAGAGACCCTAGGTTGAATCTGTTAGTATTAAAGCATTGAATACTCTTAACAATTTATTATCACTTTTTAAATTTGTTAATTCTTTTTCTTCTTCATTTATGTACTAAATAGTCATCGCTTACTGCTTTACTCTATATTTTACCAGTTCTCACTTGGGGTTCTGTTGTCCAGTAGTTCCTATACTTTTTTCAAATATATACTCAAGTCAGACTTCATTTTTTAAAAAAATAAATTAACATTTCTGTATATGGATCTAGGGTATGTTAATATTTAAAGGTTCTGTATTTTTCTTCTGTGCATTCTTTTTTTGTTTGTTTGAGATGGAGTCTTGCTCTGTTACCCAGCTGGAGTGGAGTGGCGCGATCTTGGCTCACTGCAGCCTCCGCCTCCTGGGTTCAAGTGATTCTCCTGCCTAAGCGTCCCAAGTAGCTGGGATTACTGCGCCTGGCCTCTTCTGTGCGTTCTTGATTAAAAACTACTATAAAAAGGGCACAGGGCCTGGCGCGGCGGCTCACGCCTGTAATCCCAGCACTTTGGGAGGCTGAGGTGGGTGGATCACGAGGTCAGGAGATCGAGATCAGCCTGGCCAAAATGGTAAAATCCCATCTCTACTAAAAATACAAAAATTAGTTGGACATGATGGCGGGCACCTATAATCCAAGGTAGTCGGGAAACTGAGGCAGGAGAATCGCTTGAACATGGGAGGCGGAGGTTGCAGTGAGCCGAGATGGTGCCACTGCTCTCCAACCTGGGTGACAGAGCGAGACTCCATCTTAAACAAAAAAAAAGAAAAAAAAAGGGAGGGGGGCACAAAGATATAGCACAGTACTGAATAATCTTATTTTTTCCTTTTACTTGAGCATGGTATAGCAGATAAACTATCTTACAGGTAGGAAAAGGACTATGGGAAGGTTAACGTGTGTGTGTGTTACTGTTTTAGGCAAATACTGAAGAGTACAGCCGACAAAGGACGATGTAAAAATTTACAAGTTCTGTGTTAGCAATTTGATAACACTTTTAAAAATGAGTATTATGGAACACATTTTTGTCAGGTCGTTAATATTCTCTGTACAGATTTTGGAGAAGTAAATCTTTTCTTTATAGTTAGAGCAAATGATAGGTTCTCAGGTTAAAGTGTCACTTTGGGATCATAAAAATACAGTGTTTTGAGAACTGAAGTCTCTTTAGAAGATTTCACAGTCTGAAACTGAAAATGGTTGTTGAAGATCATGGACGTGTTCATGGAAAATAAAATTTTTAGGATTCTGATTCTGCTGCTCACTACACTTAATCAGTAACTAAGTCATTTTCTGCCAGCACATGAGCTTGTCTTTAAATTACTTATAGAGCCAGCTGAGTTGAGCTCTATTCTGTTTTCCTTGACAGATAAAATTTACCCTAGTCTGTAGGTTGGGTTCTAAAGGCTCAATATGAGCCACATTTTCATACCCAGTGTGTATTCCTCTTAGAGTTCCTTATGTACACTCCTCAGCATGCTTCAAAAAGATAGATTTTGACTGCCAGGTTCTTTTCTTTTATTATAATAAAGGTCAGTAGAATCTTTCTTAGTGATGTTTTACATGATCTAAATTAAAAGATTTTGTATTAGTATGTGTCACTTCGATAACATTAAATCTCTTTTCATTGTATGCACAACCTGTAAATAATTTAAAACTAATCTTAAAAACTGGAAAAAGGCTGGGCATGGTGGCTCACACCTATAATCCCAGAACTTGGGGAGGCCGAGGCAGGCGGATCAGTTGAGGTCAGGAGTTCAAGATCAGCCTGGCCAACATGGTGAAACTCTGTCTCTACTAAAAATACAAAAATTAGCCGGGCATGGTGGCGGGCGCCTGTAATCCCAGCTATTTGGGAGGCTGAGGTAGGAGAATTGCTTGAACCCGGGAGGCAGAGGTTGCAGTGAGCAAAGATTGCGCCGCTGCACTCCAGCCTGGGTGACAGAGCGAGACTCAGTTTCAAAAAAAAAAAAACCTGGAAAAAAATTGACACATGCCTACTAATTATCAACACAGTTACAGACTCAGTTTAATAAATAAAGGAATATTGTCTCTCAATTAGTACAACCTAATTATAAAAATGAGTAGCTGAGGAGATAAACAGTACTTGTTTGTTTTTGACTAATTAGAGCTAGGTTTTGATTATTTATTTAGAGACAGAGTCTCTCTCTGTCCCCCAGGCTGGAGTGCAGTGGTGTGATGATAACTCGGTGTAACCTTGAACTCGTAGGTCAAGCAGTCCTCCTTCCTCAGCCTCTCAAGTAGCTGGAACTACAGGTGTGTGCCACCGTGCCTAGCTAGTTTTTAATTTTTTTTGTAGAGACAGTTTCACTATGTTGCCCAGACTAGTGTCAAACTCTGGGCCTCAAGCAATCGTCCTACCTTGACCTCCCAAAGCACTGGGATTATAGGTGTGAGTCTCCATGTCCAGCATCAAGTTATTGTTGTTTTTTTTAAGTTTTTAAAAAAGTGTGTCTTTCTTTAGTGCCAGCTGTTTGGAAATAGTTTATTTTGACTGTGGTATATCATCGTTTGAATATACAGCTGATGTTATTCAAAGTAGATGTGCCAAAAAGTTCTTGAGAGCACTGAATTAGTGAACACTAAGCTGTTGCTCCTAGGGGAAATACAGTGTTAGGTTTCTTTGAGCCTCTGGTAACATTTTTGTTATCCCATTAATGTATACCCTTGTTTCATGTATGTTTCTTTTTAAAGGCACTGCATTTAGTATATTATTTTAGTATATTCATTTATATTCAATAGCACTAGAACACATGTCTGAGCAAAGCTATCTAACTTGGCTTTTTCTCTGTAAGACACGTCACAGCTTCCTTGTGTTTAGTAGCCAGCACTTCAGCAGTATGCTTGGGGGCCATTTTAAATAATGAAATCACTAACAAAAATATGAAAACTGTGTCACTAAATAGAACTGTGAAAAGGATACTTGTTTATAGTATGAGAGCTGAAACTAGAAAGCAGAGTATCATCTTGTTCAACCTCAACTGGGAATGTGCACATCAGTGGACTCAAATTTTTGTTGCTCTGCACATGTGCATGTCCATGAATAACCATATTTTGATTTGGGGGTTATAAATATGTTTTAGCGAGCAGGTAAATTCACAAATACGGAATCATGAATAATGAGTTTAGACTACGTTTATTTATTTCATCCCCTGTTGATGGACTTACAGGTTTTTCCTCTTAGAAACAAGGCTATAGTAAATATGCATATGTGACAGCATACATGTTTGAGGAGTTTCTTCAGGATTTGTCCTAAGAAGTGGAGTTACTAGTATGTGCATTTATAATTTTGTTAGCTATTTGTATTAGTCTGTTTTCATACTGCTGATAAAGACATACCTGAGACTGGGCAATTTATAAAAGAAAGAGGTTTAATTGGACTTACGGTTCCAGTGGCTGGGGAAACTGCACAATCATGGCAGAAAGCAAGGAGGAGCAAGTCCTGTCTTACATGATGGCAGCAGGCAAACAGAGAATGAGGAAGACACAAAAGCAGAAGCCCCTGATGAAACCATCATATCTTGTGCAACTTATTCACTCCACAAGAATAATATGGGGGAAACCACCCTCAAGATTCAGTTATCTCCCACCAGGTCCCTCCCACAACACATGGAAATTATGGGAGTACAATTAAAGATGAGATTTGGGTGGGGACACACAGCCAGACCATGTCACTATTTTATTGTTGCCAAATTGTTCTCCAGAGTGGTTACATCAGTGTATACTCTCACAAGCATTATATGAAAGTTTCCATTTACCCAGATTTTTGCCAGCTCATAGTATATGTATGACTTTACATGTTTGCTATTCTGATAGTTATAAAATGGTATCTATCATCATAATTTTGAGTTTTCTGATTTCAGTGTCTTCAATTTGAATCTGTTAGAGACTAGTATTAATAGTTTCTAAAAGGCCTTTTGTTTTTGAACTGAAGACTTTAACCTTTTATTGTGATATTTGTCAGTAGTGATATGATCTCTATTATATATCCAACTTATTTTTCAGTTTGCTAATCCAGACTTTACACAGCCTATCTCAGAAGTTGTAGATGAAGTAATTCAGAATTGTCCTATTGATGTCAGGCGTCCTCTCTACAAGGTATTTATAGCAAAATTGTTATTCAAGGTCTAACTTAAAAAAAACTTTGATGTAGTCTGTCCATTTTTTGATATTAAACACCTCTCATAAAAAGGATATAATAGCATTTCAGTACTGTATACCTTTAAACTTTTCTTTTTAAATATTTATATTTATTTTCTCTCCACTAGAATATTGTCCTCTCTGGAGGTTCAACCATGTTCAGGGACTTTGGACGTCGCTTGCAAAGAGATTTAAAAAGAACTGTAGATGCCCGGCTGAAATTAAGTGAGGAATTGAGTGGCGGTAGATTGAAGGTTGGTTTTTTTGATTATTGGTGAGAAGGTTGAGGGTGCCTTCCTTGATTGGGATGAGAAATATTTGCCAACATTCCCTCTGATTTAGGAAAATAAGAGGAACCTGTCAGGTATTCTAATGGAAATGGTTAATGTTATAGATTTATGTCTATGATATTCTGGATCATTTGATTCTTTTAGGATATTGTCTGTATTTCTGGAAAATAATTCTTAGTAATATCTGTGGAAAGACCTTTTTTTTCTATACCTCTCCCATAGATAATTAATATAGTAGATTTCTTTGGATACACCAATAATAAAATTAATTTTGGATCCACAAAATTTTATGTACTATAGAAGGACAACGAAGCTGAGTTGAGATTGACACCATTGTTGAGTAGTCAAGCCTGCTCTCAAAAACTGACTTTAGCTACCACATAGCAACCTCAAAATGTGCAATCAAATTGGTGGTTTAGCAAAGTAACTTTTGTATTACATGTCCTGGACCTTTAGGCTTGAGGTAAAAAAAAATCAAAATTAATTTAAAATTCTCAGATGTCTGCTTTCTATATTTAGAGATAGATTTTTCATTTTTTTTCATCCTTGTTAAATATTGAAGCAGAACATTGATTTAGAGGATAAGTTGCTAAATAAAATACCTTCTGCTTGGAAAATTACCAAGAATGAGCACTTTATCTGAGACTTCCACAATCATTCAGAATTACTTAAAAGTAAAGCACAACTCTGTAGGGTTTGCTGATTGTTGAGAAATTGCATGATGGCTGACTCTTTTCAGCACCTATATTTTGATTATCTTGAGTAAACCTAGCCATAGGAATGCAGTAAAAAGTGTGTGTTTTGGGTAGAAGGCAAAATATTGAACTCTGTCTCTATAACGTCATGACTTAATACTTAAGGAAGTCTACTCAGTAAACTTTTAAAATGTTGCCTTTGCTTTTGCATCCCCTTCCCAACCAACCAAACCACCAGCCCACCCACCCATTCATCCATTCATCTGTCCATCCATCTACTCTCCTTATCCACATACCTATCTACCCTACCTCCTACCTAAAAAAGAAGTCATTGGGTTTTGCAAGTATAATTTTAAATTCTCTGTACTGAGAATCCTACTAATCACATTGATTATGTGAATGAACGTAGTGCATATTCCGGTTTTTTTGTTAGAATGCTTAAGAGATTGACATTGATTGTCCTAATGGTGTGGTTATGGATGTATTAAGTAGCCATTTAGCTTTTAATAACTCATTGCAGATATATAAGTAAAAAACAATGCTGTATGTTTTTGAGTACAGTATTTTAATAAAGTAAGATCGTTTAACATTTTTAAACTCTTTTTACACTTGTAAATAAGAAATAAATGTACCCAGTGATCAGTACTGTATCCACATATCGAAAGAAACAGGTTGGGTATCCCTTTTTTGAATTGCTTTGTACCAGAAGTGTTTCAGGTTTTGAGTTTTTCTGGATTTTGGAGTATTTGCATTATATACTGGTTCAATATCCTTAATCCAAAAATCTGAAATCGGGAGCATTTCCTTTGAGCATCATATTGGTGTTCAAAAAGTTTTTGGATCTTGGAGCATTTTGGATTTTCAGATTTGGGATGCTCATCATGTATATGAAAAACCTTGTGTTCTGGAGGACTGCCTTCTTCACCTTAATTTTTCTTGCTAGTAACTTTTATAGGTCTTAATAGCATGTGTTTATATATCTATCTATCTCTGGCTTCATTCTCCTTCAGTCTGTAATTTTTAATGGCAACCAAACAGCTTTGAAAAAAGCCATATCATTCTGTTACTATAAATATGTGTGTGTACACACACACACACACACACACACACACACACACACTGAATTGTAGATATGATGGTTCATTATCCCCAGTCATGTTAGTATATTTCTAAAATCAGGAACATATTACAGTTGTCAAAATCATGAACATAACCTTGATCATCCAGTGTTATCTAGTTACAGAAGATTCTAATTTTACCAGTTGTTTCACTAATGTCCCTTATAACAAAAGGAAAACCAAATACCTTTTTTTTCCCCTTATCCAGGATCCAGTCAAGGATTGCATGTTTCACTTACTGTGTTGCTTCAGTCTGTTACATACTCAATGTTTTTTGTCTTTCTTGAATGAATGTAACATTTTTGAAGAGTACAGTCATTTATTTTGTAGCATATCCTTCAGCTTGGGTTTGTTTAATATTTCTTCTTGACTAGGTTCAGATTATGTAGTTTTGGTAGTGATGCCACAGAATTGAAGTTGTATCATTTTTAGTGCATTATATCAGTAGACACATGATAGAATTTGTCCTGTGTGTGGATTTTGAGCATTTGGTTGAAGTTGTGTCTGCCAGGTTTCTTCACTATAAAGTTATTTTGTTTTCCTTTATATTTAATAAGAATCTTATGAGGAGACACCTTCAGACTATCCTGTTGCTCATTAAAGTTTCAATCACTAGTTTTTAGCATCCATTGTGATTCTTTCCTAAAACAGTTATTGCTGTGGTAGTCGCTAAATGGCATTTTGCAAATTCCATCATTCCTTGTATGTTTTTAAGTCTTGTTTTACTATAAGGAAGAGTTTTCCCTTCTCCCACATTCATTTATTCTTTTAGTAATATCTATATGAACTCCTGATTTCTCATTTTGTGGTCTGTATCTTTAATATCACTGTGATATCATAATACCAGTAATACCACTCATCATTAATTTTAATGCCACTTTTTTTTTTTTTTTTTTTTCCAGATTTGACCAGTGGGAGTTATTCAAATGGCTCTTAGATTTTTTTTTTTTTTTTTTGGATGTAGCCACATCTTTTTTTGCCTACCTCTGTACTTCCTGGCATAGCAAGGTGTTTCAGGCTGATCTTGTACTTTCTCTTTCTGGCCCTGGAATCAGCCTTTTTCCCCCCTTTTCTTTCTTCAAGACATCTTTGTCTTGTTCCTTTTAGTGGAGAACATTGCTAAGAAACCAAGCTTTGTGCTCATTACTACTGGGGTATCATGGAGTCTAGGACTTCTCAGTGATTAGAGTTAGGGGTGTGTGTGTGTGTCTCTACATCTATATCTAATTCTCTACGTAAATTAAAAACCATGAATTTTTGCGGATGTCTCCAGTTGTAGAGGGTTCACTCTAGTTTTCTGCCCTTCAGTATTGTAATGCCCTTCTGTGACAGTGAGAAGCCTGGCTCCTGTTATCTATATAATATATTTATGTTTTTGCTTAATCCCAGAATATGTATATAATAGTTTCAGAATTGTTAATCCATACTGTGAAAAATAGACCCAAAACTAGAGTTCAGTATTTGCTTATATTTTATCTTTAGCCTGAAGGCTTATAAGATGCAAAATACTGTGTTCACAAGTTGCTTGAGTTATTCCCTTTCCTCACCTTAGTATGCTTATGTTTGAAAAAAGTACAATTAGTTTAATTTGCTTTTGCTGTACTTTGTTTTGCCCCAACCTCCCCTTCTTTTAAGATATTATTTTTAAATATGTAAAACACTAACGTTTAGGTTCTTCAAGTCAGAACTGTATAAAACGTGTACTCATTGATGTTTTCCTTCCATTTATTCTGCTCTGTTCCCTCCCAGTCTCTTCCACAGTGTTCCCAACCCCTTCTCTCTGAGACAGCCAGTCTCAGTTGTTTCTGGTTTGTAAGATACCACTCGAATTTAGTACAAATAGTATTTTTGTATATGTACATTTAAGGTTAAATGACACAGAAATTGTTATTTCAATTTACTATGAAGATGATCTTACTATGTCTTTCTTAGCCAAAACCTATTGATGTACAAGTCATTACACACCACATGCAGCGATACGCAGTTTGGTTTGGAGGATCAATGCTGGCTTCCACGGTGAGTGTGATGAAGCTTACTTTTATTTTATTTTATCATTACTGTTTTCTTATTTTATTTATTTATTTATTTATTTATTTATTTTTGAGATGGAGTTTCGCTCTTGTCACCCAGGCTGGAGTGCAATGGCATGATCTTGGCCCACTGCAACCTCCGCCTCCTGGGTTCAAGTGATTGTCCTGTCTCAGCCTCCCAAGTAGCTGGGACTACAGGCCTGTGCCACCACACCTGGCTAATTTTGCATTTTTAGTAGAAACTGGGTTTCACCATGTTGGCTAGGTTACTCTCGAACTCCTGACCTTGGGTGATCCACCCATCTCGGCCTCCCAAATCGTTGGGATTACAGGCGTGAGCCACTGCTCCCGGCCTTTATTATTATTTTTTATTGAGATGAGGTCTTACTATGTGCACAGGCTGGTCTCAAACTCCTGGGCTCAAGTGATCGTCCCACCTCAACCTCCCAAAGAGCGCTGAGTTTATAGGTGTGAGCTGCTGCGCCTGGCTGAAGCTTATGTTTAAATTTATAAATACTTTTTAAGATAGAAGAGTCTATCTGTACTTAGTGAAGAACAAAGCAAATTCCTTTAAATTTTATCTAAAAATAATAGGAAACTTTGTCTATATGTATTTGTAGTATTTTAAAAATTGGAAGTAATTTAAATTTAATTGGAAGTCATTTTAATTTATTTTTTTTTTTTAAGCTTGCTAGCCATTGTTTTAGAGTGACCATTTTATACTATGTTTTAAAGTTTATCTGTAGGGAAAGTTCTATTAAAGCTGGTAATTTAGTCATCAGAAGGTCCTTGTTTGTTCTGTTTAAGTATTTAAAAACATTAAGGTAAAAGTTAAGTTTCATTGCATAGAAAGTATGATGTTGTCCACTGAGTAAAGGGAATTATTCTAAATCCTGTCCCCAAATTAAAATGTCTTTAAAGCCCCCTTAAAAGGTATTCTAGTGTTCTAATACCATTAACCTAGGAAGTATTGGTGTTTTGTTCTGGTAGTGCATGGAATATTAAAATGAAGGAGCTTTTATCTGAATTATTGAATAACTGTACAACTTTGGATTTAAAACCATTTCCAAAATAGGAGGTGAAAGTTATTTTCTTCCTCAATTTTAGTCTTCTTCAGTTGGGCCTTATAACCTAGTTGAGTTTGTGACTTTGCCTTGAGAAATGAGGTAACACAGCATGGAACAGTCTATCTTTTCCAGACCTTGAGTGAGGAAGGCAAATGATCTAGACATTTCTTAGAACTAGACGAAAAATGATCATAGCATGACTAGGAGTAGTTTATCTGTAGTTAGGCGAATGCTGCTTCTTTACATTATTGGTGCAATGAAAGTGTGGGAAAGTCTCAACAGAAGAGACTAGGCATTTGAGAACCTTCCATTCTTCAAAATTTCAGAATCCTCGCGGCAGGTGTGTGAGACAAGGATAGGGGGACAGGAGTTAATTGCTCTTTTGGAGTTCCGATAAAGATTTATAGCTGGTTGTAAGTCATGGCTGCTAGAATTTCTAAGCTTTCATGCCATGAATGGACTAATAATAAACATTTTAGACTTAACATCTATTTTAAAGCATCACTCTCAAAATTTATTTCAGTATACTTTGAAGATGGTAGATTTTTGACCTTTATAAAAATACACATTTTTTGTTTTCAGCCTGAGTTCTACCAAGTATGCCACACCAAAAAGGACTATGAAGAAATTGGACCTAGCATTTGTCGTCACAATCCAGTGTTTGGAGTCATGTCGTAAAATTGACTTCATAGTTATTGGGGTTAGGGAGGTGGGGAAGAGATAATCTTTCTGATTACCTGTTTTGTCTGGATGGCTGGTTTTGAGGTTTTAAACCTGACTTGAAATAGTAACACCAAACATGATTATACAGGAATATTTTAATAAGTGTATCAACATGCAGATGTAGAAGAGAGCGAAAGTGATTGTGTTTTTCTTTAGATTGAATATTTGAATCTTATGTGTAACAAAAAGAAGTGGGTTTTAGTTCTTTCTGTGCCCTGATATTTTGTATATTAATGAATTATCCAAGATTTGATGGGATTTATCAGTGTGTAGATAGCTCTATAATGCTTGAATTGTACACTTCTAAGTGTGCAGTGCAAGAGCTTGTTTATATTTCATACTTTTTATACTTTGAGGAAAAAAAGTCAAAGAAAAATTGTATTTGAGGGAAAAAACCATGACCAAGTAAAGGATAAATTCAAAAAATAGCCTCATGAGACTTGGCATACACACTCATGGGATTCCAGTTATTATGGAGTGCTTCCATCCCTCTCCACCCCTTCCCCCGAAAAGGTTTTCTTTGCAAGTGCTTTTGGAACTAAGAGCTAGTATCTTGGATTAACTGATGCCTGCTAGTGCTTTCTGATTACTTGCATTCTGTTTCTTGCTTTAAAAGAAGAGTAAAGACAAGAGTGTTGGACCAGTATTGCAGTTCTGTAGTGTTGTTTCTTATAAAAAAACAAAACAGCAACAATAATTTATCAAAATTGGCGTATTTAAAGCCTAACAACATTCTAATAAAGGCACAAATTTCTTTTTAATACTTGTTTCAGGCTCTTTAATCTCTTTATAAGTTAACTAATAAATCTATTTTCTTCAAACTTCTGCAATAGTTCTTTAAAATCACAACAGTTGTTAGCAAGCTGACTTTTTTAATGTGCTCAATACAAATACTTGTGAACTTTTAATATGTTGAGTGCTTTCATTTTGATAACTGGATCTCCATTTGATATTTTCATTTGTATAACTCATTTGCAGTCTGAAAATTTTTTTTAGTGCCAGTCCCTGAACATACCATTGAAAATTAATTTTCTTTGCATTTTAAAATATCTGGATTATGAAGAAAAAGTGATGAAAATAAATGAAAACTGAATTACCTTTTCTAATGTTTTTTTTTTTTAAAGTAATGTAATTCTACTTTGTTTTTATGTATGTGATATGATATCTGTTTCTGTTGAGATTTGGGAGTTATTGAAATCTCTGTAATGTGTATGGTGGAAAATTTCTTGTGACCTTAAAATTTTACCAGTTATTTATAGAAAGATAAAATGGGAAATGTTTCATAGGCTTTTTACTAGCAATTGTCAGTGAACACTTGAACTCCATTATTCATGAAAATAACACGTTAGGATTAGAATACTTCTATTCAAAAGTGAAATAATATAAAGTGTTTAGTTTTTTGTTTTTACTATGAAGATAGAATTGGGGAGTAAACTTCAGTTTTTGTTTAGGGTGGATCTGAATATTTAAAATCCTATAATCATTTTTGTGAATCTTCCTTCTTTGAGTATGGAATTGTAAAAGACAAACTATATATCCTATAGTAGTATCATCGTCAGTATCAAAGGTCCCCCTTTTTTTTTTAACTGGAAAAAGTATTCCACAAACATTATAAAAATACTATTCAAACAGTACCAAAGAGTAGATTAGCAAAAGTAAGTTTTTTTTTCCCTAGCCTGTCTCATTTTTACATCATTACACAGACTATTTGGAATGTCTTAGATGTCCTTGTATTGTAATTTTCTGTGTAGATAGAAATAAATGTAGCTTTCTTATTTTACACAAATAGGAACTTACTGTATATACTGTTCTGCACTTTGCTTTATTAAAGATCTTTTGATAAAGAACTATATTGATAAGCAGTAAAGATGTCTTGCTGCTGGCCCAATAAAATATTGTTCGCACCGTCATAAATGTCTTTTCCACCGGCGATGGTTGGGTAGTAAGTGAATAAGCTAGGAAGACATGTGTATAAAGCTGTTTGATGACAATCTCAGGCATATTTATACAGAGATGTTCTTAACTGTTTGCTACAAAAACGTGAAGGTCAAAAACTTTCTTTAAGCTTACACTTATTTGGGGAGACAAAACTCCAGCCTTTCTTGTGTATTTCCTGATACCCCTTTTGCTCTACTTTTGGAGGAGTGAACCCTAATAGGATGGTAACAGCATTCTTGTTTCTTTATATCTCTCTCCTGTGATTGTATATCGTTTTTTCAACTTAAAGCAACTTCAGTTGGAAATATGTAGAGGTTGACCAAGGTGAACTAAAAAGTCTGTAACACTGATTAGATATCAAGCAACATGAGCACGGTACATTGGAAAAGCACCAACTGAAGCCAGTGATTGAATTTTTAATTCTGTTTCTGATAATTGATGATATAGCTCCTTGAAATTTGTTTTTTGTTAAAACTTGGAAAATATATTTTTATTATTTTGGACAAAGTATTTGAACTCTCTGAACCTTAATTCCATTTATATATCAGGTAAAGGCATTATGCTGGATTATCCTGCAATTTCTTTGAGTTGTTAGAATATAATGTAGCTTCATAATAGCAATATTAGTAGTGTAGTAGATTCTGACTGCAAAACCTAGCCTTTTCTGTTGATTCATTTGTAGTAGTTAAAGGTGTTATCTGATTTATCCTTTTTAATAGGCAGTGCTTTGATCAAGTGGGAAATAGTAATGGACAAATAAAATCAATGGTCATTATCTTAACTTGATGCCTGCTTTTCAAAAAGTGAGCAATTTTCACGTCTTAACCCTTAGACATTAATTCATGGCACCTACTATAAGTACTCACCCTCTTACCTATCTTCTTTTCTGTAAGAGATAAAGTGGTTATTCAGACCCCCCAATACAATTTTTTGCTTTATATTCACAGCTACTTAAAGATCAAAATAACTATTCTTGCAGATATTTCTAGGAATATATTTAGAAATAATATGAAATACAGGGATAATAGGCCAATTATGATCTTTATTCTTAATTTCTACAGAAAAATACTGGAGAATATATTTATAGAAACTTCTTTCAGATACTAGAATGTTTATAAAATTATTGAGGAGATTATTTGTGTTGTAAAAGACTTATTTGTACCATAAAGAATGTTTTTGTTGCCTTCATTCTGGGCTAATCTGTCAGTAGTGAAGTCCAGTCTTTTCCCCCTTCTCTTACCAGCTCAACCTTGATTCCTGTGACCCATTCTTTCTGAACTTCCGTAGTTCATAGTCACTAGGCATGAGTACCTTGGATAGCCCTCTGAAGTCTCTCTGTTAGCACCCAGATTTCCAACTCAGGTTAATTGGTACTAATTCTGTTAGCTGGTATAAATAATCCAAAATCTATGCAAACTGTTCTACTCAGCAAAATGTTCTACTCAGTTTGGAATCCTGTGCCTTAAAATATATTTCATTGTAACAGCACCTTGTATATATAGTTGGCCAAAGACAGAGTTATTACAAGTTATGTGGGACTTTCATAGCAAGTCTTGACAGTAAATGCTTGGTTCCTATATTAGGTCTATATCCTGAATTGACCTTTAGCAAGAATCTTTGGATCTGCTGGAGGGCTGGCATGGCTTTTGGACTTCAGTGAAAAAGAATTTCTGCTACTCATTGTTGATAATGCTTCAATACTGTATAAATGTTTATCCTTTTCCATATAATTTGTTTTCTATTATATGAGAACTTTTATTATAATTTGCCTTGGTCTTGATAGACTCTTAACAAAAATAAATTAAAATATGTGGTCATCTGAGGTATTCTCCATGCTATAACCCACTTTAGCTGATGCATTTGGAGCTTGGGTGCTGAAATTAAATATAACCTATTTGAGTTAAGGATTTATTACTAGTGCTCCAGTGGTCACAGGAACATTAAAAAAGAAACGATAGAAATACATGATCTAGGAAAGAAGGCAACTGAAAAACATGAAAGAAAAAGATGAAAAATTAAAAGTATGTGATAGTCTATTTTGATTTAGCAATTGTTTTCTAGTGTTCTGTCAATTTTTGGTGACCTTTATAATTACATTAAAACTAAGATGCTGAATTAAAATACAGTTTCCCTTTTATTCAAGCACCAGCATTCACTTATATTACCTATATATTGCATCAAGTTTTGGGCCTTCAATCCCAGAACATTTATTGACTGTCTACTGTGGTTCAAGTACTGTGTGTAAAGATGAATTAATATTCTGTCCTTGGCTTAGAGGCTAGTCTAATAGTAAAGGCACTCTTAGAGGAGGGACAAATATTTTGCCTAGATAAGATCTGAGAGACAGTAAGTGTGAAATTTCTCTTTCTAAAAATGGTAGTGATAGTTGTTTAGAGGGAGAAATCCAGCTGTGTAAGGTGAAAGCGGGGCTTGTAAAAGTGGATCTATGGTTTAAAAATGAGTACTTTGCTCCTAAAATTTTTACCTAAATGTTTCATCTAACAACAGATGAAGAAAGTAATTCTACAGTAGCATCATCTTTATTCATTTCATATTTTCAGTGCGTTACGTATTGCTTGGCATATAGTAGTTGTCTCAGTAGATGTGTTTGATGAATGAATGAATAAAAATTATTTTTCATGTTAAAATTAAAACTGAATTACATGAGTATACAACTTTTGTTCCTTCATAATACCCATATTTGTCAAATATGACCGAGTTACGACTTTTTTTCTGTTCACTGGTTTCCACCTTAAAAGTGAAATTCTGCGTAAAATAGTGGGGGATTACTAAGTGATCATAACTTTTCTGAAGTAGGTCTTAAATAATTGTCTAAGTCTTCGGTCATTTCCAAATCTCTGTAGTGTAAATGATCTTGGGCTCTAAATCAGATCGTTGTACAAGGATAATTGAAATGTCCTGAAATGTCTTGTAACATTCAACATGAGCAGTAGAAACATGACTAATTTCTACCTCTGGCTTTTATTGATCAATTTTGACTCTCTTTTATTGTCCAGAGCCCATGTTAAACCACTTGATTTAGAGATGGCTTAATTCTAAACTTCCTCCATTTTTGATGAATAAGATTCAAGGTTGCAGTAGATTGTTAATCTTATTTGGAATTATTTTAGAAAATTGATACCGGAATTGGAACCATACGTCTTTTTCTTATTGGGGGTACATGGGATCTTTCCCAAATAAATTCGTGAACAACAAGAAAATCTGAGACTTGTTTTTAATGCCATAATGATTAGTTGGAATAATGTATATATTCATGAGATGACTAAAGCACTAGTGGGGTAGTTTCTACTGCAGTAGACTGATTTTTCTTACCCCAGACCTTGAAAGATGAATGTTTTAGTAGATGGAGAGTAGGTGGGGACAATGTTTTAGATATGGCAGAAGCAACTTGAGTTACAGCAATTGGGGAAGGGAATAGAATATTGTGATTAGGAGAAGTTAAGTTAGGAGAAGAGTGGGAGGGAAGATTGAAGGATATCTGACACCTTCAAACACACCCTTGAATACAAACATTGGCTGAAAAAGTTGATGCAGTTCAGGGTGAAATCACAGACATGATTGACATAAATAGCATTGTGGAAAAAGTGACTGCAAAGACCACACAAGTAGTGGCAGAATAGAACTTATTGGTTATAATTCTTTTGATATTTTACTGAATAACATATGGTTTATTAAATGTTTTTTCAAAATTAATTTGGCAACATTTCTTACCTTCTCTGACTAATTCTATTGGGAAAGCTGATAGCAACATTACTGTGCTAGACTACTAGAGGGAGGTATCAGATGACCAAGTCATGTTTGATACTACAGTTACCAGGCTAATGTGCGGAACTAATGCAGGAACCTAAAACTCAGCACTCTATTTGAGATTGGATTGGACTTTATGAATAGGCAATGAGCTCTTAAAAGAAAAATGACATTCCATATACAGAAAAACCATGGGGATTTCACACCGCCTAATCTAGCTCTGCCACGGAGCATACTTGAGGTCTTTCACATTTTGGCTATGTATCTCCACGTTGGTGCTAAATTTGTGTACCTCGTTTCTGATCTCACTAATACTGAAAGTTCAACTTGCCAGTGACATAACTGGATCTTTTATGAAATAGTACCTCACTTGACTTACAAAGACTAGTAAAACATTTTTAGGCTACAAGTAAAAGGGAAGTTTCTGATGATGTTATAAAATGCAATGCTTGGCATGTGGCAGATGCTTAAACATTTGGTGAATAAAGTTACCTTCCTTTTTTTTTTTTTTTTTTGAGACAGAGTCTCGCTCTGTCGCCCAGGCTGGAGCGCAGTGGCCGGATCTCAGCTCACTGCAAGCTCCGCCTCCCGGGTTCAGGCCATTCTCCTGCCTCAGCCTCTCGAGTAGCTGGGACTACAGGCGCCCGCCACCTCGCCCGGCTAGTTTTTTGTATTTTTTTTAGTAGAGACGGGGTTTCACCGTGTTAGCCAGGATGGTCTCGATCTCCTGACCTCGTGATCCGCCCGTCTCGGCCTCCCAAAGTGCTGGGATTACAGGCTTGAGCCACCGTGCCCGGCCGTTATCTTCCTTTTAAGATGGTCCACTGAAAAAATGGATCAGCCCTTATATCTGTATATATGTTTTAATGACCTCAAGCTCAAAGATCTGCTAGTGATCGCCTTTAGATAACATCTGAGTTAAATGTGTCTGGAGTCCCCTGCCACTGGTATATCTCAAAAGAAATAGCATTATTTGGGTTGGGCAGTACTATCTTTTTCTATTTATCTATCTACACCTTTATAAAGTGGAAGGTTGCAACTCTGGGGGCAATATTTCTCAGGGTATTAGAACAATGAATGAAATGCTTTTATGTATTTTCCCCTCAAGGAGAAATGACTTCTTAAACCCCAAGTGGAAGATTTTTCATTCAATCATTAGTATTCTAGTATTCTTTCTGAAATTGAAGTAGCAACATCCCTTTGACCTGTTTCACAAAGTTGACAAATGGCTTTTTCAGACATTTAGCCAAGAGATGGAAGGAATGGCAGATGTGGCTTCTGAGCTTACTCCTTCCCTCCACCCACTAGATGTCTCTCTTTTCTGCCCTTATCTATAAGTGAATATATTTCAGTAAGGCTTACTATTAAAAGCAAATTGAATCTGGACCATAGAAATAATGCGTTTCGTTTTCCCATTTAAAGCACGCCATTTTCAGTCATACACCCATGACTTCAGTAAAACTAAAGATGTTCTTTAGGCTGTGACAGTAATTTGCAGTGGGATTTATTTATCAGCAGTATTGATCTGGAACATTCTGTGTGCTAAGCACTCTTCAAGGTGCTGCGGGTAGTGGTGAATGAAACACATGAGTTTTGCATTCTGGAACTTTAAAAGTATATTCAGGTTACAACAAAGTAATGTTAAAATTTCAAAATCAGAAATAAGATTGTGTACATTCTTGCATTAATGAAATCCAGGAGAGGTAAAGGATTGAGTAACATTTCTAAGATTCTTTTTTGTTTTTTTCTGCCCTTAAAATTCTCTTTTTACAGTACTTGCTAGTGTTCTCTACATTTCTTTTAAGGTTAGACTTTGTACAATTTCTGCAGTTGAAAAGATGAGAAGTTAATTGCATAGTCTACTGAAACATGTAAGACATTTTTACCCCTTAATATTACATTACACATACATGATAACTGGCTTTAATTCATCGTGGAGATTTGAGGCGCTCATAAACTGGCTCAACATGTGTCCGTTGAGAATGTATGTACTATACATGAAGGTTTCTTCCCTGGAAAAGAAAGTTGAGAAACTATTTCCATATTTGCAACATGTGATCTAGAACTGCATAAGTGGTGTGTTTTTCATGTTTCAATCTGAATCCTAAGTGATAGCACGGATTGGTTTAACCAGTTGCTCTTTATTATTTTAGCACAGAACTGACATTGGTATGCCACTCCCAAGATACTTTTTCCTAAGGTGAACTTTACCATGAAAGAAGATTGTGATTTTGATTTTATATCCCAAAACATATTTACTCAAGGTATACTCTCCTCTGTATCCTAACAATTTAAGTTGGCTATTTTCCACAGAAAATTTCAATAACTTAAAAATGCTCAAAGTTATAAAATTATGTTAAGAACTAACTGAAATTGTGTGGTGTTCTGAGGTCCAGGCATTACGTGCTCGGGGTCACTTTATCCTTGGCTAGATCATTACCCTTTCCAAAGCAGCTGGCCTCTTTGGGCTTATTATAAACTTACAAATGAGCAACTATAGAAGGAAGTAAAGTTCCTTAAGAAAGTGGATACAGGCCATTTTAGCTTAAGTAGTAAACAAACCAGCTGAAGCTATACTTTATCAAGAAAGCAAGCAGCTTTCTTTCCTCCATGTGCTACCAGATTCTTTTACAGTATCCTTACAAACCTGCAAAATGGACTCAAAATTGATAGCTTAAAGCTAACATTTATAAAGAAGATCCTCATCCCAGTTTGTGAATGTTGGGGATAGCACTTCAGATTGAGATAAAAGCTGCCTGAGGTTAGATACAAATGAAAGCTTGTCAGTATTTTGAAAAATAGAATAAATATGTGTTCTGACAGTACACAAGTCTTTTAGGTAGCCTTGAGTTATTTTAGAGTGGGGGAGCTTTCCCTCTGCATCTCATTGTGCCAGGTAGGACTCCTGCTCTAAGATGTCTCATACACATCTGACTCTTAAGTAGCCGCTGTAGTAATGCATGTGTGATGTCGCTCCTGACCTCAAGAGGGGGCTCCACACTTAGAGTAAAAAAGCAGTCTCATGTGGAGAGGCCTTCCTGACACTTGTCCTCACTGCTGCCTTTGAATGTGTACCTTATGTGTCATCTCTGAGATAAGGGCCAGTTCTAGTACATGTGGCTGATCAACAGGACATGGTTGCTGATCAACAGGACATGGTTGAATACTTGGTAAGGACTTCTCTTTAGGAATGGTTTTCATGTATTAGTCTAGTTTTAATTAAGTAATTAAACATTGATGAACTTGATTATATTTTGGTGCAGAGCTGAACTGCTTTATCAGATGGGAAGTTTCGTCCCATGTTCACTAAATCCCAGTGAGTTTACCCTAGAATTATTAAACACAGAGAAGTTCTAGTTTCATGTCTTTCACTCTTCTGAACAACAGCTTTTTGTACTGTCTGTTCTCTGGTTTACACCCGCTAGACTAATTTACAAACAACTCCTTGCAGTGTATTAACATTTCATGATGAGATGAAGTGGAAAGTGTTCCTATGACACAAAAGCCCTTTACCGCGGGGTTGAGAACAGCTTTCCACTCCAAATGGTGTCATTATGTTCTCTATAATGGGTGTGATTGTTTAGTAACGATATATTTGAGCTGAGATGATTGAACATACATTATTTGAGTAATAACTCGATAGGCTATGCCTTTTTAAGCAGTTAATGTATGCCTAGGGTAAGATAAGACGGAAAAGGCTCGTTGTCATCATGCATAAAAAGAGCAACATCTAAAAGGTGTAGGTTTGAAAGTATATTTATGTAAACAGCATTTACACAGGCTGTCCTGTGTGCATAGCTGTTTCCTTTGAAAAGTTCCCTTTGTAGGATCAACTTTGTTGAATGGATTCCTAGTGAAATACTGTTAAAATAATGTTTTTTCCAGCTGAGGAGTGGCTTGCCTTCAGTTTTGCAAGTGGGAAGCTCTTCTAATTATAGAAGAGCTCCCTAACCTGCCACTTGACCTAACCTCTTTAGGTTGATGAACTTGAAATACTGCCTCTTCTTGGTAATCAGGTTCAGTCCAAAATTTTTTCCAAGTATGTACCATATGAGAGACACTGTGCTAGACCTTGGTGGGAATACAGTGCACTTTGTATTTATAGCCTACCAGGGAGACGCCCTGAGTATTACTAACAAAATGCAGGACAGTGTGTGTTTAATGTTGTAATGGAAGTGGGTAAGTAAAAATTAACTCAGACTGAGAAAGTATAAATCTGCCTTGTCCTTCATCACACACAGATAAAGGCAGGAGACAATATTTCTCCCAAGGACCTGCTGCAGCTGTAACCTGTCTTAACTCCCTTCGAGTGACTATTGCCTTCTTACTCACTGAGAAACTTTGTTCTCTAAAATCATAGACTATCAGAAATTTTACTGTTGAAAATTCTTTCAGTAAGAATGAAACATCCCACTTTTATGTAATTCACTTTAACACAGAGAAGCAGCCTTCATTCCCAAAGGAAATGCAGAACTCTAGATAAGGACTTCTTGGATACACATTCTACATCTAAACTACAGTTTCCACGGATACAGGATGCTAGGCCCACTTGCACACCTGATCCCTTTAGACACAGCCCTGCTTTGTTCTGAGCCTATGGAAATGCTGATTCATTTGAATTTTACCCCTCCCCTAAACCTTAATTTCCGTGGTTACTCTGTGCATAGTTTCCTTCATGATAATGGGTCATGTTTGTCAGACTATAAGTTGGTTCATAGAGGCTTTGGGCTGATTGTGCTAGATAGAAGTACGTTCCAAGTGAAAAGTACAAAAGGATAGAGAAATTGATTTTAGCTGAGTGTTCAGGAACACTTTAAGAAAGCAGTTGTATTCATAGTATTTATTGTCACTTTTTTTTTTTTTTTTTTTTTTGAGACCGGGTCTCGCTTTGTTGCCCAATCTGATCTTGAACTGTTGGGCTCAAATGATCCTCTTACCTCAGCCTCCTGAGAAGCTGGGATTACAGGTAAGAGCCACTGCACCTGGCTGTTGTCACTGTTTTTAACAGTATTTGATACTGCAGACATGAGACCAAGAAAACTGTATTGATTTTTTTTATTTCAGTAATTCTCAATTTAGCATTATGTATGTGTATTTACATAATATGTAACATATATCCCTTTATCCTGTGTTTTCCACTTTTAATGGTTTTGTCTGTATTTTTCTTTTTTTTTTTTTTTCTTTTTTTGAGACAGAGTCTTGCTCTATCACCCAGGCTTGAGTGCAGTGGCACGATCTCAGCCCACTGCAACCTCTGCCTCCTGGGTTCAAGTGATTCTTGTGCCTCAGTCTCCTGAGTAGCTGGAATTACAGGCATGCACCACCACACCGAGCTAATTGTACTTTAGAGACGGGGTTTCACCATATTGGCCAGGCTTGTCTCGAACTCCTGACCTTAAGGGCTCTGCCCAACTATGTCTCCCAAGTGCTGAATTACAGGCGTGAGCCACCATGCTCAGCCAGTTCCACCTGATTTTTAAAATTGCCTTGGCCAGCATTGGATACACAGTAAATATTTAGTAAATGCTTTCCACATTGAATCAAAGAAGTTTCCCATCTTAGCTATTTCCTTGAAACTTTCCCGAAGTTTGAAACCTAATAGATCATCAGTGACATCCTCTTCATCAGTTTCACCTCTGCCTAATAAAGCACAAATTACTCTTAAGCAATGAGGCGCTGTGCAATTGAAGCCTTTTATAGCTCCATTTGTCTGCAGTCACCTAAAAGTCAATGGATAGATGTGTTTGTCATAATGTGTGATAAGTGCAAATAACCCTTGTTAGTAGTGTCGTTAGAGATGAAATAGATGCATAGGAACTAAGAGGTCATAAGCTGTCAGGTTTTACTGTAAGGAAATACAGAATGTCATTTGCACCTGAAAATGTACAGAAGTAAATGGACAGTTCTTCACCACAATCTAATTTGTTTTTCAAAGCTTTGCATGTTTACATTTGTTCACCCACTACCTTAGTCATGGCATAGCAAAATAAACCATAAATTAAAAGTAGCTCAGTATACCACTGAAGAAGTCAATAGATCTGAATATAGTAGCGTAGAAAAAGCAGCTTCAGTTTACTGGATGTGCCTTCAAGGCAGACCATGCCCTTTAGGTAGAGGATTAGTGGAGAACAGAAATCTCTGTATCTCTATGGCTAGAAGTGGATCTATGTCATTGATCTACTGACAGTGACACTTTTCCTTACTTGAAACTTGGGTATGCAGTGACCTCACCTACTCAGAATCTGCAAAAGTGGGGAATTAATAATAGAAAAAGGCTTTTGAGTAGCCAAAAAGGATTTGATAAAGTTAACATTCTAAGTTAGCCTGTTCTCTTACCAGATAGTATGTCTGCTCAGTTCTTGCTTGATGTGAAGTTCTGAAGCTTTGTTGTCTGGTATCTGTTCCCTAACAAGTGCCACTATATTATATTTTGAGCTAGTGATAAGGGACTTATCTTTGTCCCTGTTCCTACATCCTTCTAGACTCCAACTGGTTTAATGAAGCGAGAGTACCTCAAGAGATATATACATGCCAAGAACGGCCTGTAACAGTTTTATTGCCCCTCCCCTGCCCAACTCATTGAAGGAAACAGGAGGGAGTGAACCCCAGTCTCTTCTGTTAAATCCATTGCAGTCCACTCTTGTGTTCTAATGAGTATATTACAATTGCAGTCTGAAGTCATTTCAGAGCTCCTATCCTTTACTACAAGCTGACTTAGGCGGGACTGCTCCAGCAACTCGAGGCTGAGGCCCAGGGTCTGACTTCTCTCCCCGGTTCCCTACTCCTGTTCTATTAAGGGTGAGAGGTTGGGAAGTTTGCTCTCTTCTCTGTGATGAGTTGTTGCTGCCAATCTGACTCCTAATGCTATAGATTTATTAAGGCTGGATGGTGAAAGACCGGACAACGGAGCCATCCCGAGTTCCTCTGACAGTGATGAGCCTCCCAGGAGAGGCAGCCACAGCTGAAGCACACACAGCTCCCTTCCGCTGTGGCAGCCCCACAAGCCTGCAAACCCGTGAACCTCGGTTCTCAACTCTGAGGCTGGCCAGACCTCCAACTGGTGGGTAAAACGTAGACATTTCCAAATACCAGGAAATGTTCTCTTGGGTGGGTGGGAGTTGGGGGACAAACTGAATTTCTCCCTTGGACCATGGGAAGGGGAGAGAACCATTCTTGAGAAAAAAATTATTGTGAGGTGGTAACGCTCTCTCCCTCTGCAGCTGTCTTTATTGCCCCAGTTGGGAACCACTGTTTTATACATCACTGTCTTATGTGTCTGCTGATGGAGTTTCCTGATGCCAAACAGAACGTCTCCAGATCTCCAGGATGGTTTTCTTCCTGACTGGGTCTCTTTCTCCACCTTCTGCCAAGGCCTGCCTGCCCCAGTCCTTCTCTGGGAGATGAGTCTAGTGTTCAGGACCAGATGCATTGCCAGAGAGTGTCAGGCCTGTGTCGAGCTCCTCTTCTCACATTGGACTGCAACAGTCTACACGCGTCAGCAAACCCTGAATGCACTGTGTTAAATTAAAAATAAGCTTCTCAGTCATGATCTTAAGTCTGGTTTTGATCATTTTTCCATGAAAGATTATTTAAGTTAAATTATTTAAGATAAATCGGGTTTAGAAATGATTAATAGGCCGGGCACGGTGGCTCAAGCCTGTAATCCCAGCACTTTGGGAGGCCGAGACGGGCGGATCACGAGGTCAGGAGATCGAGACCATCCTGGCTAACACAGTGAAACCCCATCTCTACTAAAAAATACAAAAAAAAAAAACTAGCCAGGTGAGGTGGCGGGCGCCTGTAGTCCCAGCTACTCAGGAGGCTGAGGCAGGAGAATGGTGTGAACCCGGGAGGCAGAGCTTGCAGTGAGCTGAGATCCAGCCACTGCACTCCAGCCTGGGTGACAGAGCGAGACTCCGTCTCAAAAAAAAAAAAAAAAAAAAAAGATTAATAAGAGAAAGTACCTAAAGAAGTACATCTGGAAGACAAAGCTGCCAAGTAGGTAAAGATAAAATTACTATCAAGCACCTACTCTGTGGCAGGCAATGTTTTAGATGTTTTGCATTTGATCCTGCAGCCATTTCATGAATTAGCATTGCTAACTCCATTTACAGAGGAGCAAATTGACACTTCATAAGGATAAAGGACTTGACCAAGGTTACACAGAGTATTGCCTAGACCCTTTTGGATCCAAGTAACAGAAAAATCCAATTCCAATTATTAAATAAGAATGGCATCTCACCTCAAAGCAGTCTATAGGTAGGTGGCTCCAGGACTGATTGATTTAGTGGCCCACCAGCATCATCAAGGACCCAGTATTTTCCCATCTTTTGTTCTGTCATTCTCAGTGTGGAGGTTGTGTCCTTAGGTTGCCTCCTCCCTTTGTTGACAGACGGTGGTTGCTGTTTCAGGCCCGGACATAATCAAATCCATGTGAAGAAGAGAGATTTCTTCCTGGGTGGCCCTTCACAAGAGAAAGAAAATTTTCCTATAAGTCTTCCAGAAGAGTTCTTTATGTCTTAATGGTCAGAACTGCACCATGTGTCTAGGTTGAATAGATTTCAAAGACAGGCTTAGTGAGACACCAAGTGAAAGGGTGTGTCCTACTAGAACAAAACCAGTTCTCTCTGGAAGACGTGGGGAATGTACATGTTCATTGTTGGATACACACTAGCATTGTCTGCTACAAACACAGTAGAGTGGGGATTCAAACCCCAGTGTCTCATCTCAAACCTGCGTTTGTCTCTCGTTCCCTAAGTCACACGCATATGGGGGCTTACTATGTTTGGCTATTATGAAAAATGTGGTTGTAATAAACCCCAGATTTTGAGCAGTTTACACTTAAGATTATATTTGGGTTAGATAAATATTAAAATTTGTTCACTTTCTCTGAACATGGGCCAAATGGTGTGTGGAACCAGTTATGGTCTTATAGAGTGTGGCTTTCTAATAACAGGACCACAAGCATTTAAAACTTATTTCCTTCTGTCTGGTATTAATAATCTTTTTAACATAGTGTCCCCCTCTCTCTCTCCCCTACTGGGGAGTGGTGGCTAATGAGGTTGGAAAGGTAGAGAGAGAGAAGAGGCCCTTGAATGTTAGGTTAAAGGATATAGATTTTTATCTTCCTTAAGGATTATGGAATCATTGAAAGTGTTATCCGGAGAAAGACATCACCCAAGCTATAATTAGGAAGATTAATTTGTCAGAAGTGGATGAGAAGAATTGAGAGAAAAATTTGAGGTGTTTACTTTTGTAGGGAGTATGACTCTCAGTCACCTGAGTCTGTTGTGCAAGAAATGCCCATTTCCTTATTTTCTTCAGGTTGTGTTTCAGGTTCCATTCTGCTGGGCTTGTAGAAAATTCAGTCTGGATCATGATTTGGTATCCCTGCTTTCCCAAGTATGTTCCCGAATCTGGAAAGATGACTAGGAGTCTGGGAGTCCTGGGAAGGATTCCTAATTTCCATCCCATCGTGGTTGCCACGGACATCTTTGAAGCTGGGAGACCTCCTGTGGCTTGGGGCATAGAAGCTTGGTCTCTAGGGACCAGGCCACACAGCCATGTCCTCTGAAGTAGCGCTGCCTCTTCAGAGTGCTGCCATCAGTATGGCTTGGGAGGTCGCTCCCTTCACCCTCTCAGTCTCTGACCTTTGTAAACTGTATTCAGTGAAATTTATAGACCTTATTTTATAGTTTGATGTGCTCTGATGAATACTTACGTAAGCACACCCCAATCAAGATACAGAACATTCTTATCACTCTAGAAATTCTCCTGCGCTTCCTTCCAGTCCATCCTCTCCCCGCCTGAAAGCAGTCACTCTTCTAAATTTTATCCTCATAGACTAATTTGCCTGTTCTAGAAATTCATATAAATAGAATCATGCAGGATACGCTCTGTAGCGTCCTGCTCCTTTTACCCAACATTGTATGTGTGAGACTTACCCATATTGTAGAAATCAATAGTTCATACCATTTTGTTGTTTAGTATTTCTTTTTTGTTGCTGAGTAGTATTCCACTTCTTTTATCTTTAAGTCTTTCCCTCTCCTCTTGTTGTCCTCAAAAACACTAAATGTGCTTTCTTCAATAAAAGCCAGGAAGCCTTCACCTAAAGACAAGGATGCACAGGGTGCTCATTTTTTCGTGGAATAGATAAGGGAAAAGGCAGCACAAAAGACACAAGTTAGTATCTCAGGCAATTGGCCTGCCACATAATTATCCAGAGAAGAGACTGTGAAGACCTGGATTAGGGTGGAGCATGGGAACAGGGAGGAGGGGGGCTATGAGAAGGCTAGTACAGTGGTGGCATTGATGGGGTTTAGGACATAATTAGACCTGGGGAAAGGCAGTGGCGGAAGGCCAATGCTGAGTTGTTTAGCCTGGGAGGTGACCGAGGTGCTGGGATAGAGGTGAGGATGGCGGTTGGTACAGTATCTAAAATAAGAGGAGCATATTTAGGAGGGAAAATGGTGAGTGCAGTTTGGTACCTGTTGATTTTGAGGGGTATATGGGAGATAATTTCCATGATCTAGAAACAGATCGCCAGCTCAATAGCATCTTCAGAACTGCAAGTGAAGATGAAGGGTAATGCATGAAGAGGTGAATGCTGAAACCTTGAGAAAGGAAAGGTAAAGGAGGGAAATAAGAACAGGGCTTTGGGGAATGACATGCAGGAGACCCAAGGAAAAAGAGGAGTCAAAGAAGGAAGGAGGGGGTGGCCACAGTGTTAGTGTGCGTGGGGGCAGGGTGTCCTGGGAACCAGGAGAGCAAAGGACATGAAAGAAACAGCTGGCAGAAATGCCAAAGCCTGCAGAGAGATGACAAAGATAAAGACTGAATAAAAGGTCATTACATTTCCCAATTGGAAGATCACTGGTGGACTTTGAGGGATCAACTTCAGAAGGGAAATGGGAATTGACGAGGATTGCAAGGAGCCCCGGAGTAAGAATAATGAGACGGCTCCAATCATTGGAAACAACTTTTGTTATTATTTTTTTTTTCAAGAAATATGCACTTAAAAAGCTCAAAGGGCAGGAGGATAGGTTGGAAACAGGTTGCTTGGGTTCGTTCACCTGGAAGCCTCAAGCATACCTGTGCACTGAGGCTAAGGAGGCAGAAGTGAGAAGGGATGGGTTTGACTCAAGCTTCCAGAAGAGGTAAGAGATGGTGGGATGGAAAGTGAGAGAAAAGTAGGTTAATCCTGGAAAAGAGTGAGGGGTCAGTCCTCTTCTTGGAAAGCAGTGGAGAAGAGGATGGGTGATACATTCCAGGGTGAGGAGGGAGCAGTCCCAGCTCTGGTTGTCTCCAGCATGACCACAACCCCTCAAGAGGTTTTTTTTTTTGTTTGCTATATTTACTCTGAATACATGAGATTTATAAAATGTGACCTTTAAGGACCAGGAGGCAGGATTTTGAAGCAGCACATATAGAGGAGGCCTTTTCCAACAGTTACAGGTAAGATGGTAGAGTAGAGATCATCCCCCAAACGTCATTCTGTAACCACTCTATTGTGTTCATAGCAAAGGGCAGCAAGCCCAAGGTTAGGAACCTTACTATGAAGCGTTAATAAGAGACACTGGGCACATGTCCTTTGATCAGATTAATCAGAGGCCAAACTACACAGCATTAACAATGGAGATTAGCATTGGCTGGGTAGGTTGGCAAGGCGAAAGTGGGAAATACCAGACCTTGGATTCAGAAGCACTTGTTTGCACTCGTTTTCAGAATTATATCTGCAGCACAAAAGGGACGCCCAGCAGATTGAATTGGCTTCACAATTAACATGATGCTTGCAAGCACACGGTTTGCTCAGGCTTGAATTGTTCTGTGCTTCTTGAATGCACATCCGTTGGTGGTACAGGGGAGCAGTGATGCTGTGGTGTTTTCTACCTGACCTCCACAGTCCTGGCTATGTGCTGGAGGGCTGTGGTTGCTAGAAATCTGGCTACTCTGTAAAGGAATGTTACAGTTCTTGGAAATTCTAGTGAGTGTTCTCAGTACGCCCAGTGCAACAGGCCCAAATATACATCTATTAAACATATAGGAATGTATTTGTTGACCTTCTAGGGAGAAGGCACAGGTCCAAAGCTGCCCCACTCACTCATGTAGTGGTGGCTTCTTTATTCTGTATTACAGATTTTATCACTGATACCTCTGGAAGAAAGTGTCACTTCCCACCTCCTTTTCCCACTCCTGTGGATCTTAAGAATTTTTGTCAGTTTCTTCTCTTATCATGGTCTAACCCCAAACAACTTACAGTGGGTGCCACAGGTGTTAATATACAAAAGAATAAACAATACAGCTGGGATGATCTCTTCTTTCTGGAAGATTACTGTACTCAAAGACACAACATTTTCTAAACATTTAGAAATGAATTCCTAAAATTCTATCAATGCAAACTGAGTGGGAATAATTCAGAAACTGAAGGCTGCAATGGTTTGTCTCCTTCCAAATTCAGCCTTCCTTCCCCTCTCCCACAATGACCCTGGCCTTTTTTTGCATATAAATTACCTCTGCCTGGGGTTGGATGGGGCACTGTGCTAAACCTCTGGGAGAGGATGTGCTCTAGGCCTCCAGGAACTCATACTCTGTGACAGATGGTGGCAAATTAAACTGGCAATTGAAAAAGAGTGTTTCCAGGGCTTCTGCTAGAGGAGTGGTTCCAGAGGGGTAGAGTCAGGCAAGATGAATAGCTGGAAAGTGGCCAAAAGCAATCCGTGCTCCGCATCAATTTGGTTAATAAATATTGCCTGAAAACCTATGTAGAAGAAGCTATTCAGACCCCGCGTGTGCACACAAAGATAAAAGAGACCTATTCTGTCCTATAATCTGGTAAGACTGACAACACACTGAAGGGAGCAGTGACAATGCTAGGCTGAACAGGAGTAGGAACAAAGGCTGATACAAGAGTGAGCCCAAAATTACAGCTATAGTGTGAAAATGTGTGTGGATGGGTGAGCCTTGAATGACATGGTAAGAATGAGAGAAACTGAGTCCTGGGGCTGGCCAGGACCCTAGGGATGATCTAAGCAATCCCCTCAATTTAAGCACGAGGAAACTGAGATCCCTCCCCAGCAAGGTGAAGTGACTTGTCCGAGGTCAGGGTCACTCAGGTGCTTGATACTCAGTGATTTAATAGTACAAATAATACAACCAGTGGCTAAGATGATGAAGCACCTATTCTAAGTGCTTTAGATGTACTCACTAGATTAACTAATCACATCCTCACACCAGCTTCTTTTCGCTTGACAGATGAAGAAACTGAGACAGAAGAGGGTAAGTACCTTGCCCAAAGTCATGGGGCTGCTAAATGTTGGAAATGAGACTTGCCCAGCGGTTGGGCTCCAGGGCCTGTGCTCCGAACTTCTGGGGTACATGGCCCCTTGGCCTCTGATTCCTGGGCCAGTGCTGCTTGTCCTTGAACCGGGCCTGGAAGGGACTGGGGAGACACTGTACTCTCCTAAACAAGGGAGTGACCTGATGAAGGTGGCATTTAGTGATGCTTCGTATGGCTTCAGTGGTCAAGGTAGACTAGAGAAGAAATGGAGAAGGGAGACCAGGTAAGACATGAATGAAATTCAGTTATGATGCACATCTGGACTGCAGCAGGACTGGAGAAGATGGCGCTGGACTGGAATGGTTAGTCAGCAGTCATTTACTCCACGGGATGAACTAGCCCGTCCTGTTGCTTATCCTGTGGGAAGAGAAAAACAACTGAAGGAAGGAATGGAGAGAGAGGAGAAAACAAAAAGGAGAGGAGGAATAGTATGTAAAGGGAAGGGGCAAAGGAGCAAAAGTAGAAATGGAACAAGATTGATGATGACTTCACAGTGTTTCCTCACCTAGTCCCTGGCCTTTTGGCTATAGTTTAAACTATCCATTTCTGTCAATTTCTCATTGAAGGAACAGAACGGGAACGATGCCGTCTCCTAGTGAGCACGAGACCTTAACAAGGTAGTAGAGATCTCATGAGGAACCCAGCTGGGGTCCACAGATCAGGAACTCCCACAGGGAAGGACTTGCCACCCCAGTGCTAGGACCCCATCAGCATACAGCAGACACTGATAGGACCCCATTAGCAGATAGCAGATAGCTATAGGCTGTAGAGACCCTCCTCGTCCAAGGTCGCAGCCTTCATGGAGCAACCCACATCCAGCGAGTGACTGACACAGAAGGACAAGGCCAGGCCATTTTAGCCCAACATGGGTAAGCCTGACAGGCCATTAAAACTCCAAAGCTCCCTGTAGGGTGGGCCGAGGCTGCTGCTGTGCCCTCTCACAGCTCAGCTCCTCCCTCTACCCACTCCTGCCTTGTCTCCCTTCCTTCCACAGGTGTGGATCCGAGAACACTCCTTAATAAACCTCCTGCCCACTGAGCTCTGCTCAGAGTCGGCTTCCGGGGAGCCCAGGCAGCATCGCAGAGACGCTCTCTGGCCGCCTCATCCCTCCCCACCAAAACTCCAACTTCCTTCTTTTGGTTAGGGAGTGCCTCCTTCCTCCTTCACCATGCGCTTCCTCCACAAACCGTTTACGTCACGGGCGATGATCTTTCCTGTGGAGACAGCCTGCTCTTCAGCTGGGGCAGAGGCTTAATGGCCCCCCTTGCTGAAGCCTTCAAACAGGCTGGGGGCAGGTTGCTTTATCTCCCTGTTGACTGCAGATGTATACGGAACATGGAATCCTTTGACATTTTTTTTGATTGAAGCTTTTTAAAAAAAATTTCTGTGAGACCCACTGGGTCAGGCTTCAGGATCTGCTGATAGACCTTTGTCAGCAGGGGTGTGTGTTGTGTGTGTGTGTGTGTGTGTGTGTGTCTAAATGTAAGTAACCACCAGAGCTTGCTTCGGTAGTCAAGGGGAATTCATTGTTTTAATAGAATAACCCATGAAGTTCAAGGGCCAGAATGCAGCCCAGCGATGTGGACTGCCTCAGGGCATAGGCAGAAGGGTCTCTTCAGCTCTCTCTGCTCTGGGCTGGTACTCACGCTGCAGGCCAGGCAGGGCTGCTGCTTTGTGCACATGGCAGCGGCAGCATGGCCCTGAGTGCCGGGATCCACCCCACCGCAGATCCAGCCGCACTTGTTCGTGGTTTCTGAATACTGCTTCCAGATCTCAAGAGAGTGAAAATCTGACTGCCCAGCTTGAGCGAGTGGTCAACCCTGCTCACCCTGCTGTTAGGGGGCTAGTCCCACAAACGTGGCAGACATCCCCTGACCTCCTACAGGGGGTGCAGACTGTGGTGAACAAAGGGGACGGCTCTCCACAAAGGGCCCATGACACGGTGTGAACATGCCCACAGTGGGGTAGGTGCACCAATTAGACAATGTTTGCATGCGATATGACTAGATTTCTCAAGAGACGACTCTCATAGATCAATGTGCCTGTCACAGAGGAGCAAGGAGTATGCTTGAGAGGAAGAGACAATGAGTAGCTGTTTGAATTCATTGTGAACTGGGCAAACTGTAAACAGGGATGACACTGCTTCCCACATAGTCACATACACAGCATCACATAGTTAAGAAGATCAGCCACATTGAGTGTGGCACTCTCCTCCTCTTGGAGCAACGTTCCCATTGACATTCGGAGAGGCGCGCTGCCCCCAGATGCTCGTTTTCAAACACAGGACGTGAGCAGTTTCACAAATATCCACCAGATGGTACCTTCCTACCAGAAATTAGGTTTCAGGTTGTGAAAATCCAAATTGGTTTTCCACTCTACGGACAAGCTATAGAATCAGATGCCTGCCCTGGCTACGGTCAAAGGAAAGAAAATGGGTGAGAACCAATTCCAGGGGATGACCCACAGTGTTTTTATTCTCAGGAATACGAAAGAGAATTTGTAGGGTCTTTGTGTGGTGGAGGGAGGGAGCTGCTGTGGATGAGTCACGGAAAGGCCGCGTGCAAGGGAAAGACCTTGAGGTTATCTCCTGAGAGGGGTTGGTTGTAAATATCCTCAATGGCATCTTTGTTTTATCCCACTGGTTGCCAAATACCTGTGAGTCTGCACAGCAGTCCTGGAATGCTCAGAAATGATGACTGGTTACCCTGTCAAAGAAGGCCTTTGTTGGAGAAACTTCCTCATTTGTTCAGGCCTTTGGGTTCTAAGCCCTGAGCCGTCGTCTCCCCAGGTTGTCTGCCTGTGTGGGCTGGGGAGGGTAACTGATGTTCACCATGGGGTGACCCCCTTGTCCTGGTTTGGCAGGTGCCTTCCTGCCTTTAGCACTGACAGTAAAGCAAACCCAGGCGGTTGGTTATCTCGGTGCACTGAGCTGTTCACACTAGGGACAATGCTGGATCCTCACGCAGGTTCAGTGAGCTGGGCAATCTGAATATCTTCACATTATTAATCATTTTATTCTTGGCATTTGCTTACCAGATCTCCCTGCTTCATTTTGCCAGGGAGGCACATGTCAGAAAAGGTAAAGTTATAGAGAAAGAGGTTTTTTCTTGGCTTTTGAGTTCAGGTATTACAGAGGTAAAACCGAATAGATGTGGGAGAACATGTGGTAAATAGATACAACTTGCCCGGCTTGGGGAGAGAAAAGAGAATAGTGAAACTCCCTCTCCACTAAAAATACAAAAATTAGCCTGGCATGGTGGCACGCGCCTGTAATCCCGACTACTTGGGAGGCTGCGGCAGGAGAATCACTTGAACCCAGGAGGTGGAGGTTGCAGTGACTCTGTTCCCTGCATTGGAAGTGCTCCCCACCAAACTCTCTAACAGAAGGGGTGGGATTTGCAGGCTCCCTGGGTGGCGTGCTTTCA
Organism: Macaca mulatta; assembly: GCF_049350105.2. NCBI lineage: Eukaryota > Metazoa > Chordata > Mammalia > Primates > Cercopithecidae > Macaca > Macaca mulatta. The sequence continues at coordinate 23,617,877 of NC_133417.1, read as the reverse complement.
ACACCTTGTGGGCTGCCTTCCACTCTGGTATTCTCCTCTGCCTGCTGATGCTTGAAATTCCTTGAACCGGCCACACAGACCTGCATTCTGGAATCAGAGATAAGACTGGAAAGGCAAAGTTTCCTGGGACGGGAAAAGAGTGATTTAAATTCTCCCCGAGGTGTAAGCTGTGGATGGCAGGTTCTTTCCTGAGAACCAGCTTCAACTAGGAGGAGGAGGTTGGAAGCAGGACCCTGAGCTGACCTGTCGATCAGGAGAGGAGTAAGCAGAAAGGAGGGACGCGTAGGTGGCAGGAGAGAAGGCTGGGGAGCCAGGGTGGGGGTCGCTGCCCCCAGCCCCGCGATGCTGAGCTGATCCCCACATTCCACGCTAATGGGTCTCTGTTTTGATTTTACAAGACTAAAAAGTAGTTTTCTAAAAACATTCTGGAATGCAAAAAGGTTCCCACTATTTATTTACTTACATAAGAATATTAACAATAAACAAACTCTACCACGTATAGTCACCACCATTCACAAAAGAAAGGATGTTTGAATGACAGAAAAGTGAAAACGACAATCTCCAAGTAGGATAATCCTTTACATTAGATGCACATAGCTTTATGGAAGAAGAGAATGACTGTTTTGCTGTTTTCTACCCCCCTTAGCCGTGATCCCATGAAAATGCTGGCAGAGACTGGCATCCAGGCACCAACTGGCTTTTGCGAATCACTGTTCCCGCCCGGATTCTGAAGCCCGGAGCCGTTTATGGTTTGAGGCACCTTGCTTCCCCCTGGTGGCCACGGGGAGTTACTGTCGCGGCTAAAAGGGCGTCACAGTGTATACACAGTGCGCCCTATCCCGCCATACATTCTATGCTTTTTGAACACTCGCCGTGGGCTAAGCATGGGACCCATGTGGCATGCGGACACATGGAGAAGAAGAGAGCCAGGCCCTTGCTGCCAAGGAATTTTCTTATAACACCGATGCTTCAAACAAAAGGTAGTGAAAGTTCCTGGGTTTGTGCGTTGAAAGGTCTTTCCCTTCAACTCCCCAACAAGGTGCTTTTACTCCCTCTTATCACCACTGCCTGCCAGAGGCAGTAAACTTGGGTCCAGCTAGCCCCTGTCAACCTACATAACCACACAGTGAGAGGCTCTGTAAAGAAAGGCATTTATGCAGGAGCAGAGCATTGCAATGGTAATACGCATGCCACGGTAAACTATGTGCATATTCAAGGAGGCAAAGGAAGAAAGGAAGAGAAAGTTTTCACATAAAAAGTGAGGAGGATTTCATACTTGTTTTGAAATGGTTATCCTTGGTTACAAAGATCAATAACAAAGGGGTTGCCAGTCCAAGGTTAGACGGGCAGTTGCTGGGCGGATGTCCTTGCGGAGGGTTTTTATTTTTATTTTTTTTTAATGTGGAAGGCTGTGATGGCCTTTGTGCAAGGTTGTGGTTTTGCAGAGTCTTTTGTGTTGGTTTTTGTTATCTGGCATACAAATTTAGGAGCCCTTTCTTCTTGGCCTTCCCTAGCTCTATTTGTCAAGTTTCCCCCCACCCCCAGATGGAGTCTTGCTCTGTCCCCCAGGCTAGAGTGCAGTGGCCTGATCTTGGCTCACTGCAACCTCCACCTCCCGGGTTCAAGCGATTCTCCCTCCTCAGCCTCCTGAGTAGCTGGGATTACAGGTGCCCGCCACCACGCCCAGCTAATTTTTATATTTTTAGTAGTGATGGGGTTTCACCATGTTGGCCAGGCTGGTCTCGAACTCCTGACCTCAGGTGATCTGCCCACCTCAGCCTCCCAAAGTGCTGGGATTACAGGTGTGAGCCACTGCACACAGCCTGTTGAGTTTTTTTGGGTTTTGTTTGTTTTTGCTTTTTTTTAAGAAAAGACGTTAGTAACTCCGTTTTGATTCTTAAACTTCCACACCACCTCGCACTGTATCTCCAGCCCTGCAGGGACAGCTGGTCTTGTAGACTCTGGCAATTCTGGACAATAATCTCACAGACAAACCATGATTACTCATTTCCCTGAGGAATGGCTGCTCTCAGCCCTTCTACAACCCCAGTCCTACTTACTTGGTTATCTCCTGGCCAGGCAAACCTCCTTTCCCCATGAAGTCCTTCCATGCCTGCTCCAAACCCACATGGCCTCTTTATTTTCAGGAATTTTCTCTACCATTATTATTATTATTATTATTTTTAATTTTTGTTTTCCAGGTAGCCATGAAGTTCTCCGATGGCTGAGGCTGTGTTATACCAATTTTATACCCGTCCTTCCTTCTCAAATTATGTCCCAGAGCTCCCAAGTTTCTCTTTTATTATGTACAGAAACTGTCTTCTTCCTTTCAAATATTGAGGCTACATTTAGGCCTCTTCAACATATTCCCTCATCAGAGATGGGAAGTAGTTAAGTCAGGATAGGCTAAGTTATTTGGCAGTAACTGTCAGGTCTCTGAGCCAAAGCTAAGCCATCATATCCCCTGTGACCCGCACGTACACATCCAGATGGCCGGTTCCTGCCTTAACTGATGACATTCCACCACAAAAGAAGTGAAAATAGCCTGTTCCTGCCTTAACTGATGACGTTACCTTGTGAAATTCCTTTTCCTGGCTCATCCTGGCTCAAAACCTCCCCCATTGAGCACCTTATGACCCCCCAACCCCTGCCCGCCAGAGAACAACCCCCTTTGACTATAATTTTCCTTTACCTACCCAAATTCTATAAAACGGCCCCACCCCTATCTCCCTTCGCTGACTCTATTTTCGGACTCAGCCTGCCTGCACCCAGGTGATTAAAAAGCTTTATTGCTCACACAAAGCCTGTTTGGTGGTCTCTTCACATGGACGCGGATGACAGTAACAATCCCCAATCTCTGTGGCTTAAAATAACAAGGTTTATTTCCTCCTGAGGTTTCACGACGACCGTGAATCACTTAAGGATAGGGTTGCCAGATTTAGCAAAGAAAAATACATGACATTCAAATTTGAATTTCAGATGATTGGCGAATTTTTTAGTATAGGTGTATCTCAAATATTGCATACTAAAAATTATTACTTTTTCCTAAAATTAGTCAGATGTAACTGGACATCCTGTGTTTGAGCTGACAATCTTGCTGAGAGGTCTGCTCTATGTCTTCACTCAGGACTCAGGCTAACGGTGCCTCCACTCAGGACTCAGGCTAACGGTGCCTCCACATGTCAATATCTGAGAAGAGAGAAAGGGGATGTGGTAGTTTGCACAACGGCTCTTGAAGTTTTTCGGGTGGAGGAATCCACAGCACTTCCCATCGCATGTCTTTGACCAAGGCTATCCAGGAGGCCATTCCTAACCTGGAAGGGGTGGGGAAATGAAGTCCTACCTGTGCTCAGAAGGAGTGAGCACTAGGTTACCTGTAAACAGCCCAAATCACCACCACGGTTAGAGATATTTCCATAACTGCTGTTAGGAAAAAGTGATTTCTCCATCTGATTAAAAACAAAAATTAGAGGTAAGGGTGGGGGTGAAGGCAAAAGAAAAAAAAAGAAATTCATATTAAGCATAATCTTTTTCCTTGTTATTTCTATCTAGTGGTTAACCATTGCTTTCTAGTGAGCAGAAAAAAGCTTTCCATACACTACTTAAATATGTGAAAATAAGTAAATGTTGCATTCCCTTATCTTTTCTTCTCAGGATTATGTGTCTCTCCATTTTTTTTTTTTTTTTTACCACGCTTTCCTCATATGATGTAGTTTCCAGAACTTTACTTACCATTGGTAATATATACTAACCGAATTGTAGCAGGCTGTGTTCACTAAGTGAACGCAGTGGGAGAAAAAATTTAAAAAGTAGTTTCTGGTAAGGAGAAGCCAAAGATGACTTTTTGCCTAGATCCCTGGGTTTCTTCACCGGCATCGCCTATGGAAGATCAGCAGCTTCTCAACCCTCAACCACAATGGAAGCACCTGGAGAAATGAATCAGTGCTGCGGAGGCTTCTCTGCCAGGGACTCTGATTGAAGCGGCCTTGAGTGGGCCTGGGTATCTGTATTTTTTAAACAATGTTCTTCTGTTATCTAGAGCTGCATAACAAGCTAACCTAAAAGTAAGGGTCTTGGAGCGAAAGTAATCATTTTATTTATTTATTTTTTCGAGACGGAGTCTCGCTCTGTCACCCAGGCTGGAGTGCAGTGCCGAGATCTTGGCTCAGGGCAACCTCCACCTCCCGGATTCAAGCGATTCTCCTGCCTCAGCCTCCCGAGTAGCCGGGACTGCAGGCGTGTGCCACCATGCCCGGCTAATTTTTGTATTTTTAGTAGAAATGGGGTTTCACCATGTTGGCCAGGATGGTCTCGTGATCTGGCCGCCTTGGCCTCCCAAAGTGCTGGGATTACAGGCGTGAGCCACGGCGCCCAGCCTCATTTTATTATTATCTTTCATGGTTCTAGATACAGACTACACTCAAACATAGAAGAAACCAATTTACGTTGTAAGAGAATTGCACAGGCAAAGGAGCCAGTGGCTGGAGTGAAGAGACTGTGCCTGTCTGAGGCTTAAAACAGCCTGTGGACTCCAACATCTGTAGGTAGGAAGCAGGCTGAAGGCCAGCTTGGCATCCCAGGGAGTGCACATTCTTTAAGGTCCTTTTCAGCTACAGCTCAGGCAGGTAGGAAATTGAGAGGCCCTCCCAGTGGGCAGAGCCTGGGGCCAGAGAGAAAAATGGGGCAGAAAGTTTCTCCCAGGGAAAACAATCAGTGGGGCTGGTCAAGGAATATTCCCCACCCTTAGGAAAAGGGCTGCTCACGATTGTCCCCTGGGGGGACTTTAAAATGACACGGGTCAGTGACTCCTGTGTGCCTCCCACGCTTCTCTTTCCAAATGAGAGTGTTTATTGTGTCCCTGTCCCCAGCTGCATACTGGGATTGTGTGTGGGAGCAGGTGACTTGCCTTGTTATTTCTTTGGTGTCCCCATCTAAAGGAGGCGTGTCCAAACCTGCTCTAGACAGGCTTGTGCTTTGGCACAGATCCTGGACTTTCAGCTCTGAGCAGTGCCTGGAGGGGAGTTTTGGGTTGTGTCCCTTGGGGAGCAGTAAGTGTGATCTACTGTGAGAAGAGGGGAGAGAACTGTGTATTTGCTAACCAGAGAACAGACTGTGGAGGATCATACGAATGTTCACCAAATACTGTGTCACCCTCCTCTGCAGGGCTTCTCCCTGCAGCGGGAGGATTCTACGTCCTTGCTCTGTTGAATGCAGTGTGACCATTTGACTTGCTGTAACCAATGACACACGCATGTAAGTGACAGGTGTAACCAATGACACATGCATGTAAGTGACAGGTGTAGCCTCTGAGCAGAAGGATTAAGAATCACTGTGTTTACCTTTCCCTCTGTAACAGCAACTGGCACTGTCCCAGACAGAAACTGCTTTCTCAGTCCTGGTCCTGGAGTAAAGATGATGCAGAACAAAGCCATAACTGACTCACGGTGAAGGCAACATATGAAAAATTAACCTTTTGTTGTTGCGAGCCCTTGGATGCTCTCAATTCATGGGGAGGGCTTGGGGACCCTGGGAACCCTAACAGGGCCTGAGTTCTTCTTGCACAATAGCTATCAGCTGCAAAAGCACACAGCCCATTTCAGGCACTCAGTTTCCCTGTCCTTCCTGAGAAAATGCAGTTCCCCTCCACATGTCAGCAGGCTTCACATCAGGAAAACAGTAGTTGACAGAGAGCTTCCGGGGGGCGCCAGCCTCCAGACAGCCTCCCATCCACAGTACAGGTCTCTGTGAAGCAGAAATTGTGAGGAGTTTTTGGCTATCCGGGTTCCAGGCTGATGAAAGGCAGCTGAACACAGCAGACATTTTGAGATGGTGGCAAGTCAGGGGAGCCTCTAGGTCCTACTTGTTGGAGGTCTTTTGTTGCCCTGTGACCTCTCGCCTTTGGCTTCCTCATTAGGTATTAAAGACGTTGGCAGTGACGCTGGAATGGATGCAAAGATGGGAGACGTCTAACCACAGCCCGTTCTACAGAGCAGAACTGAGGCTCAGGTATTGAGGTTGATTAAAGATGGCTGCCAATTCTGTGCTGCTTGTCCCATTGAGCTGTGAAGTCTTATTCCCCTCCTAGGGTCTGGACCAGCCTTGAGGACTTGCTTATTACAATGTGGTAGAAGTGATGGTGCATGACTTCCAAGGTTAGATCAGAAGAAGCCTTGAAGTTCCTGCCTTGGTCTCCTGAAACACTCTCTCTAAGTGTCAGCTTACCGTGTAAGAAGTCTGACGCCCTGAGACCGCCATGTTGGCATAGTTATGGGTGGATGCTCTGGTAGACGGATCCAGCTGAGCCCAGCCCTCCAGCCATTCCCACCCCCAAACCATGGGTGAAACTGTTTTGGACCCTCCAGTCCAGCCCACTCAACATCTAAATACCACAGACTGACCTCAGCTGATACCATCACCCAGCTAAACTGTCCCTGAAACTGACCCGCAAGATCACGAGATAAGCTAAAATGGTTGTTGTCCTAAGTCACTAAGATAATAGAGCAGATATATATGCCCTTAACACTCTCTCCTGGGGGCCTGCTTTTCCTTTCCCCATTTTGTGTTGCATGCCTGGTTGTTCTCACCGATTTCGCAAGTTGGGAGGTGTGATGAGCCTGGGATATTCATCTTCAACAGAAACGATCCAGATAAGCTCTTCATTCAAACAGGGTTTGGGCTGCACTGCAATTTTGTTGTCAAATTGGATTTGGAGGTGCTCAGGTTTAGTGAGCACCTCCGTGGGAAAGAGAACTCCGTTGGATGGTAAGGTTAGAGGACTCTGCCTACAGAAATAAGGTGAGATAGCTCACTGCAGTTTAACAATTGTGTCATGTGCTTAACTAATCTCTTTCTTACAGTTACTCTTTGAAGTGAGTATTATTTCCATTATATAGACAAGTAAATTGAGGCCAGGCAGCACAAGCAGTAAGTGCCAGATGGGATTTCAAACCAGGCTAATTCATCAAATAGGCTACCATGAGGTTAATGCCTAAGAGACAGACCTAAACATTCATTTTATAAATGGGAAGACTGAAGACCAGAGAGATTAAGTCGTTTTGCTGCTGTGCTCTGTAACTAACCACGCATTTTCAGGCCAGTAGACTCCAGCCTGATCCTCAAGGGTCTCTGGAGTGTAGGCCAAAGCCATGCCGAGTGTCTTCAGGAGTGCTATTTTAGGAGGGAAATAGAAGAGATGATGTCTGTACTGCCATTTCTAGTATGTTCCCAGAGAAAGCAAGTCCCTCATCACCTTTCTGTTTCACTCCTGGCAGAAGGGTGGGGTCTGTGATTTGATGGATGAACAATTGGTGGGTCCAGAATACTGGATTGCTATCATGTGCTTTTCTCTGGAGAGAGCATCCTCTCATGAAAACATCCAACCCTGTGGTCTGGCAGAGGTCACAAAGATGGTTCCGTCTTTGCTCCAGAGCATGGAAAACGGGAGATACAGTAAATCAGTGGGGCTGTTCTGGGATCATAGGCTACTCAAAAGGCCATTCCTGGCTTCTCTTGCATCTCTCAGGCTGCCTGGATGCAGGACCCAAGTCAGCATCCATCAGCAGCAGGGGGAGTGGTGCAGAACATTGCATATTTACAAATAGAACAAGGACCCGGTGTGACTTGGATAAAGAGAAGTCCAAATAGAGTCAGAAATTCTAAGTTGAAATCACTGTGGAGATTAAGTATTTATGAAGCACTTTGTACCCACAAAATAAATTTGAGTCATTTATCATCCAAACTCACAGTATCGTAGTAACATATAAGTATCTGGGTTATGGCTAAGGACCCAAACTTGAAGTACTACCTGTATAAAAAGAGGACATTTTTATGCACTTGGGTCCTGTTTTTAATGCTATTGTGGAGCAAAATCAAGAATTTACAAAATAAATACCTGAGTCTTGATCCAGACCCATCATGACTGTGCAAACCTGTAATTCTCTCCTGTGGCACTTCTGAAGTGGTGACTCCCCTGTCGCAGTCAGCAGTGAAAGGCAGATTCTTTCCGACGAATCTCTAATAACCCTTTCTTCTTTGTCTCACAACATGATGATTTGCCTTCGTGTAGATCTTTGTGTTCGGAGATGAGCAGATGACGACTGGGATACTGGAGATTTTGAATGTGCACCCGGCTGAGAAGACCACACCAATGGGCCTATATGCAGAATTTAAGGTGAAAACTGCTTTGGATGGTAGTAGTTGACACTGTTTGCAAAACCAGAAGCTGACGGTGGCTCTGCTGGTCATCCAGAAGCCTCCAGGAAGTCATAGCTACGTCTCATTTCTCCTCTGACTGTTCAAATGACCTCTTTTACAAAAATACTTCTCTACTTAATCTACCCTCTCTCTCCAATTGTCTAAAACCCCACTTTACTTCTTAGAATTATTGACCATAGGATCTGAAAGGAATTGTATAGATTATTTCATCCAACCTTCTTATTTCATTAATGAGGAAACTGAGAGTCTAAAAGGTTAAAATAAGACCAGAATCCAAGTATTTCAAGTCTTCTTTCAATCTTGTAATGTTTGATTTTGTTAAATATGTATTCCATAGCTACACTGAATGCTTTTTACTTTGGATTCTTCTCCATCCCCTACTATGCCTTACTCAGGGCTTGTTCATAGCAAATAAATGTCTGATCAGCAGTTGACTGGTAATGGCTGCCTGGAGTGCTGTCCTGAGGAGGAGCCAGTGGAATAGATCTCATGGTTTCTCTCCAAATGTGACCTCTACTGAGATAACTTTGACCACCCTAGCTAAAAAGTGTTCTCTCTCCCCCATTCCCTCAGGCACACACTATCCCCTTTCCTTGCCTAATTGTATTTCCTTGCCTAATTGTATCCTATCACCACTCATTATCTAAAATTATTTTTCTTGTCTATTGCCTTTTTTCCCCACGAGAATGTAAGTTCCAAGAGGGCAAGGACTTTGTTTATCTTGTCCACTGCAGGATCTGCTGTGTTTGTTAGAGTGCTGACATGTAGGAATCACTCAATAAATAATTGTGGAGTAGATGGCCAAATGCTGTAATTGATTAGTGATGTCTGCCATGGGCAATGGAGAGACAAATTACCAGGGTCAATGCAAAGCTTTTGTCACTGGTGTTTATTGGCCAACCAACCAATCCCAGATGCAAGACTGGTTTCCTTTTGACATTCAATTTGATGCTGGGCCATTGTGGGATAACCAGTTATTAGGTACTCTGGAAGGAAGAATTCCCAGAATCACTAGTTAGGCAACTGAAAAGAAGAAAGGCATATTTTCTGCTATCTCTTCTCCTCATTGTCTTATTCGTCATGACACTTCTACAATGTTGCAGAATTCTTAGCACATAGTAGGTGCACAATAAATATTTGTTCACTGACAATTTGTGCTTTCTCAATGTCATTTTAAGAGGATTTTTTAAAAACTTTCCTGCTAATCTGAAAGAGCTGCACCACAGAACACAGTATATAGCTCACGGTACACAGTACACGTTGGTGTGCCTGATTGAGACTCAGGTGTACAAAGTCATGAGCAGAGTTCAGGTAAATATCCAAATTAAACTGTTCTAAAGTAGGGTGAGCAGCATCCATTACCTTAGCCCTGAATATTGGCTGTTCTTATCCATCTTCTCCTTGAAGTCAATATTTGAAATAGGCTTTTGTGAGGCAGGAGAGGCTTAAGAAAAATAAAAAAACCAAAGAGGGATTTAGTGCTTAAATGTATTTATGAATTCGTCTCAATTTCTCTTTATCTCTTTTTAAAGAGCTGTGGTATATGTGAAAACGTTTGTAGCAGGTAGAGGTTTTGGAAAATTGGCTCATTTTTAACCCGATAGATACTGTTGTTTCATGTCAAAAGCAGGATATGATGGCAGTGCCCTGACAGATCTGATTTAATATTCTCTAGGACTCTGGGGTTGTATACCATCTATACTCTCCTAAATCTGATGGTGTCAATATGACCTGACATTTAATTATTTGCATAGCCTATTTAAAATTAAAATAGCAACGGGCTCTGAGTTCTTTTCAAGCTTTAATACACTCTCCCTTTAAAAATGTATTTTTCATAAATTACTCTGCTGTCTGGCAGGCCATCACATTCTTCAGTTCCTGTAATAAAAGGGGATGGTGTGATGTGGGTGTGAAACGCAGAGGAGAGCACCGTGGTTAAACAAGAGCGGACACTGATCAAGTCCATTAATCAAAGTGCCTTTTAAATCTCTGCAAGTTGAGAACTGTAACATCCAGGGATTTGATTAAAGAGGAAATATAAAATGGCAGAAGAGGCCAATAGCTGCCTGGGCAGGTCACATCTCAGAGCCCCTGATTAATGGAACATTGCTTTCAATGGAATTTGTTTTCTCCGGATCATCTTTTGGAGCTTATTTGCTAAGAAAAGGTGGATTTGAGCTGCAATATCTTCTTGCGGCTATTGGAAAAACCCTAATATGGCAGAAACTTGAAAATCTCTCCAGGCCGGTCTCTTACGCCTTTTCCTCTTTGGATTATCCTGACTCCCCTGATTTCCACATAACCCAAATAGCTTCACAAGGCTAACATCACTATCCAATTTCAGTGTTCTAAAGGCAAGGATTCCTAAGCACTATTGAAGCAGGTTTTCACCCTAGAGGTGAATACCTATTATCATCAGCGCCATTCAGTCATTCTTTGGTTTGTTCATTTTATTTAAACCATTTATTCAGAAATACTTCTTGAATATTTATGTCCAAGCCCCAAATTACATGTCAGAAGAAAGGTGAAAAGCCTCCATGCCTATCTAAGTGCCTTCAGTGTGGTGGAGAGAGGTCAAGAAACACCTGCTATAAAATATAGCGAGATCTGGCTACCCTGGAGGCTATGCCCTGGAAGAATGATGGGAGCAAGTAGGAAGGAGCTCTGAAACCTCTGGGGGTTGGTGTTGGGGAGTGTTCCCAGGGAAGTTCTCAATGGGAGAGGAGTTGGGAGGTTGGGCAGGGGGAGAGCCAGGGTGAGTGAAGGCACCTGCACTGAGTGGAGGAGACAGAGAGTAGAGTGCTTGGGAATGGCAAGTGCAGCCACAGTGTGGAGGATGCAGGTGCAAAGGTGTGGACAGGCCAGCAGGAGCCTGCGGGAGAGGACTTCTATTTCAGGGGGAGATGGGAAGCCATTCCAGGATTTTCAACGGGCAACATGCTAGAAAGATGGCTCCTGGGGCAGTGTGGAGAATAGGTAAGAGTCGGAGAAGATTTCAGTGAGGGCGAAAACTAGGAGCTGAGCCCTCATCTTGGAGAGAAATGGCTAGAACATGAGCTAATAAAGGAAATGGAAAAAGGAAATTTGAGATGTATTTGAGAAATCTATAGGATCAATGTGAGGCAAGCCAAATCTAGTGAGAAGTACCACTTCACCTCTGTTCAAGGTTGCATTTACTTTGGTTTGCTTACAAAACCTCAAATCAACAAACTAATGCCATTTGTGGGATCAGAACAAAGGCCTCCCACTGCCCTTCTTGTTTCTAGTGGTTTCCCATATTTTGCAGATGTTGGTAATCCACGTAAGTGACATGTCCACCAGGCCAGAGAGGCTAAGAACTGTGAGTTTTATGAGCTTGGTTACATTAGCACCTAGAACCACTGATAGTTCCATGCAAGGCAGGTCACACTCCTCACACTAAAGTCTGAATTCTGGGTCTTAAAGTTCTGGATTGAGCAATTTCTCTTTTCTCTCCATATGATTCTGGACCTGAACACTTCTTATCTATTTTGTGATCTTTCTCTGGGTAGGACTGGCCAAAGCTTATGATACAAAGCTTTGTATCATAAAGGGAAGAGTGTAGGTGGTCTCCCAGGCTGCTGGTTCCGGTGAATGTGTACATGGTTGTGCCATTCATTCACCCCCATGGTAAACACAAAGAAGAGATAGGATTCAATAAGGGAAGAAACTTTAGGGTGTGTTTGCTTGAGCTGTTTGTGGGACCCCAGAGAGATTTAGGTCTGGAGTTGAAGTTTGGGTCTCCCTGGGATAGTAGTACATACTTGAGATTTTAAAAAGATGTGGTGAAAACCATCAGTGTGTGTGAAGGGTGGAGGATGTGTAGAACATCAGGACAGAGCCCTGTGAAACATTCATATTTAATCAGAGGAAGAGAAGTGCTGTGGACTTTGAAGGTTTGTGTTCCCCTCGAATCCATATATTCAAGCCCTAACTTCTAGTTTGACGGTATTTTGAGATGGGGATTTGAGAGGTGACTAGGGTTAGATAAAGCCATGAGGATGGGGCCTTTCTGATGGGATTAGTGGCCTTATAAGAAGGAAGAGGGAGAAGTCTCATTCTCTCTTCATGTGCATAAACTGAGAAAAGGAATATGAGGACATAGCAAGAGGGCAGCTGTCTGCAAGCCAGCAAGAGAGCCCTCACCAGGAACCAAACCAGCTGGCACCTTAGTCTTGGACTTCTCAGCTTCCAGAACTGTGGGAAACAATTTCTGCTGTTTAATCTGCCCAGTCTATGGTGTTTCATTATAGTAGCCCAAATTGACTGAAACAAGAAGCCTGTAAAAAAGAATAAAAAGACTAACAAGGTCAGGGGCAGTAGCTCATGCCTGTAATCCCAGCACTTTGGGAGGCTGAGGTGGGTGGATCGCCTGAGGTCAGGAGTTTGAGACCAGCCTGGCCAACATAGTGAAACCCCGTCTCTACTAAAAATACAAAAAATTAGCTGAGCATGGTGGTGGGTTCCTGTAATCCCAGCTACTCGGGAAGCTGAGGCAGGAGAATCGCTTGAACTCTGGAGGCAGAGTTTGCAGTGAGCCAAGATTGTGCCATTGCACTCCAGCCTGGGCAACAAGAGCAAAACTCTGTCTCAAAAACAAACAAACAAACAAAAGTAACAAGCAGGCTAAGGGGAGAAGCAGGGCATAATAGCTCCATGGAGGTGAAGTAATTAGGCTGGTGTAAAGAGAAATGACAGTTCAACTGTGTGAATAAAAGATACAGATTTTGGGTGTCCATTGGGCTCATAGGTCTATTTTGTGCTTAAAGTTTTGTGGTGTTGTCCATGTGTGTATTATATGTGGCACTTTCAGGTGGAATAAATGAATTAAGAAACACCCATTCTGATCACCAACATAGTTTTGATTAAAAATTTAGTTTTTTTCATATTACAGTGGTGACAACTATTTATTATAGAAAAATATTAGATTAGGATAAAGAAAAATCAAAAATATGTAAAAGAAATATCTTTCCTAATACTACTATTCAGTGAAACTGCTTTTATTAGGTTGTTGCAAAAGTAATTGTGGCTTTTGCTATCACCTTCAATGGCAAAAACCACAATTACTTTTGCACCAACCTAACTAAATCTGTTTCGTGTATGCCCTTCCTTGCTCTTTTATTCTGTCTCTTCCACATTTACATATTCCCACATATATTTACACATTCACGTGTGTATAATAAATAAACGGGATTGCATTGCTCTGTAACCTGCTTTTTCAATCTAATGAACACAGTCTATGCCAATAAATATCCATAGAATAATTTTTAAAATGGCTATAACCAATCTCTTATTGTTGGATATTTAGGTTGCTATTATAAATAATATCGTAAGGACTATCTTTATAGCCACAAATTAATTTGTATTCTTAATTAGTTGCTTAAGTTAACTTCTTTAAAGTAGAATTGCAGAATCAAAAAGTATTCACATTTTTAAGAAAGCGTCGTTAGTATTCACTTGTTTGTATGTTATATATATGCAATACTGAGAGATAATCTTTAAATTAGACTTTGTTAACTTAGGTAATTGTTGAATTAGGTTATTGACTAATCCATTACCATTTTATTGAGACCTGTATGCAGCTCACTATGCATATTTATGTAACATGAATACTAAAATATTTAGAGCAAATTCTGATGGCAACTTTTAGTTATTTTACATCAAAGAAGTGACTAGAATCCATAACTGGTGGGGCCAAGAGAATGATCTCTCGTAAAGGCTATTTTAGATATTTTTCTGTTTTCCACATGCTGCACTTATTTGTGCTAAATTCTTAGTATTTAGTTGCTCAGTTGTTCAATGTTCCATCTTAATGTACTGAATTTTTCTTAAGTGTTTTCGTTGGAAGATTTTATTGCTTGCTAGTCGCCTGCTTTTCTGCAGATGAAAAATGGCACGGTGAGGTCTGTCTTCTGCCTTTCTAGGTAGAACTTCTGTGCTCCCTGAGGTGATGAGTACTTTTGGGTACCACGGTGGTTGAGGAGTACTTCAAATCTATTCTGGTGGGAAGAGGTCCATCTAGGTGGTAGTCTGAGCTGACAATGGATCCTTCACTCAGTAGTATTGCGGCGATTCCCATGCAGGGCTGAGCATATGACTGCTTACCCACTTCATTCATCCATGCCGTAAACACTTATCAAGGATCTGCTATGTGTTGGGCACTGTTTGATGACAGTTGGGAGCAAAACAGACAGCACCTCTGTCCATACGGGGCTTTCGTTCTTGTAGAGGGCTCAGAATAAAAAAAAGAAATCAAGATGATATTACACGATTGTAAATGTCATGGTGGCAATAGAACATATCGATCTAATAGGTGTGACCAGGGAAGTGGTAGGAGGATATATCATTGGATTGGTTGAGGAGTTAATGTTTGAGTTGAGAATTGAATAATAATTAAGAAGTAGCCAGCCTTGGGAAGATCTGAGGAAATGCTACTTAGTGGAGAAGACTGTAAATGCAGAACCCCTGAAGAGGACTAAGTTGGGTATGTTTGAGCCACAGAAAGAGGGCCAGTGGGGCATTTTGATCACTTTTTTTTTTTGATCACACAGAGGGAGGTTGGAGATGAGCTGGAGGCAGGTGGGGAAAGATGATGCGGAGTCTGTGGGCCACAGCAAGGAAAACCGGATACATTCAAAGGGCAATGAGAAGCTTTAGTGTGTTTTAAGCCAGAGAGTGACATGACTGTTTTACATTTACAAAAGTTTGTGGGAAATGGATCCCAAGTTTAGCCAGGAAATTGCCTGTTATGAAATCAATAAGGAATTTTTAGAATATGAGAACACTAAAACCATGCTGAATTCTTCTGAAAGGCCAAGTAAGATGAGGGCAGAAAATCATCCTCTGGGTTCAGCAGGGTGGAAGCCTTTGAGGACTTGGGCAAGAGGGTCTTCATGTCAGAAATCATGATGGAAAACTGAGTACAGTGGGCTGAGGAGAGAATAGCGCTCGGGGGGAAAACTGAGATGAAGAAACTCTGGGCCTGGGTCAGTCACACAGCTAAGACGAGAAGCAAGGCAAGGAGGTGAAAAAGAGACCAAGGGAAACTCGATGTACTGAGCAGGGCAACCTCCAGCGCCCTCGGCTTTCTCAGCAGTCACGATACTGGCAGCCATCCCTATGTGTGCAAGGCAGGAGTCTGGGGGACTTTTGTCTGGAGCAACTGTCTAGTGAAGACAAAAGAACTCCAGATACTGACATCTGAGGAACCAAAACAAAGGGGCCAGATACCCACCCCGTGACTGTACAATGAGGCACACCAGTCAGTATATTGCACTCCCACACCCATGCCTTCTGGTTGCATTCTCATGTCTTACTTTAAAACATGTACAGAAACCCAGTGAAGAACATACATTTGAAGCATCCTCTACTGTGAAATACAGAGACTGAACCTGACAAACAGGAGAAAAAAACCCAGAGAAAACAGACAATGTAGAGATCAAACACTTCAAAACACCATAATTAATATTTTCAGAGACATAAGAGGGGATTTTACATACATAGGAAAAGAAGAGGGTACTATTAAAAAGGACCAGAGAAAAAGATAGAGGATTGGAATTTTAAAATATGATAGAATAATTGGCACAGAAAGTTGAGGAAATCTTCCAGAATGTAAAACATAACAAGAACAAAAAGAGATGGAAAAAGAAAAGAAAAATTAAAAAATTGACATTGCTTTGATAAAATAAAAATGAAAGATAAAGTTTAGTAGTTTGTCAAAATCAAAATGTTAAGCTACTATAAAATAGAAAATTTTTAGTGTTGGGTATTAAATGAAATGAAAAAAGCATATTTATTGACATAGAAAGGTAGTTACAATCATTTAAGCTAAAAAGTACAGTTTACAGAATATTAGCTGGTTTGCTAATTTTAAAAAGTTATATCCAAGCAAAACAAACCATAGAATATATACATCAAAATAAGCTTATCATTGGATTGTGATATTATGGGTTATATTATTTAGGGTAGGCTGAAGTCTTATAACAAATAGACCCCAATATTTAATGGGTTCAAACTGTTTTCCAACAACTCTATTGAGATATAATTCATATGCCATACAATTACCCTACTTAAAGTGTACAATTCAGTGTTTTCCAGTAAATTAACAGAAATGTACAATCATCACCATAGTCAATTTTGGAACATTTTGACCTCCTCAAAAAGAAATTCTGTACCCTTTAGTTATCATTCCTCTAACCCCCGCATTACCACCCTCCCAACCCTAAGCAACCACTGGACCTACTTCTGTCTCTGCAGATTTCTCTATTCTGGATATTTTACATATATGAAATCATATAATATCTGGTTATCTTTGTTCAATTTCTGTTGCTTATCAGAATACCTGAAAGTGGGTAATTTGTAAAGAAAAGTCATTTATTTCTTGTAAATATGGAGGCTGAGAAGTCCAAGTTCAAGGGGCCACATCTGGTGAGAGTCTTCTTGCTGTTGGGGACTCTGGCATGCCAAGGGGCTGACTGTGTTAAGGTGCTCTCATGTGCTAGCTCACAAATCTCTTTCTTCTTTTAAAAGGCCAACCATGATAACCCATATAATCTGTCAATCCATGAATGGGTAGGTCCATTGATGAGGGCAGAGCCTTCATCATCCAGTCACCTCTTAAAGTCCCCACCTCTCAACTCTGCCACACTGAGAATCAAGTTTCAGCACGAGTTTCAGAGGAGATATTAAAACCATAGCAGTGATCTTTTGTGACTGACTTCTTTCACTCAGCATAATATTTTCGAGGCCGGGCGCGGTGGCTCAAGCCTGTAATCCCAGCACTTTGGGAGGCCGAGGCGGGCGGATCACAAGGTCAGGAGACCGAGACCACAGTGAAACCCCGTCTCTACTAAAAAAAAAATACAAAAAATTAGCCGGGCGCGGTGGCGGGCGCCTGTAGTCCTAGCTACTCAGGAGGCTGAGGCAGGAGAATGGCGTGAACCCAGGAGGCGGAGCTTGCAGTGAGCCGAGATCGCGCCACTGCACTCCAGCCTGGGCAACAGCGTGAGACTCCGTCTCAAAAAAAAAAAAATAAATAAAAAATAAAATATTTTCAATTTCATTAATTTTGCAGCGTGTATCAGGACTTCATTACTTTTTATGACTGAGTAATATTCCATTGTATGAATACACCATATTTTGTTTATCCATTCATCAGTTGATGGACATTGTTTTTTCCCCCACCTATTGGCTCTACAATGCTGCTATGAAGCCTTATGTGCAGGATTTTGTGAAGACATATGTTTTCATTTCTCTTGGGTGTATACCTAAGAGTAGAATACATGTACTTAGGAGGGTCATATTGTAACTGTATATTTGATAGTGTGGGGAATTGCCAGATTGTTTTCCAAAGTGGCTGTATTATTCAAAATTTCCACTGCATATGAGGATTCTGATTTTTTCACATCCTCATCGACACTTGTTATATGACTTTTTTATTTTAACCATCCGTAATCGGTATTAGGGTTCTCCAGAGAAACAGAACCAATAGAATAAATATGTATGTATGTATGCATATCTATCTATCTATCTATCTATCTATCTATCTATCTATCTATCTACCTACCTATCATCTATCTGTCTGATATAGGCATATGAAAGGAAATTTGTCAGAAGAACTGGCTCATGTAATTATGGAGGGTAAGAAGTCCTACAATGTGTTATATGCAAGTTGGAGAACAGGAAAGTCAGTAGCATGACTCCATCCAACTTTGAAGACCTGAGAACCAGGGGAGCTGATGGTGTAACTCTTAGTCCAAAGCAGATGGCCTGAGAACTGAGTTGTGGAGCACTGATGAAAGTCACAGAGCCTGAAGGCCAGAGAGTCTGGAGTTTTTATATCCAAGTGCAGGAGAAGATGGGTTTCCCAGCTCTAGAAGAGAGAGAGAGAGGGTGTGAGCAAATTCTTTCCTTTGCATTTTTGTTCTATTAGGGCCCTCAGTTGATCGGATGGTGCCTGCTCATATCTGGGTGAGGGTAGATCTTCCTTATTGAGTCCACTAGTTCAAATACTAACCTATTCTGGAAACAACCTCACAGACAGACTCAGAAATAATGCTTTGTCAGCCATCTAGATATCCCTTAACCCAGTCAAGTTGACACCTAACATTAACCATTACAAGTTCGCTGTTTGTCAACTTGGCATCCACATGTATCTCCTTAAGCCATACTTCATCTTCAGATGAAGACAATAACAAGGTCATAGTTCAACCTAACATGATACACCTGAAAATGCACCAAACGCTTCCTGAGAAGAGGAGGTAAAGTCCTTGAGGGATATTTACTCTTCTCCTGATAGTCCATAATTTAAATACTATGACATAAAATTAGCAATACTTAAATACTGATATAAAATTAATACATCTTATCTTACATGATAAAGGAATAGGAGAGGAAATAAAGCAAAGATATTTGCTTAATATATGTATATATATACATAAACTTTTTTTTAATACTTTAAGTTCTAGGGTACATGTGCACAATGTGCAGGTTTGTTACATATGTATACTTGTGCCATGTTGGTTTGCTGAACCCCTCAACTCATCATTTACATTAGGTATTTCTCCTAATGCTATCCCTCCCCCATCCCCTTACCCCATGACAGGCCCCGGTGTGGGATGTTCCCCGCCCTGTGTCCAAGTGTTCTCATTGTTCAATTCCCACCTATGAGTGAGAACATGCGGTGTTTGATTTTCTGTCCTTGTGACAGTTCACACAAACATATTTTTAAGCAAAATAGAGAAAAATACTCATGACAGTTACAGTCTTTATTTCTATAACTGGTCACATGGTCATAGCTGGTATTGATAATTACCTTTTTGTACTATCCATTCTGTATTCCCATTATCTTCAACAAGCACCTTAGCTGGTGATGGTTTTCTCACCTAGTGGAGTGACCCAAACCTTCATTTCATTTGTAGTCCTTAATGGGTTGGGTTGTTGTATTTTTCTACTGACCTTAATCACAGGGCATAGTTATGTGAAGAGATACCCTAAGGGACCTCCTCTATTCCAGACATACTCTTCCTTCCTCCACTGTGGAATAGTAGTCCAATTTCCCAGTGGTAGTCTGGATCAATCATGCCAGCCAACACTGTAATTCCCTTCTTAGCCTGTTGACTCAGAGACATGAAAATCCCAATATGGCTGGGTGGCATTTTAACCTTCAGTTGAATGGAGTCATTGTTGTGTCGCCTGATGGAAGCATTCTTCCTTCTGGAACTAACTTCTAGGCTGGCAGAGCATAAAGTTGTGGGAATGGGAAGCAAAAAGTTTGCTAGTGGGTCACTAGGGATAATGGTGAGTGGTGGCCTTTCTATTTCCCCTCCTTGATTCCTGGACCCATGAATGCTGAAATGAGAGAAATCGTAGCATATATTGGATACTGATTCAGAGCATATTTAGCAGTCTGGAGAAATCTGTTCCAGCCCTACAAAATATTGTCACCTAGCTGCGCTGCATCTGTGACTTCAAAATGACATTCCACAATTTTAGCAAGCCAGCTGCTTCAAAATGACGAGAAACATGGTAAGACCAGTGAATTTCATGAACATGAAACCATTGTCACACTTCTTTGGCTGTGAAGTGAATTCCTGTTCTCCTTTTCCCCTGCAAAGGGAAGTGATGGCTGAGGGGATCCTCCTTGGCAACAGGATTTGGGGGTGAGAGTGTAGTATGTGATGACAGCATTGGAGTTCCAGAGTGTAGGTGTGTGTGAGGTGGTGTCAGGGCTGGCATGTGGGATGTGGCAACTCTGGCACTAGGGATGGTGCAGTAGCAGCTTTTGCTCAGGGGAGGGGGAGCAGTGTGGACTCTGGGCAGCTCTGTCACTAGTGCAGCTTTGACAAAGACTGTGGGGGTCCCTGGTGATAAAAATTGTGGTGGCACTGCCGATCTGTGCCAGATTGCGTGATGGGGTGATGCAGGTAAAATGCTTCCTATGTTTTTCTACGTGGTCACTCTCAGTTTTTCTTCTCTACTGGGTTGCTGCAGCTTCTTCACTGTGCTTTGGAGATTTCCTGGATTATTTCTGTGTGTGCTAGTTGTTAAATCATTCATTGCATTTGTGGTGGGATGTGGGTTGGGACTTCCTAGTCTACCACCTTGCTGATGTCACTCTTTGTAGAAATAGTTTCTGAGGTCAGTGTTTAATATTTGTTCTAACATTAGGGCTCCCCCAAGCTGCTTATTCCCCACTCCTCTCCTGTAAACTAGCCAGTCTACAGTCTAGGCTATATCTTCATTAGATCCATGAATCTCTTCCCACTACAATCTCCAATGTTCTTGAGAGTCCTCTTAGGCTTACTCTGTTGCAAATAAAGTCAGTTCCTTTGGGAAGAGTTTAGAAGCTATTTGTTTTATGGCCAGTTTTCCCTTCTAGGCAAAAATCTCTGAGTCAGGACTCTGGAGCTGGGGGTAGGGACAGTGCCAAGCCTGTTTTTGAGTGACACTGGTACTCCAGAAGCTTAGCGGGTGGGCTGCAGCCTAGGGTTCTCTCAGCTTCCCAGTCCTGGTGTGGAGCCACTGTCTCATGAATGAAGGCAAGGGCTATCAGGCCCCAGTATTCTCAGTGTGCCACATCTAAAATGAAGCCTTCATTTCATGGCTGGGAATTGGAAGAAAACAGAAAGCACCCTACATCTTGACTGCAGTCACCCAAGACTTGGCCTTGGCAACAAGGTGCTAAGGGCAGAATAAGAAATGTGACAGTCTTGCCCTATGTTCTTGGCTATGGTAGTCTGGAGGGCAGTTTCCACGTTGCTGAACTGTGGGGAGGGAGATAAAAGGAGTCTTGATTCAAATACCACAGACCTTCACATTTTGTATGGAATTTTTATATATTTTCTTGAGTAGATGTTTCTTCATTGGCTTAGGGTAAACTCAAGTCCATTTCCAGAGGTCATTTACAGACCAAGACTAATATTGACTATGCCACTTTAAAAACATGGTTTCCAAGCTTGCTGTAGTCTTTACTATTTGATTTTGCAGGAAGAAGAAAGAGTACAGAGGGGTGTCCATGGGGGATTTTATTGACCTTGCCGGAAAGTAGGACACATCACTATCACTTGTATGTTACAAGGGGGTAGAAATAATGTGTTTCACTCACCAGTGAAATGCAAGTGTTCACCCCAATGGTAAGGGAAGCTGGGAAGTATCATTTGCCATGGGTTTAACTGTTTTGCCACACGGGTACTTTAAGTTTCCACTTAGCTTATTTGTATTTTCTAATTTTGCACAATGGATCTATATTTCTAATGCAATGTAAATATAAACAAATTAATAATTAGAGAACAAGCAGTGAGGCAGTAAGTGTAGGGAGTAGAGACAATCTCTTCTAAGAAGTTTTGCTGGTGCCATTACTGGAGTGAGAAAATAGGTTAAGAAAAGGTTTCTAAATATGAAGATTCTGGTATATTTTTGAAAGTTGATAAGAATCATCCAGAAGACAGGAAACAATAAGTCTTTGAGTTGGTTCTCCCTAAAAACTATATACAGTGTCTCTTTCACTTGAGAGAGGAGAGGGAAATAAAGAAAGAAAGGTTTCAAAATGGTCTCCCTTGCTATTGCTTCTCGCTAGATGGTAAGGTTCAGGATTTCAAAGCTTTCTTTTGAACATTTGCAAGCAGAAAAAAAAAAAAAAAAACAACAAAAAAACACCAACGACAAAACCAGTGCTTACTGAGCTTGACAAAGTAACAAATTGTGGAAATTTCCAAAGCTAATTATTGCTGTTTTTCTAAAAAATTCCTTTGATATGCTAAGAGTTTTAATTAGAGTCATTAAATACAGAAACCCTTGGGTTGCAAAGAACATAGGAATAGCCTGCTGATGTGTTGATTATGGGTGGGTTGCTATTTATCAACAGAACTTACCCGTGACATACAAAATGAGACTGTAATGCAGTGGGACTGCCTTTGCAAACTTTCATGGAGTTAACTCCAATACCAGACAATCTACTGGAAAATTCTATGACAGATAAAAAGAGGGCACTGCGGGAACATATAAAGAGAGAAGTTAATTCTCACTGAGGGAACTGGGATCAACTTTAGAGAGGACATAGCATTTGAACACATTCCAGAAGGCCAGTAGGGATTTAGACAGGAGAACTTGGAGAGAAGGCATGCTAGGCTGGGAGTGCCAACATGGCTGGAAGGCAGAGGATGAGCGATAGGAGGCGTTGGGAGTTAGCTTGGCTGTGGATGGTGAATGTGCAGAAGCACAGTGGAAGGTCAGTCCAGAGAGAGACAGTACAGCCCAGAGGATGAAGGGTGATGCATGCCAGCTTAAGGAGTTGTGCTTTTAACTCTTAGTTCTGACCAGTTTTTAGAAAAACTAATCTACTAATAATATGGAGGCACGGGTGAGGATGGAAGAAATATTGGAAGCTGACTAGAAGGAGGTGAGTGCACAGTTTGTTCAGGAGGTGATGATGATACATTGATTAGAGCTGGCAGAGAGATGTGGGGGAGATATTAAGACACCCCTAGAGCATGAGGAGGACTTTTTACAGCTTCCAGAGAGGAGAACGTGGTGATCACAGATCTGCAGGGCTCTTTGAGCCTTCCCCAGATGTGGGACAGAGAAAGTTTGAGGTAGATGCCATTTTAAGAGCCAAGACAAGGATTCTCCCTCTCTGCAGAGCATCCTTGCAAACTCTCGAGGGAAACCAGTGCTTCATGTTGTTAAAGTTTTACAAGTTATGACATAAATTGTTCTTCAAGTGCCAAATGCAGTGACCAATAAATCACTGAGAGGATTCTCTGAGATCTGCAATTGTGGAATTATCGATTTTGTACCTAGCCTTGGCTGCACTGAGCCGGGTCTCCTCTGAGGCAGCATGCTGCAGCCCTGCCCTGTCCAGTCACCTCACTCTCACCTGGAAGAATCCTGTTCTTTAGTGAAAAGAAGGCACAGAGGTCCTCACAGGTGAATGCTCCAGGTGCACCCCAGAGAGCTGCCCCACTAGCTCTGGCTGGCTGATGCCGTGTTTGGCTCCAAGCACTTCTCGCTATAAATCCACCACAGGTGTCCTCACTCTCCATCACCCAGTCCTTTGTTCCGTCATTCATTTAGCAAGACTTCACTGAGCTCTTAGAGGCTCGCTGCTTCCCTGTGGGGCTACAACAGTAAACACCACAGACAGGTGCTGGCGGGGAAGACAGCCAAACAGACCAGGAATTATAAAACACCTCGAAAAGTGCTCTGATGGGGGAAACACAGAGTGCTGAGGAAACATGTGGGAGAGTTGTTGGGGAAGGTTCTGGAAGGAAGTGGCCTGGTGAGAACTTCAGTCATCTTGGATGAGTTCCTGACTTCCAACGCTCCAGCCCCACATACCATCTTCTATGCGTTCTGTTGGTTCTTCCCTATGACATCTACCAGGTCAGTCCTCTCCTTTCTATTATTTCCCATAAGGAATTTTTCCAACAGCTTCTCTGGGAGGCAGAGTTAGGAAACCAGGCAGGCCCGGAAGTTCCAGCTGTGTGGCCTTGAGCGAGTCACTAAACCCCTCTCAGTCTCAATTTCTTCAACTAAAAAATGGGGACAATAATGCCTTACTCGCAGATACATCTTGAAAAACAAATAAGAAAATATTTCAAAAAACAGCCCCAGGTCTGGCATTTAAAAGATAATCATTCCAGTTTCCTTTCTGAGCCTGCAGTCTCTTCTCTTGTTGAACATACTCTCTTGACAGCTGCCAAACTCATCTTTCCCAAACTTTAATCTTATCTCTCCCTTGCTCAAACATTTTCAGATTCCATAGCCTATGGAATGAAGGCTGTCACTCAGGATCTCTGCAGAAATGACTGAAGAGAACATAGGAAGGAGAAAGGTAGGGGTTCCAGGAGCACAGGGCAGGGGCCTCGCTCACACAGGCCGTTGGACATCTGGAAGGTTCCCAGAGGAAGCGATCCCAGAGCTGAGAGATAAAGGCTGAACTAGGTAAGAAGAGGGGGAAAGGAGGTGTCCAGATAAAGGCTGTTAGGGAGGAAGCAGCCAGTAGTGCTGGAGTGCAGAGAGCAGGGAGGTGGTGAGATGGACCAGGGCCTGTCTGGAACCCAGAGCCTAGTGGGTCAAGAGTTTGTTGGCTTATTTACCAGATGTGAAGCAATGAAAGCCAGACAGGTGCTGGTGGGGAAGACAGTGCTGTTTCCTCTGTTGTGTTTTGTTTTTGTTTGTGTTCGGTGAGACAGGGTCTTGCTCCATCACCGGGCTGGGTTGCAGTGGTGCCATCTTGGTTCACTGTAGCCTTGACCTCCCAGGCTCAAGTGAATCTCCCATCTCAGCCTCCTGAGTAACTGGGATTACAGGCATGCACCACAATGCCCTGCTCATTTTTGTATTTTTTGGTAGAGATGGGGTTTCACCATGTTGTCCAGGCTGGTCTTGAACTCCTGAGCTCAAGTGATCTGCTTGGCTCGGCCTCCCAAAGTGCTGGATTACAAGGTGAGCCACCGTGCCTGGCTGTGCCAGTGTTTCAAGCTGTTGCTTGTTGACACATCAGTTTTTCTTGCTTGGACAGGATGATCTCTGTATGCTTTATGGTAAACACCACAGGTGTTCAATACATTTAACTGACCAGGTGAATGCAGTTGTAACTATAGAAATGGAGGGAAAGAATTCTGGTCACTGCATCTTCTGATTTTTCAGGTGAGAGTTCCTTGAAGCTTCACGGCAATTCCCCAGCCACAGAGTGTCTGAAGACTGCTGCAGGTCCAGTTTGAGTTGCTTTTACTCTCCAGGAACACACAGATGTGACTAAAAAAATCTGCATTCCCCCAAAGTAACAAAATTCATGCTACTCCAGAGACCCAGACAAAGGGGAATTAAGCTTGCTTGAACTTGAGCCTGGGGACCAGGACGCTGATGGAGGCTTTGCAGATTCTTGGGGTCTCCATGGAGACGAACAGATTCTGGCAAAATTTCCTTCTTGGGAGAAAGGCAGTGTTGGCTGCTTTCTTTCCTCTGGACGCCCTCAGAATGCAAGACTCATAAAAGTGCTGTGTATAGATTCTCTGCAGGCATAGGGCCATTTTGTACCATTTCTGGCTTCTTCAGAGCCCTCCTGAAGAGCTGTCTGGCATTCAGCATCCAGGGTGTCCAGCTGCCTCCACGAACAGCAAGAGCTCATCAGTAATGGGTGACACAAGTCACACAACCAAGAGCCATGTGTCTGATTCATAACACCTTACGCAAAGTGAATGCTCACGATGTTTTTTAGCAAAAAATGTGTGGAGAATAAAAAGGAATAATAGCCAAGTTTCCAGGTGACTCTCTTCCTTAGAGCTGAAAAACAAAAACACATGTTCAGGCTTCTCAAATGTTAAGGGCTTACAATTAACCTACAATTAACCAGAGATCTGGTTATAGAGAAGCTTCTGATCTGATTCAATAGGTCTGGAGTGTAGTTGGAAGCTCTGCATTTCTAACAAGCTCCCTGGTGGTGCTCATGCTACTGTTTCGAGGACTGCCCATAGGGCCACAAGGAAGTAAATGGGCAGCCAACTGTCAGTCAAATTCTGAGCCAGGGCAACAGTCACGCTTGAGTTTACGTGCATGAGGTCCAGTGTAGTGTTGGAAGATTCATTTCTTTTACACCTGTGGAAATATATGAGCATGCATACTGTCTTCGTCTGTTTGTGTTGCTATGAAGAAATACTTGAGGCTGGGTAGTTTAATAGAGAAAAGACTTATTTGGCTCACAGATATGTAGACTATACAAGAAGCATGGCACCAGCACCTACATCTGGTGAGGCCTCAGGCTGCTTCCATGGTGGAAGGCAAAGGGAGCCAATGTGCAGAGATCACATTGTGTGTGTGTGTGTGTGTGTGTGTGTGTGTGTGTGTGTGTGTGAGAGAGAGAGAGAGAGAGAGAGAGAGAGAGAGGTGGGGAAGGAGGTGCCAGGCTTTTTTTTCAGGAATGAATAGGATAAGAATTCACTTATTACCTTGAGGATGACAGCAAGCCATTCATCAATCTTCTCTCATAACCCAAACATCTCCCACCGGGTCCCACCTCCAACATTGGGAATCACATTTTAAAGTGAGATTTGGAGGGGTCAAACAAACCAAACTCTAGCATATACCAAGCACACGAATTGAATGCTATCTTTACACCAAGGAGACAAGTGTTGTGGGCAAGTCAATACAGTACATGATTTTGAGTGATTTTTAAAATATTTCAGAATCATTGAATATTTTTAGTTTTTTTTCATCATAGCTTCATTCCCTCAACAAGTATTTATGGAATATATGTCATGTATTAAGCATCTCTCATAGCCGTGGAAGACACTCTTCCTATTCTCCTTAAGTTCCCTGTCTAGTGAGTGAGGCAGAGATAAAACAAATGATAATAGTATAACAGTGTCGTGATAGTTCACACCAGCATTGTACAGCAGCATTATGTGAGCCATGGATTCTAGCCTCCAATGTAATTTAGAATTTTCTAGTTCCCATGTTTAAAAATGTAAAACAGCAACAAACCCCATGTGAAATTAATTTTAACAGTATATTTTATTTTAATCCACTGTAGTCAAAATTATCCTTTCAATTCATAATCGATCTAAAAAGGCATTAGTGAGATATTTTGCATTTTAAAAAATGCTAAGTGATAGATAGATTCCCCTCCAAATCTCTCGCTGAAATGTGACCCCCACTGTTGGAGGTGGGGTCTGGCGGCAGGTATTTGGGTCATGGGGGCAGATCCCTCATGCATGGCACCGTGCCCTTCTCATGCTAATGAGTGAGTTCTTGCTTTATTAGTTCCCACCAGATCTGACTGTGGAAAGAGCCTGGAACCTCCTCTTTTCTGTTGCTCCTTGTCTGTCCATGTAACATACCTGCTCCCCCTTCACTTTCCACCATGATTGGAAGCTTCCTGAGGCCTCACCGGAAGCAGATGCTGGCACAATGCTTCTTGTATAGGCTTCAGAAGTGACAGCCAAGTAAATCTCCTTTTTTGTGAATAACCCAGCATCCAGTATTCCTTTACAGCAACGCAAAATGGACGAATACACTAAGTTATCAGAATCCAGTGTGCATGTTGCCCTTAGAGAACATCTGAATTCGGACTAGCCATGATTCACACACTCAGGAGCCACACATCTGAGATGATTGCAGTTGTCAACCACAGTGCACCAAAGACTTACTCATGTAACCAAATGCCACCTGTTCCCCAAAAACCTATGGAGATAAAAAATTTTAAATAATAATAATAAAAAAAAAGAAAATGGGGGCTCAGGAGATGAAGGCACCGGTGGAAGATCCAATAAGCGATAAGTAGCCAAATCAGGATAGAAGCTGAGGAGTGGAGTGGGTGACAACCGCGTTTGCTGTAGAAGCTGAGGGGTGGGTCAGGGAAAGAGGTAATCTACTGCACTGCAGGGAAGGGTGGGAGAGTCACATCTGGAGGGGTAGAGAAGAGATTTGAGAAGCTTCTGCTACCGGTCCCAAGGAATAGATGGGTGTGGTGGGAAGGTGGGTCGCCACTCCTGGAAACAGTTGAGAGGGCAAGCTTGGTGCTTAGAAATGGGCTCAGAGAGAAACCTTGGTGCTCTCTCATCCTGCATCACTCACCTTCCCTCTCACCGGTGATTGGCTGAGAGACTGTTGCGTCCAGAGGCGCAGTGTTTCTGGCTTCTTGTTCTAGCCCAGTGAATCTATTCTGAATGTGTTCTGAGCCCAGGATGGAGCCAAGCCTTGTGGCTTCTGTTCGCTGAAGGGTGACTATCTTCTGTCTTCCTTCGGGGCAGGCTTGGAGTGACCCTGTCCTCCTGCCTGTTTTTCTCTTGCTCCTAGAGCTCCAATGCTTCTCTGAGATGATGCCACAGTGGAGCCTCTGGCACTTCAGAAAAAGAAGGAACTGCTCTTGAGAGCTCTTTCCAATAGGCTGTCCCAGTCAGCTAAAGCAGTGGCCATAGAGCAGTGGCCATAATCAAGGGGCGCTCATTCTGATTCTGACTCTGACCAGAAAGGTGAGACACTGTGCCAGGCTTTTTACAAACATTC
Organism: Macaca mulatta; assembly: GCF_049350105.2. Classification (NCBI taxonomy): domain Eukaryota; kingdom Metazoa; phylum Chordata; class Mammalia; order Primates; family Cercopithecidae; genus Macaca; species Macaca mulatta. Next base: position 23,589,638 of record NC_133417.1, on the reverse strand, counting down.
CCAACTTATCTCCCCACTTTTTTTTTTTGAGCTACCACTCAGACTTACATCCTCTCCCTCTCCCTCTGCCAGAGGAGGAGAAGGACGATCATCCATGGCAAAAGGTAGTTGCAGTGAAGGAACACCAACAGCCGGCTTCAGCTTAGGAGAGGATGCTGCGCCTCCACCCGGTGGTTTCCGGGGCTCTACCTGTTCAGAGAAACTTCTCTAGCAGCAAACTATAGAAATAATCCCTGAAAGTACAGTCTTGCAATTCATTCCTCTTAATAAACCAGTGGACAGGTATTGTCGCCCCATTTTACAGATGTGAAAACCACAATGTGATACCAGCTTACTCCTGCAAGAATGGCCATAATTAAAAACTAAAAAAGTTAATAGCTGTTGGTGTGGATGCCGTAAAAAAGGGAACACGTCTACACTGCTGGTGGGAATGTAAACTAGTACAGCCACTGTGGAAAAGACCGTGGGGATTCCTTAAAGAACTAAAAGTAGAACTACCGTTTGATCCAGCAATCCCACTACTTGGTATCTACCCAGAGGAAAAGAAGTTATTGTACAAAAAAGATACTTGATCACACATGTTTAGAGCAGCACGCAATTGCAAAAATGTGGAACCAACACAAATGCCCATCAATCAACGAGTGGATAAAGAAACTCTGATATATATATATGTATATATATCCATCCAATGGAATACTACTCAGCCATAAAAAGGAATGAATTAATGGCATTTGCAGCAACCTGGATGGGATTGGAGACTATTATTCTAAGTGAAGTAACCTAGGAATGAAAAACCAAATATCGTATGTTCTCACTCATAAGTGGGAGCTAAGCTATGAGAATAAGAATGACACAATGGACTTTGGGGACTCAGGGGGAAAGGGTGGGCAGAGGGTGAGAGATAAAAGACTACTAATTGGGTTCAGTGTATATTGCTTGGGTGATGGGTGCACCAAAATCTCACATATCACCACCAAAGAACTTACTCATGTAACCAAATGCTACCTGTTCCCCCAAAAACCTATGGAGATCAAAAATTTTAAATAATAATAATAAAAAAAGAAAATGGGGGCTCAGGAGATGAAGACACTGGTGGAAGATCCAATAAGTGATAAGTAGCCAAATTAGGATGGAAGCTGAGGTGAGTGTGCTTCCCAAGGCCCCTGCTTTCTCCACAGTACACTTCTGCAAACACATAGATCCCAGAGATGTGTGTCTTGTACTTTATACAATAATCAGTCAACAAGTGTTTAAGACTGACAGGTGGGGAAGAATGCTATGCCAGGTGTGCAGGACATGGTTCTCTCCTCAACAGCTTACGCTCTAGGATGACATGCAAAAGCCTGTGATAGGCGAACAAGCAGTGAAATAGCAAACAAACAAACAAACAAAAATCAAAATAGCTTCAGGAGTAATTTGTGAGTGAGCCTAGATACAATCAGTTAGCATTTAAATTCATAAAAGCTTTATCCTTGGCTGGAGGAGTGTCAGGCAGCAGCTTGGACATAGGTGAGGCATATTTTGAGCTGAGGGCAAGTGGGTCTTCCTAGACTTCCTGAACTCACACTTACAATTTGCCCAGGATTTCAATCTTACTGTTTTCCAGGCAGCAGTGAGGATGCCACGGTCTCTGGGTTTCTAGAAGACAAGTTTTCAGCTGCAGATACAAACATTAGGACGTCAATGTATCTGTCAGGAGAACACCTGGGACAGTGTTGAGAACACAGAACCTGGAGGCTAAACCCCCAGCTTTCTATGCTAGCTGAGAGTCTGTGGGCACATTACTCAGCATCTCTGAACCTCGTGCTCCTCCTCTGTGACATGCAGATTGCTAAACCCATCTCACAGGGCTGTCTTCTGCATTTAAAGAATAAAATAATACATGAGGGGTCTAGGTGTCTATCAATGTTTCTGACCCACTTATTTTTTATTAATCCTTTCCCTACACCTAATACTCTAACTAACCTTTTGGAGTCTCACTTAATGAGAAAAAGCAAAATTAATCTGAGCAGCTTTGCTATGAACATTTGCAAGTGGTTTCAGTTTGGGAATTCGCCTTCATGGAGAAGTGTGGGTGGATCTACATGGCACACACCATTTCTTTTCTTTTTTGAGACGGAGTTCTGGCTCTGTCACCCAGGCTGGAGTGCTGTGGCGCCATGTCGGCTCACTGCAACCTCCGCCTCCTGGGTTCACACCATTCTCCTGTCTCAGCCTCCCGCGTAGCTAGGACTACAGGCGCCCGCCACCTGGGCCGGCTACTTTTTTTGTATTTTCAGTAGAGGCGGGGTTTCACCGTGTTAGCCAGGATGGTCTCTATCTCCTGACTTCAGGCACACACTATTTCTTGACAACTTAAAAGTCATTCCCAATCTCCTTTCCCCTCAGGGCCTCTTGCTCAGAGGCCAGAGCACCAAACTCTTGCTTGTAAAGGCCATGCAAGTCAGTTCTGCCCCATCCATTCTCTCATGCTTCTATGCAGCGCTCAACAGAGGGTATGAGGACGTTCAATATGTGCCAGGCACCATTTTGGTCACAGAGGAGACAGGCAGAAAAGAGAAATAGGTACAGTCATGCTCCACATGAAGATGTTTTGGACAATGACAGTTGGCATATATGATGGTGATCCCATAAGATTAGAAGCCCATATTTTTACTGTACATTTTCTATGTTTGAATATGTTTAGATACAGAAACACTTATCATTGTGTTACAGTTGCCTATAGTATTCAGTACAATAGCCTGCTGAACAGGTCTGTAGCCCAGGAGCGATAGGTCATACCATATAGCCTAGGGGTGTGCATGCTAGGCTATACCATCTAGGTTAGTGTAAGTAAAATGTAAGATGTCCACATAATGATGAAATTGGCTAACAACACATTTCTCAGAATGTATCCCTGCTAAGTGACACATGACTATATATGCATTAGATAATGCTATGAAAAGTAAAGCATGGAAAGGATGGGGGAAGGGAAGCTGGAATGATGAATAGGATGGTCAGGGAAGGTCTCACTGCAAAGCTGAAATGTGAGCAAAGGCTGAAGGAGGTGAGGGGGTAAACTGGGAGGTTAGAGGCGGACATCATGCCAGACGGAGGGAACAGCAAGTGCAAAAGCCTAGTCAGGGAGAGTGCCTGGCCTGTGACAGAGCAGTGGGAGCCCAGGCTGGAATGTGCAGTAGGAAGAGACAGGAATGTGCAGTAGGGGTGAAGTCAGCGCAGAGATGGGCTGGCCAGATCACGCAGTCTTCCTAAGCCCCCCTGAGGAGCCTGGACTTTACTCTTGAGTGTGCTGGGAAGCTGTTGGAGGGTTTGGAGCGGAGGACTGGCACGGCCCCACTTCTCCTTCAATGTGCTCACTGTGGTTGCTGTATTGAGAACAGACAGAATGGGGGAAGGGAAGAAGGTGGGAGCCATCCTAGGCACTGGGTCATATGATGGCACCTCGGACCAAGGGTGGTAGTGGAGGTAAGCAGACATCAGCTGGAGGCTTCTCGAAAAGGTTTTGATTTCCTAATAAAAAGAGACAGGCCATGCTGAAGTGGCCCTTCTGCCTTTCCTCTTCTTCATGGCCATGACGCTCTGACTTGCAGCAGCCATTTTTGGCTAAAACACATGTAGAGACATCGTCTCTTCATATTGGGTTCAAAGCTGAACCTCTGAACAAAGGGCAGTGACTGTCCAGCTGCAGAGTTGTTGTTTTGTGAATGAACAGACTCCTGCCTGGGAATGCTCTGCAGTCAGGCTTTCTGTGGCTTGCAGCTGAATGCACCATCTTCAGTGAAACCATGCCCTCAAAGACTTCCCGCTCTCCTGAACCCCTTCCCCAAGACCACACCAATGAGAAAGGCCAGATTTGAAGCTGCTCATGAGCTACTCCAAAAAGCAAAAGGCCCCTGGGTGACTGCAGGGGGAAGGGGTCTCAAACACGTTCTCTCTTAATCCCCATTCATCTGAGCTAATCTCCAAATGGACAAAGTAATCAATTTAAGTAATAAATATGGCTTATTCCAAGGGCTGAATAAATGACTGGAACAATTCCCCAAACTGTGGTTTCCATTGAATAATTGAAATTATGCAAGGGCATGGAAATTTTTCAACAAATAAAATATGTCTGAAAATCTATTAAAGATATGTCTGCAAAAATCATTTGAAAAGGCCCAACTCAGCAATAAAAAATAAATTACATTTCCGTTCTTGCTCTTGCTCCCTTTGGGAAAGAGTCCATTACAATCCACTTCGTGGACAAATGAAACAGGCACATTTCAGAATAAATGACTCCCCATGTTCTAACCAGGATGTTTAGACCATGAGATAATGATTCTACACTGAAAATAGGAAAACATCCTTTCACTGTTGCTCTGATAATGTATCTGCTGTTGTGTCTCATCCGTGGGGCTTTTGGAATCTGAGTTTTCCACCTGTGAATCTGAGTGACAGACAACTTTTCTCAGAGATGTTGGAGCTCATGTGGGCCAAGTAGACCAGCCCTGTGGGGACCAAAGACTTCACTGGAATCTCTTATTTGTGTTTTCATCGTATCCTGAGCACCAGGGCTCAGAGGAGAAAGGCCCTCCAAAGGCTAAGCTGGAAAGTTGACCAAAGGAATGTCATTTTTGAACTGTGAGTTTAAAGGCCCTCCGGGTAATTTCTTTCCAGTATGATGCAGCTTTGCGAGTTGGCTTCAAACGTTGGTTGAGTTTGTGGCTCCACCAGCCTCCTACATTGTCCTCTTCATATTGGGTTCAAAGCTGCTTCCTTGACTCCTCTTCAAATAAAGACCACATAGCTTAAAGCCATAATCTTTTTTGCTTCTGTTTCTTCTCATTGGTTTTTATTGTTGCTCTGAGAGCTGGCCTGCATTCTGCTAAATGCCTTGGGCAAGGCATGATCTGTGGTTTCCCCTCTCCAGATGGGCACCAGCATGCAGAGGCTGCACATGTGTGCTGGATTGGGCTGGCCATCCGTATTTACCTTCAAGCAGAGGTGATTCATTCTCTGGGAAACTTGGAATGGGCAAGAGACACAGCTTCTCCTCACGCTAAGTCCAGACCTCCTCTCAACTGAGAAATAGCAGAGCCATGATTCCATTGCTTAAAGAAAGCTAGTTGCCTCTAGCCCCAAATGAAGAAATAAATAAATAAATAAATTGTCCACATGAATGGCCTGCTGCATGGAAGGCAGGCAGCTCAGTGGGGGCGAGATGATAACTAGTGGTTGAAGTAGGGCCGCTTCCTCCAAACACAGAGAAAACTACAGCTGTGCTACCAGCCTTTATCTTGTAAGCAAGGGAAGTGGATTCTCTTAAACAAGACCAAGGCTCTTGCTGGGTGTGGGAAGGGAAGTGGAGAACGGTTGTCTTTTTTCTTCCATGGTGACAGCAAGCCTACTAATGATTAGAAAGAGAAGGCTGAGATGAGATGATCGCTTGAGGCCAGAAGTTTGAGACCAGCCTGGGCGACATAGTGAGATCTCATCTCTATTAAAAATAAAAAGATTAGGCCAGGCATGGTGGCTTACGCATGTAACCCCAGCACGTTGGGAAGCTGAGATGGGCACATCACTTGAACTCAGGAGTTTGAGACCAGCCTAGGCAACATGGAGAAACTCTGTCTCTGTTAAAAATACAAAAATTAGCCAGGTGTGGTGGCGTGCCATGTGCCTGTAGTCTCAGCTACTTGGGAAGCTGAGGTGGGAAGATCACCTGAGCCTGGGGAGGTTGAGGGTCTGGTGAGCTGAAATGATGCCACCGCACTCCAGTGAAGGCAACAGAGTGACATCCTGTCTTAAAAAAAAAAACAAAAACAAAAACAAAAACACAAAAATAGCTGGGTGAGGTGCTATGCACTTGTAGTTCCAGCTACTCAGGAGGCTGAGCTGGGAGGATTGCTTGAACCCAGGAGATCTAGGCTGTAGTGAGCTATGATTATGCCACTGCACTCCAGCTTGGGTGACACAGCGAAAATCTGTGTCTAAAAATAAACAAACAAACAAACAAACAGAAAACAGAAACAGAGTGCCTTGGCAATAGAATTTTGAGCACTTTCTATCTGCCAGACAACAGAGCCAATGACTTTATATATTTTAATTCATTCAATGCACAAAGCAATATCATGAGGAATCTGCTCTTAGCCCCATTTTACAGGTGAGGAAAAGAAAGCTTAGAGAAGTCAAGTGCCCGGCCCAGGGTACCAGGTAGCAAAAGGGGTGGAAAGATTTGGAGGCAGGCAGTCAAAGCCATCACTCAGCCTGTACAGGACTGCTTTAAGGGCTGCCAGCATGGCTTCTGTAGATGTTCAAGGTGTGTAGAATTGCGTTTCTATTTCTTAGTGACCTGAAATCTGCTCTTTTACTCAGGTGTGAGCACCTCCTCTTTTACATTCTCTCTCCCTGCCTCTTCCTCAATCACCCCTTTATAATCGAATCAAGGGAATAGCAATGGCTACCCTGAAAGGGGAAGTTGCTTTTGGAGCTTTTGGCTTACAATAGCTTTCTTTTATTCACAGGGGATCTTTCCCAAGACTGTCAGTGGATGCCTGAAATTGCAGATAGCACCGAACCCTATATATACCCTCTTTTTTCCTATACATACATGTCTATGATAAAGATTAATTTATAAATTAGGCACAGTAAGAGATTAACAACAATAATAACATAATAGAACAATTATAATAATAAGCCAGCATCACCATTCTTGTGCTTAAGGCCATAATTAAGTAAAATAAGGATCACTTGAACACAACCACTGTGATACTTGGACAGTCAATTTGATAATTGAAGACAGCTATTAAATGACTAAGGAGCAGGTGGCACAGACAGTGTGGAAATGCTGGGCCAAAAAAGGATTCCCATCCCTGGCAGGATGGGGGAAGACAGCCTGAGATTTCGTCGTGCTACTCAGAAGGTCATGCAATTTTAAACTTACGAACTGCTTATTCCTGGGATTTTTCACTTAATGTTTTTGGTTGACTGTGGGTAACAGAAACCGCAGACGAGGGGGACTCCCGCTCTTGTAGTGGAGCACTGGCAGGCTGCTCAGCTGACCTTGGCAGCCCTGGTCCCTGGGACAGTCCATCAGCCTCACTGATTTTTCTCCCCTCAGTGGCAACCTGAAAGTAGCTTCGCCTGTGGCTTGAATAGCATCCGGTAATTTCATTGTGGATTGTTAAATTCACTGGCATGGCTGGAGGGGATGGCAGTAGAAGCATCTGTCAGAAGCACGTCAGAAGCGAGAGAACCCAGTCGGGAGTACAAGTACCATTTGCCAATGCCCTGCCGCCACGAAGTCGGGCTGTTGACTGGGAGGATAACTGAGATTAATGTGACTTCCAGACCCTAGGAGGGTCTCTCTCCCTACCATCCATTCCTATCCTGATTTTTGAAATGTTATAATTGGACATTTTCATTTAAGGCTCTTTGTCTTAAAAATCAATGGTGGATTAGCCAGTGAAATGAAAGAAAGGAGAAAAGTTTTATTTTAATGAGAAGATTCAGACTTTTGTAATCAGAAAATCTATAAGGAACTTTTTATATTACACCATACATGTAAGCTATTAATTTCAAAAAAATAACATTATATTTTGAGTTACACACAGAAGCAACTGTGGAATGCCAAGATCTTTTGATAACTTTTAGTGTCTATTGGTGCTTTCGGTCTTAATATGGGCCTAGTTAAAATAAAAGTACTCTTGAAAGATCACAACTTTGCATGAGTTTTCTATTGCTTTATTACAAATTACTACGTATTTAGTGGTTTCAAACAATGCCCATGTATTTGCTTTGTAATTTCTGGCAAGTCGTTTCCATTTCTGGACTTCAGGTTTCCCCTCTGTAGTGTGCAGTGGGAAGTTGGTGAGTTGGAAGCATTTCCTAAGGGCCTTGTCAGTTTAGACTTTCTGAAACTTGGTTCCAAGATAACAGAATTCTCTAATTTCACAAATTTTTGTCATTAATGACAAGGAAGAGTGACAAAAGGAATGAGAATGGCTCACAAAAATGGAAACCTATGGAATAACTACTACTAATAGAGCCTTTAGGGTTGCCTTGGTGTATGAAAAGAACTTTCAAATGGTAGTTTATGTCAGAGAAGAAGCAGGCCAGGAGTGGCCAAACTTGTGTCTCACAAGTTAATTCATTCAGGCACTCTTATCTTCAAGCATCAGGAAAAAACTCTATAACACAAGTTTCAAAAATTAAAATAAAACCCAAGGCCAGGTGAAGTGGCTCATGCCGGTAATCCTAGCACTTTGAGAGGCCGAGGGAGGTGGATCACTTGAAGTCAGGAGTTCGAGACCAGCCTGACCAACCTGATGAAACCCCATCTTTACTAAAATACAAAAATTAGCTGGGTGTGGTGGTACATGCCTGTAATCCCAGCTTCTTGGGAGGCTGAGGCAGGAGAATCCCTTGAACCTGGGAAGTGGAGGTTGTAGTGAGCCAAAATCACGCCACTACGTGCCAGCCTAGGTGATAGAGTGAGACTCCACCTCAAAAAACAACAACAACAACAACAACAACAACAACAAAATCCCCAATAATAGCAAGGCTTCTTATATTTAGGAGCAGTGAGTGAGAAAGACAGTGTTTCCTCCTGTACTCCTTTAGCCACAGTAAGATTGTACTTCTCCCCTCTGAAGATGGACATTCTATGTGATTTTTCCGGTCAGTGGAATTTGAGTGGAGGAGGGGCAGGTCTCTTCTAGTTGGAAGTATTTGAGAGCTGGTCCTGGTGTGTGGTTCTCTTCCCTCCTGCAGTGACCGTGCAAGTAGATGGTGATATCGTAGTGCTACAGTGAAGACAGTGTCTGGAAGGTGCAAAAACTTAGGTTATACTTTTGCATGACTGAGAAATAAACCATTGTTTTTTTAAAGTTTCTGAGACTTGGGGGATGTTTGTTACTGCAGTATAACCCAGCATATCCTGATGGATACAGCAAGAAATGGACCACACAGTTGACAAGTAGTAGAGATTGTGATCTAGAGAAGTATCAGTTTACTGGAAGAGGAATTAGAAAAAAACTCTCGTAATCCAAATTCCTGGATAAACTATTCAGATTTTCTTTATCTGCTCCCTCTCAGGCTTGAGAGAGTTGCTGAAATGTTAGAAAGCAGAGAGCAGGGACCTGAAAGAGATGAAAAATCAGTTTGGATTCACAGATTGAACTGCCGACCTCTGGCCAACTGAGAGTTGCAAGTTTGCAAGCTTAGTTTTCTAAGGATACACCTTTTACAATATCTTCTAAAGTCTTCTCCTGATTTGCTTGTTTTAGTTCTGATGGGCTGCATGCAGTAAAGACATTGGAATCTTGTCTTTAAACTAAATAATTTAGGATTTCTTTTTACACTGTTGCTATGTTTGGGCCAATGTGTTTCACCTGCTTTCTTAAAAAACTTTTCTTGCTGCTTCTGACTCAGATCGATTTCCTGGAATATTCCTCTGAGCTAACTCTTTGTTCTCTCTCTTTCTTTCCTTCCTCAAGAGGAGGATCTGTTACAAGTCAAACATCAATCACCAAATCTAAAATTTAAGTCTTCCCCCTACTGAAATTGAGCCTATGTTAGTCTTCTCAATACCTCCCATCCCATGAGATAGTCATTCTCAGACCCCAGAAGAGATAGCATAAAGTTCAAAAGTAGGTATAAGTAAGCTTAGGAAAAAAATAACCAATTTATTTGCTTGTTTATTTTTAAATCAAGTACTAAATGAACTCATTTTCTTTCCTTGTTTAAATTTAATTTTTTAATCAGCAGTATACTCATGTGGTTCAAAATTACAAAGATGTAAGTGGACATTTAGTAAAGTGTCTCAGTCCCACCCCCTTCTCCCAGATACCCAGTGCCTCTCTCCAATATGATTAATTTATTATGTACATTTAGGAATATCTATTATGCATAAAGGATACATTTATATTTTTTATATAGTCCTTCTTTACTCTTTTATATAACTAGTATCATTCTCTCCTTGTTGTTATGCTCCTTGTTGTTTTTGCATAACAGTATATCTATCTCATAGATGTTTCCACAGCAGTATGTAAAAAGCTTCTTCAGCCCTTCAAATTCTGTTGAGTTCATTTAGCCAAATTTCACATTGATGGACATTTAGGTCATTTTGAACCTTTGTTTTACAAACCGTGTTGCAATAAATAATCTTGTTTCTAAGCCAATTTACATTTGTGTGAGTATATCTGTAGAAATAATTTCTGGAAGTAGAAGAGCTGGGCTGGTGTATTAGTTTGATGGTGAATTTAAGGCATGAATGGGTGAGACTTCAGTGTGTATGCTCAAAAATATACATATTCCCCCAAACCACACTGGTCAAGCCTAGCATATATATTTGTTCGTAATTTCCAAGTGTTATCATACCATATATCCACTAAGTATTTATGCTGTGACTATTGTGTGCCAGGTACTAAATAGGTGCTTAAGAGAAATCAGTAAACAAAATGTGTAAGAATGATGCATTACTAATGACTCATGAGGCAGGAGGGCAATGTGATGATTAACTTTATGTGTCAACTTGGTCGAACTATGATGACCAATTGTTTGGTCAAACGCTAGTCTAGATGTTATATGAAGATATTTTTAAAGATGTGATTAACATTTGCAATCAGCTGACTTTAGCAAAGCAGATTACCCATTACCATGAGACTGGGCCTCATCCAATCAGTTGAAGGCCCAAACAAAGACTGAGGTTTCCCAAAGACTAACAAGGAATTTTCCTTACCACTGTAATATAGTAACCCTGCCTGAGCTTCCAACCTGCTGCCCTGCAGAATTTGTACTCAAGACATCAACTTTGACTTGAATTTCTAGCCTGCTGATCCGCCCTACAAATTTCAGGCATGCCAGCGGCCACAACCCCTTGAGCCAATTCCTTAACATAAATAGTTCTCCGTGTATATATCCCATTGGCTCAGTTTCTCTGGAGAGCCCTGACTAATACAGGCAGAAATGATGACCTCCATCCAACAGACGAGCAAGTAGAGGCTGAGAGGGTCCACATCCCCCTAGGAACCCAGACTCTAAAACCAAAGCTCTTTCCACTGCCCTGCCTTGCAATATTATTAAAACTCAAGGTAGGATATTCACATTGGTAATTCCATTACAGAATGTTAGGCATATCTAATAAAGTGGCCAAGAGGTGATTATAAATATTTCACTTTTTTACTTGATTTTTTATTGAAATGGAAAAGAGGCTAGTTCTTTATTTTATTTTATTTTAAGTTCTGGGATACATGTGCTGAACATGCAGGTTTTTTACATAGGTATACATGTGTCATGGTAGTTTGCTGCACCCATCAACCTATCATCTAGGTTTTAAGCCCCGTATGCATTAGGTATTTGACCTAATGCTCTCCCTCCCCTTCCCGCCATCCTTCAACAGGTCCTGGTGTGTGATGTTCCCCTCCCTGTGTCCATGTGTTCTCATTTTTCAGCTCCCACTAGTGAGTGAGAACATGCAGTGTTTGGTTTTCTGTTCCCATGTTAGTTTGCTGAGGATGATGGTTTCCAGCTTCATCCGTGTCCCTGCAAAGGACACAGACTTACTCTTTTTTATGACTGCATAGTATTCCTCACATAGTGTATATGTGAGGCTAGTTCATTTTTTTTTTTTTTTTTTTTTTTGAGGCGGAGTCTCGCTCTGTCGCCCAGGCTGGAGTGCAGTGGCCGGATCTCAGCTCACTGCAAGCTCCGCCTCCCGGGTTCACGCCATTCTCCTGCCTCAGCCTCCCGAGTAGCTGGGACTACAGGCGCCCGCCACCTCGCCCGGCTAGTTTTTTGTATTTTTTAGTAGAGACGGAGTTTCACCGTGTTAGCCAGGATGGTCTCGATCTCCTGACCTTGTGATCTTCCCGTCTCGGCCTCCCAAAGTGCTGGGATTACAGGCTTGAGCCACCGCGCCCGGCAAGGCTAGTTCATTCTTATTACACAGTCACCATCTTGAACATACTTTCCCCATCATTTCTCTTTTTAATGTCCTTTTCTAGGGTAGCAGATGTCTCTTGGAAAGTCTTTGTCTTCTACTCTCACTTCCTTATCCCTAAAAACTATCACCTGAAAGTGTAATTTTTTCTCTCTCTTCTCCCTTTTGTCCTATTCGGAATCTCTAAACTTGCAGGACAGCCCAGAAGCTGACCTGGCTTGAAGGAATTCTTTCTTCTTAGAGGCCACAGTGAATGGTTACACATGCTCCTTTGTTGTTCTTGTTTTACAGTAATATTTTCATTCCTATGAGCTACAGTTATTGAGAATGCTTACACTAAACAAAGGTTTCTTAACTTTGAAGCTTTTCACTGAGTTTCTTCAGTGCTATTTTGGGATTGAGCTTGGTATGGATTAAAGGATTATATATTGGCCAGGGGTTGGGGGATCAGAAGATCTGCTCCTATTGGATTCATCACCTTGGAAAAATCACTGAACACAAAGATTATTTAGTTGCTTAACCTGTAAAATAAGCAGGGATTAATTTCTGAGGCTAATTACTGAGAAGGTGACCTCTGAGGTGTCTGGTTTTGGTAATAGGTGAAATTTTGAGTAATTCTTTCCAGGCCTTAAGTGGAGGAGAGTGCTTAACACCATCTGTGTTGCCAGAACAAGTCAATGCTGCTAAAGAAAGTTCCTTTTTCTAACATGATTTTTCAGTGCAAATGCAGAATGTTCGGTCTTATATTGAGTCATGAAACATGTCAAGGATGGTTTATCAGTCTATAACAAGCAAAAAACATTTTAACAGTTTTAAGGGAAATTTCATTCATCCTGCTCTTCGCCATTGTCATAGCTTCCTTTTCTTCCTTCTTTCTTTCCTTCTCCTTTTGTTTAATCTTTTTCATGGCAACTACAACTTGTGATTCCTAACATGGGCTGGCTTTACTGTAACATGTTCCCCTACTGCATAATTTTTCATGAACTGTTACAAAATATTTCTGTAAGGACATGAAATACTCACATGTACATCAAGCTACTACATTGAGGTAACTTTACTGTTTCAGTGTCTCCCTGGACTTTTAATTTTGGTGACAGCTGTGTTGAGACAAAATTTACATATCTCATAACTCACCCATTTGAAGGGTATAATACAATGGCTGTTAGTATATTCCCAGAGCTTTGTAACTATCACCACAATCAATTCTAGAATATTTTCATCTCCCCCCAAAAAAACCCTTAGCAGTCACTCTCCTTTCCTCATTCCCTGACCCCAAGCAACCGCCGATCTACCTTCCATGTCTGGCTTTTCCTACCCTGGACCTTTCATAGAAATGAAATCTTACTGTATGTGTTTCTTTGTCACTGGCTTCTTTCACTTAGCATATTATTCATGTTCATCCGTGTTGTAATACTCACCAATATTTAATTCCCGTTTATGGCCAAATCATACTCTATTTTATGGATATAGCATATTTTGTTTTTCCATTGATGAACCATAGCTTTCTTCCCCCCACCCCTATTTTCTCAAACTTAGTCTGAGAACTCTGCTAGGAGTGTCAACCTTTCAAAAGCCATCAGACACGAAACCCACAGCTGTTTCCTTTACCAGCATCGGCCTTATCCGTAGGTTGGAAGAGCACCCCCAAGCTGTTTGTGTGAAGACTACATACAAGCCAGTTGACCCTTTGTTAAGAACAGACTTCTCAGGTAGCACCGGCAGGAATCGGCTTTATCACATACTCTCAAGCAGCACTTAGCCTCTCTAAGCCTCAGTGTTGTCATCTTCAAGATGGGAATTATACTGGTATCTTTCTATGGCAGAGACTGCTGGTCAGCCCTACTTACTGCTCTCACTTACACAGTTGATAGAACCCCATTTTTTGACTAGGCATATGGCTGTTCAGGATGGAGACTACATTTCTTAGCCCCTCTTTTAGTTTGATATGGGGCCATGTCTATACCTTCTGGCCGATGATCTGTGAGCAAAAGCATCATTTAGCAGCTCATAAGATCCTTCATTAAAAGGCATCTTGAACTTGCCCTTTTTTTTCTTTTTGACTTTGTCTCTTCCTCTATCCTCTGTGGAAGCTGATACAATAATCTCAGATTATGAAATCAAGGCCAAGAATACAAGAGCTACAAAATAGAATCTGATCCCTGAAGTGGAGGCTGTAAGTCACAGAACCTTAGCTTGTGACATAGGATTAGTTGAAGTGGCCAGGCAGTGGGTGTGAAGATACGGACATTGCAGGCTAATAAAAAAGAACAAGATCATGTCCTTTGCAGGGACATGGATGGAGCTGGAGGCCATTAGCTTTAGTAAACTAACACAGGAATAGAAAACCAATTACTGCATGTTCTCACGTATAAGTGGGAGCTACAGGTTGGTGCAAAAGTAATTGTGGTTTTTGCTATTAAAAGTAATGGCAAAAAACCTCAATTACTTTTGGACCAACCTAAATAAATGTTGAGAACACATGGACACATAGAAGGGAACAACACACACCGGGGCCTGTCAGAGGATAGAGGGTGGGAGGAGGGAGAGGATTAGGAGCAATTACTAATGGGTACTAGACTTAATACCTTGCCAATTAAATAATCTGTGCGATGAACCCCTATGACACACATTTACCTATGGAACAAACCTGCACATGTACCTCTGAACTTAACAGAAAAGTTAAAAAACCACAGATATTGCTGGCCAGCCAGCTGGTGAACCTTGCTAGGTGGTGGCAAAACATTTGGTAAAAACTGTTCCTTGAGTGTGTGGGGAGCAGACCAGGACAGATTGGGTCTACAGCATTAGGAGACTGGTGGGAAAATGTTGGCATGCCGTGCTTGTTGGCTGGATCTTGACACTTGACATAACACAGAGGAACTCTGGCCAGAGCTGGCGACGTCTGACAATCTAAGTCAACTGAGAGTCTAATAACTGGGGACCTGGCAGAGTGGAAAGCCCCCATTCCATTTGTAGTGCAAACTGAAGCAGTGGCTCATGACTGAGGGGGCAGCTTGACCAGGAGATAAGTTTATGGTTGCAGGTTTTTCTCAAGCATCTTCTATTGAGAGTTGTCTGGCAAACACCACCATCGGCAAAGTAAAAAGGCAGAAGACAGCTGGGCGCGGTGGCTCACACCTGTAATCCCAGGACTTTGGGAGGCTGAGGCGAGGGGGTCACGAGGTCAGGAGATCGAGACCATCCTGGCTAACACGGCGAAACCCCGTCTCTACTAAAAATACAAGAAATTAGCTGGGTGTGGTGGCAGGAGCCTGTATTCCCAGCTATTTGGGAGGCTGAGGCAGAAGAATTGCTTGAACCTGGGAGGCTGAGGTTGCAGTGAGCCGAGATCATGCCACTGCACTCTAACCTGGGTGACGAGCGAGACTCCGTTTCAAAAAAAAAAAAAAAAAAAAAAAAAAAGACAAAAGGCAGCACAGATGAGATTGGGTGCTGTCTTTCCTCTCCAGCCTACAGTTCAGATGGCCTCATGGTGGCCAGTATGAAGATGAAAGAGAAGGGTATGGCATGCAGGGGCTGGTGAGTAACAGACCAGAGTGGAGATGGCAACCCAGGCAAATCTACTGAGCAAATTTAGCTTGCCACTTGTTTTGGTGTGGCCCTGAGTTAACAAATGATGAAAAAAAAATCTATGTACATTTGTTTTCTCTCTTATTACATAAGTACTTCCATAATACCTTTGATTTTGCCTTTTGGCCCAGAAAGCCTAAAATATTTACTGTTTGGTTCTTTACAGGAAGTATTTGCCAACCTCTAGACTAGGGTCTTAGGCATAAATATTAGGTCTAGATAGGATCTTGCACACAGAGTGACTGACTGCAGGCAAATACATAAGTAAGAAGTTTAGCAAATGTTTGAGGGAATTGTATTGCTATAAGCAATCACTATCTTCCCTGCAAAAGCCTGTAATTGTTCCATCCTTCCAGCAATGCCCCTGATCCCCAACCTGCATCAGCAGAAAGTAGGCTATGCAAGCTGGCAGCCTCCAAGGAGAGTACACTCTCCAAGGCCTTCCCCACTCTTCCAGTGTGACACACACGGTGACTGGTGGGCCACCAAGCAACTTATTCCACAGGCTAGGAGGGGCCTTCTCAATCCATGCCCTGTGGAATTTGAGGAACTACAATGGCCAGTGACTGCTATGTGCTTCCCGAGCCTCTCTGTTACTGACAATAGTCTTATTTGCTGTTATTGAGTCTTATTCCATCATTGCACATTGAGTGTATGTGTGTGTGTCCTGTAGTTGATAGGCCACTGAGTAAGGGCAGCCACATGTGTTCCTGATGGAAGGGACTGAGTATCTCTGGAGATCCCGGGCACGAGGAGACATGCTGTGAGTGGATGTCTGTGAGCCAGTCCTGAGAGAGAAGACTCTAAATCCACAGTTTCTTCAGACATTTCAAACATTTCTATGTTGTGTGCATTGTATACACAACACCTGTCTAACTTGTCTTAAGAAAATAAGAGCAATAAGATTAACTGATCCCCAATACGCAGTGCATATTGGACCGTGGGCAATGTTCATGGGCTCCCTTCAAACTCTCGAAACACAGAGGATACAACTTTTACATTTTAACACACAAACCTCAGGGGCTCCTTCTCAATCTATAATCAGTCTTGGGAAAGAGGTGAATTTGGTCATACTGCTTTTGTGCTTCTAAAGTTGTAGATTTTTTCATTTTTCTCATGCAATATTTTAAGATAAAATTTCTTGACTCTTACTTTTTCTCCTTTGAGGGACAGGTAATTCTCATTAATTAATTATACAATCATTAGAATTATATTTTAGTAAGTGTAGACATTAGAAAAATAGTACCATCAATATGGCATTATTGATAATACCATCAATAATAACCAAAAATAATGCCATCACAATGGTGCTTCCATGACCTAACACCATTGTTAGTAACATCAGTGTTACTAACGTCACTGTCAGGTCATGGAAGAACCACTGTGATGAATCAAGTCCTTTTTAATATTGATTTTTAATGGCTACAATCATAATATACACAGCATTTTATGTATTTTTAAACTAAATATTATGAAAAAGAACCTATGGTTTTCCATAGTCTTTTAAATTGAGTGAGTGAACGGCTGTACTTTGTTCTATTCAGTAGAGATCTGTGTTCTAGGCATCTATTGACATACAACAAGCCACTCAGAACTTAGCAATTTAAAGCCACACCAATCATTGTATTATCTCTCTTGGTTTGTGTGTGTCAGGGGATTAGGAAGAACTTGGCTGGGTGGTTTGAGCTCACAGAGTTGCTGTCATAGAGTGACTAGACCTGGGCAGCTGGAGACTGGGGGACCTCCTGTCTTTTTATGTGGTCTGAGAGCATCTCGGTGTGTACTTCCATATGGGCCAATTTGGGCTTCCTTACAACACGGCAGCCTCAGGATGCTGGGACATCTTATGTGGTGGCTCAGGGCTCCAGCACAAATATTCTAGCAAGCCAGGCAGATGGTACATTGTCTTCTGTGGCCTTCACATAGCACCATTTTGGCTGTACCCTACTGGCTAACTAGTAATCAAGGTCAGCCTTGACAAAGGGAGGGAATATGTCTCAGTGGTAGAAGGAAGGAAGAGTTTGCAGATATTTTAAAATTGCCACAGTTCCATAACTAGTTTTGGTGTTCCCTTTTCATTGGGCATTTGTTTACTTTTTTTCTGCTATTAAAAATAATGTGATAAACATCTTCATGTATATAGCTTTTCCCACATTTTGTATGAAAGTAGAATTAGTAAATCAAATGATATAATCTTTCATATGGTTCCTGAAATATATTGCTACATAATTTTCCAAAAGGATTATGTCAATTTATAATGCTACAAGCAATGTAGATGACAATATTTTTGATATACAATTACTGGCAATATAAATTACCATTAGACTTTTATTTTGTTAATTTAATAGGTACAACGCGTACCTTAATGTTTAATTTGCATTATTTTTATAATTGACAATGTTTTCTTTTGTGTTTATAAGTTTTATTATCTTATTGTCTTCTGCTTTATTTATTCAGGTCTTAACATTTATTCCAAATTGCATTAACTTGTTTTTTCGCCAAGAATTCTGAAAACAATCAAAGCATTAACCCTTATGCCTCAAAAATATCAATCACTTCTATATTGTATTTGTCTGATCTATTTTTTCTTTTGTTAAAAATTTTCCTTGTAGTGTAGGCATTTTAATTTTTCTATCAAATCTGTTCATTGTTCTTTCTAATTTATTTTATCACATATATAGTACTTAGAAAGTCTTTTCTCCTCCAAACTTTCCAGACGTACTAAACTGTCAATTATATGAGTGTCTGTGTTTGTATTTTCATGATTGGAGCTTTACATGGAACTTCTTAATTCATGAAAAATTTATATGTTATATTAATTGTGTCTAAAGTGATTCTTCCCCTAATGCTAATCAGCAAAATGAATATTATTGATTATTTCTACCTTTATGTTTATTGGTTTATGCCTTTTTATATGTATTATGTTAAATTCTTATTTTGTAATACAATCTAATTCTAGACTGTATCTTTTATATAAATTAAGTAGTCTTTTTTAAGGTTTTTTATTTTTTTATTTTTTTTACTATGCTTACCTGTTTTTTTTCTCTTAGGTGAACTTTAGAATTAATATATACTATGTTTGAAGAAAAAATTTGAGAATATGATGGAGATTGTCTTAAAGCTTGAAATTCATCTTGCGAGGACTTTGCAAGATTTAATTTGCAAACACAGATGCATTGTGTATCTCCTCAATTATTTAAGCTTGTAAAGAATGCTTTAATTTGTAGTACTCTCTACCTGTGTCTACATGCTTGATTTAAAAACCAAGGTTTCTTCACTTCTTAAGGACTACTACCTGTAACAGACAGATACTGGACTAGGCTTATGCATGATAGTCTTTTGATTGATGTTCATGCAGTCAGGTTTCTCTTGAATAATCCTTTCAGTTCTTTCTTTATTACTTCCTTCCTTCTTTTTTTTTTTGCATTTTATTCAAAACACCTGTATAATTTTTGTCTTAAAATTTTTTTGATATACTTGATGTTCAGAAGCCAAACAACAGTTAGAGTTGATGGGGCTGGGGAAGGAGAGTTTGCAGATTTCATTCTTAAGAAAGAAGAGGAGGCCAGGAGCGGTGGCTTACACCTGTAATCCCAGCACTTTGGAAGGCCAAGATGGGAGGATTGCTTGCATCCAGGAGTTCAAGACCACCCTGGGCAAAAAAGCGAAACCCCTATCTCTACAGGAAAATAAAAATAAAAATAAAAAATTAGCTGGGCGTGGTGGTGCATGCCTGTAGTCCCAGCTACTCAGGAGGCTGAGATGGGAGGATTGCTTGAGCCCGGGAGATTGAGGCTGCAGTGAGCCATGATTGTGCCACTGCACTCACCCTGGGTGACAGAGCGAGATCCTGTCTGAAACAACCAACCAACAAACAAACAAAAAAAAGAGGAAGGGAGGGAGCAGAGCTGGTAGAAGCTGAAACAACAACAGTTGTCTCAGATTATACTCATGGGGTTCAAGACGCATGTGCAATCCATGTCTCTGTTGGGGTCAACAAAGTATGTTATAGAAAATGATCGCAACAGACATGCCCCATCCGGAAATTCTTGACAAGCTTGGAAGCCTGGGCCCTGTCCTGCTGCCATCCAAACAGTGAGAAGGCACTGATGCCCTCTATTGGGCGGAGGGGCCTGTAGGCTGCTCACATCATGGGATGTCAGGGCTCCAGGAAAGGGCCGCTTCCTAGCCTGTCAAATTATTCCACTTCTCCCTACTGGATCACATCTGAAATTTTTTCAAGAAGAACCTACATATTTTACTCCACAGTCAGAAATGAGGGGTAAAATGTCTGGGAGAGAGGAGCCTTAGATTGAAGTGTAAACAGTGAATAGGACATCCTCTTCTATCTGCAAACAGATGGGCGTTCGAAGTGTGATGAGGGATTGGGTAAGTCAGGGTTGTGATGACAGGCAAAGGGGAACAGAGCGAAACACGGGGAGGACGTACATCCAGTGCTCTAGATACATATTTGCCCTCACTGGATGGGTTTGTGGAACTGGGGCATCTGGAAAGATGTGTGGGCAGTAATGAAGGCATGCAATGGCTGATGGTCCTGCAGCATAAGCCTGTGTTCTTTTTAAATGTCCCGATCTCTGAAAGGCAGATGCATAACAGTCACACCTCTCCTCCAGCAGGATGACCCCACGGTGGAGTCATTTGAATTCACAGTCAGTTCCAGTAAGTGCTGAGAGGGCTAGAAGCCTTATCCAGGAAAAGAGAGACAGAGAAAAAGGAGAGAGCCAGGAAAAAGGGACCAAAGTGGGAGGGAGGGAGGAAGAAAGGGGAGCGTAAAAGGCTCAGAAGTTGCCAAACCGGCCATCATCATTACTGTGCACTGAGGAAATGGGATTCACACTCCATGTCACCACCAAAGTCACCTCTGCTGAGTGTCACGCTCAAGTCCGTGCTCCAGTGAAGGCCAACCAAAGCCGATTCTTGTTTCAGGCAAAACCTCCCATTTAACGCTGAGGGAGCACATACATCACACACTATTAAAACTGCCAGTTTCCATCCCTTTCACACCATTAGTAGAATATATATATCATTAAAGGAAGTGAGTTACAATGTAAAAATATGGTAATTCAGACTGGCAGGTCACAACTGACAGCACATTCAGGAGGCTGCTCTCCCAAGCTGTCTCTAGAGACCCTATATTTAGCAGAAAGACGTTTCCCAGAAAAGTTTTCATAAATATTCTCCATGGGGGAAAATGTGTATTTATCACTTCATGTAAAAAGAAATCCAAAGCAAATGTTTTAGTAGCTGACTTCTCAGAAATTGGATGGATATTTTTAATCTATAGCAGGGAGAATTTTTCTTATCAAATTGATAAGAGTCAACAGCTGCTGTAGCCTGGGTACCCACAATGTTATTAGCGGAATTATCGTTATTTTTTCCCCCTTCTTTGTCCTCTCTGCAGCCATACTGAATACCCCATGTTCTGATTCTGGTGTCGGAGAATGTATTAATCATGCTTTTAATTCCATGTATCTTATGATGCTTTGATATCTTGGGGCTTTGCTGACTAGGGAGAGACTGCCCTCCTGGGGCTAGCTAATTCCTAGAGATAGCAAACGACTCCCCTGTGAGAACAACTTCCATATGCAAACCAATGAATCCAAAGCCCATATTCCCCGAACACCTCCTTTATGAGGCAAATTTCCCTCTGACCCAATCAGCCCAGGGCCGGGTACAACTCAGACAACTCAAGACAGCCCCTAGGCCCCAGAGCCCACTGAAACTATGCAAACTAGCCAGTCCTAAACCTTCGGAACTTGGATACCCTGCCTTGCCCATTCCTTCCCTCAAAAACCTAAGTCTCTCACCCATACTTTCTGCTTGCCCCCCAGCCTCTGGACTGAACTGGGGCATACGCTGTTGCCCTCACCCCCTGTGGTGTGGCATGCCCCTTGTCTTAGGAACTGCGAGTAATAAACTGTCTCTTAGGAACTGTGAGTAATAAATTATCTTTTCCATTGCAATCATCTCCTAATCTCTTTGTCTCACTAGAATGGAATAATAAAGCTGTTGTTTCAAAACAGGGAGGTGGAAAAGATTTCACGAATCTGCTCTCCAATGGCTCACAGTATTGGATTGAAGGATTATCCCTTAAACTGCATATAAATAATCCCAGCTGGCCACTGCTGTGTCGTATTTGGTCTCCGTTAAAATGAGACTTTTATGGCTCAGTGGGTCATCCTGCCTACTGTCTGAGGAGAAGCATATATTGATGAAAAGCTTGGGAATCCAGCTGCTCCAGGAGAGAAGCATAAGGAAAATAAACTCCAAAAGGCTGATGGAAGATAAGGCAGGCCAGGCAGTATGGGAAGTTCAACGGGAAGAGAGACTACACAGAAAGGGGCACTTGGGGGAAAAAGAGAAGCACTTGTTGCAGGTGGAATGAGGTGGAGCAAATATATGATTCAACAGATTCCTTTTAGGCAGAGCACGGGGTTCTGATGAATGCCTTGACAAATGAGCTGGGCCATGGGTTCGTTCCCTGGCAGGCCAGGCCTCACTAACGCAGGCCTCCATAACAACTGTTTTAGTACTGACTGAACAGTTAAGTATTAAAACTTGAAGGAGCTAGTGCCCTTATACAAAGGCTGGAATAGAACAAAAGCCCACCCAGAGTTCTGCCCAGGCCTTTCCTGGGCCTTAAAGCATGAAAAGATAATGAAAAAATTCTTAACAGGACCTGTTTAAGATTAAACAAGTTTTACTGGGGGGTCTGAAGAAACTCCCCAGATCCCCACAAACAAGTTTATCGGGGGTCTGAAGGAACTCCCTAAACCTCTAGGATAAGGGCAATCACCCCAGCACCTGGACCCATTTAGATTAAGTAAATTTACTGAGGCTCCAGGGGAAGGTCTTCAAGAGTCACACCTTAGTTACAGTAGATTAAAAGAAGTTATCACTTATGTCTTTAGATGAATGCACACTTCCGTGTAGACATGTAGCTTAGAAGGTAGATAAGCTCTGGAAAACTTTGTAATTTTGAGTTGGTCTGGCGATATTTTCCCGGCCTTCTCCTCGTAACTGGTTACAGAAGTAAAAAAGCTCTCTTCCTCCCCAGTTCATCTGCATCTTATTATTGGGCCACAAGAAATAGCAGCCCGGCCCTCAGTTTTGTTCGGGAGCACAGGGACACAGATAAAAATTGCTGAAGTGGCTATGTTAGGATGTCATAGGTTTTTAGGGTAGGCATACATGGAGAATGGGCTTCCCTTCCTTAGTGTGAGTACCCCATGGGGTACATTGAGGGGCTACGTGAGCATCTCTGCCAGGAGGCATTGACAGAGAAGTCATCCCCTAGAACCCGGAGGCATTTGCCTGGAGCAGCATAAGCGGGAAGGGAGGTATTTTGAAGCTGGTTCCAAGCAGAGCTGACAGATTGTGCAAAGGCAAGAGATAAAGGGGAGGGGAAGGGTTTACACAAGGCAATTATACAGACAGATTTTAATTAAATTTTTAAAAATTGTGGTAAACATTATGTAACATCAAATTTACCATCTTTACCATGTTAAGTGCACAGTTCAGTAGTCTTAAGTATATTCAAGCTGTTGGTACAGCAGATCTCTAGAACCTTTTCATTTCGCAAAACTGAAACTCTGTACTCATTGAAAAACAAATTCTCCTTTGCTCAACCCTCCAGCCCCTGGGAACACTATTCTGCTTTCAGTGTTTATGGGTTTTACTGCTCTAGTTACCTCATGTAAGTTACCTCATATAAGTGGAATCACACAGTTGTCTTTTTGCGATTAGCTCATTTCACTTAACATAGTGTCCAACTTGTAACATGCGACAGCATTTCCTTTCTTTTTAAGGCTGAATAACATTCCTTTGTATGTGTACACCTAATTTCCTTTATTCATCCATAAATGGACACTTGAGTTGCTTCCATGTCTTGGCTATTGTGAATAATGCTGCAGTGAATGTGAGTTTGCAAATATCTCTTTCAGACCCTGCTTCTGATTCTTTTGGATAAATACCCAGAAGTAGAATTGCCAGATCATATGGCAGATTTTCATTTTTAAAGATCATTCTAGCGACTGGGTATAAAATAAATGGGATGGGGCAAACGTTGGAGGTAGGGAGACTTGATTGAAGAGTTCAGGCAAAAATTAACAGCTTCTTTTTTATTGTTTTTGTTTTATTTTTTTTTACTTCAGTAGGTTTTTGGGGAACAGGTGGTGTTTGGTTATATGAATAAGTTCTTTAGTGGTGATTTCTGAGATTTTGGTGTACCCATCACCTGAACAGTATACACTGTACGCAGTGTATAGTCTTTTATCCCTCACCCCCCTCCCACCCTTTCTCCCGAGTCCCCAAAGTCCATTGTGTCATTCTTATGCCTTTGCATCCTCATAGCTTAGCTCCCACTTATGAGTGAGAACATACGATATTTGGTTTTCCGTTCCTACGTTACTTCAGTTAGAATAATGGTCTCCAGTTCCATCCAGATTGCTGCAAATGCTTTTATTTTGTTCCTTTTAATGGCTGAATAGTAGTCCATGGGATATATATACACCACATTTTCTTTATCCACTCTTTGATTGATGGGATGGGCATTTGGGTTGGTTTCATATTTTTGCAATTGTGAATTGTTCTGCTATAAACATGCACGTGCAAGTATCTTTTTGTGTAATGACTTCTTTTCCCCTGGATAGATACCCAGGAGTGGGATTGCTGGATCAAAAGGTAGATCTATTTTTAGTTCTTTTTATTGTTGTTGCCCAGGCTGAAGTGCAGTGGTACAGTCTCAGCTCACTGTAACCTCTGTTTCCCGGGTTCAAGTGATTCTCCTGCCTTAGCCTTCCCAGTAGCTGGGACTACAGGCGTGGGCCACGACGCCTGGTTAATTTTTGTATTTTTAGTAGAGATAGGGTTTCACCATGTTGGCTAGGCTGGTCTTGAACCCCTGACCTTAAGTGATTCGCCCACCTTGGTCCCCCAAAGTGCTGGGATTACAGGCATGAGCCACCACATCTGGGCTACTTTTAGTTCTTTAAGGAATCTCCACACTATTTTCCATAGTAGTTGTATTAGTTTACATTCCCACCAACAGTGTAAAAGTGTTCCCTTTTCACCATGTCCATACCAACATCTACTTTTTAAAAAAAATTTTTTGATTATGGCCATTCTTGCAGGAGTAAGATGGTATCACATTGTGGTTTTGATTTGCATTTCCCTGATCATTAGTGATGTTGAGCATTTGTCCATATGTTTGTTGGCCATTTGTATATCTTCTTTTGAGAACTGTCTATTCATGTCCTTAGCCCACTTTTTGATGGAATTGTTTGTTTGCGTTCCTTATAGATCTTGGATATTAGTCCTTGTTGGATGTATAGATGGAGAAGATTTTCTCCCACTCTGAGTAAACAGACAAAGGGTTGCCTGCTTACTCTGCTGATTATTTATTTCATTGTGCAGAAACTTTTTAGTTTAAGTCCATCTATTTATCTTTGTTTGTTTTGTTTTGTTTTGTTTTGCATTTGCTTTTGGGTTCTTGGTCATAAAGTCTTTGCCTAAGCCAATGCCTAGAAGGGTTTTTCCAATGTTATTTCTAGAATTTTTATGGTTTCAGGTCTTAGGTTTAAATCTTTGATCCATCTTGAGTTGATTTTTGTATAAGGTGAGAGATGAGGATCCAGTTTCATTCTTCTACATGTGGCTTGCCAATTATCCCAGCACCATTTGTTGAATGGGGTCTCCTTTTCCTACTTTATGTTTTTGTTTGCTTTGTTGGAGATCAGTTGACTGTAAGTGTTTGGTTTTATTTCTGGCTTCTCTATTCTTTTCCATTGGTCTATATGCCTGTTTTTATACCAGTACCATGCTGTTTTGCTATGACCTTATAGTATAATTTGAAGCTGGGTAATGTAATGCCTCCAGATTTGTTCTTTTTGCTTAGTCTTGCTTTGGCTATGTAGGCTCTTTTTTTCGTTCCATATGAATTTTAGGATTTTTTTCCAGTTCTGTAAAGAATGATGATGGTATTTTGATGGAAATTGCACTGAATTTCTAGATTGCTTTTAGTGGTATGGTCACTTTTACAATATTGATTCTATCCATCCACGAGCATGGGATGTGTTTCCATTTGTTTTTGTCATCTATGATTTCTTTCAGAAATGTTTTTGTAGTTTTCCTTGTAAAAGCTTTCATGTCCTTTGTTAGATATATTCCTAAGTATTTTATTTTTATTTTTTTGCAGCTATTGTAAAAGGGGTTAAGTTCTTGATTTGATTCTCAGCTTGGTTGCTGTTGGTGTGTAGCAGTGCTACTGATTTGTGTACATTGATTCTGCATCCTGAGACTTTACTGAATTCGTTTATCAGTTCTAGGAGCTTTTTGAACGACTCTTTAGGATTTCCTAGGTGTACGATCATGTCATCAGCAAACAGAGACAGTTTGACTTTCTCTTTACTAATTTGTATGCCCTTTATTCCTCTTGTCTGATTACTCTGTCTAGAACTTCCAGTACTGTGTTGAATAGAAAGGAAATAACAGCTTCTTAAGTTAAGGTAGGAGAGGTAGAAAGAGAGGAGTGGATGGATCGCAGGTGGGAAGATCCTGACTGTGCTGCCTCGTGGGTGAGAGGAGTCAATAGTGGGGTTCAGGTTTCTGGTTTGGGTAGCTGGCTGGATCACCGAGTCTGTCATTGTGGTAAAAGCACAGGGAGGAGAGGTGGATTGGATGCTAACTGTGTTTTGGAAGGAGCCTCAGGCAGCAGTGGGAGAAAGCCTGGAGATGTGGAGGCCAGCTTTGTAGTTCCAAAAAGTGTCTGGGCCTTGGTGACAGCAGCAGAAGTGGAGAGGAGAGCCCGGACCTGTGAATCTGCAACAAGGCCTGGTGACCTGTTGACTGAGGGGCCTTGCAGGAGAGATGTGTCTCATAATTTTGATAAGATTTTGAACAGATGGATGGTGATAGGAGACTAAGCTGCCTAAAATTTTTATAACAACTTTTTTTATAGTTTTAGATATTTTGTTTTAAGATATCTGTGAAATATATACAGATATCTAGTTGGGAATAATAGAATACTAGTTTAGTACTTTTTTATACTTAAATAGTTTTTTTCTACTTAATTATACGTTTTAATTAAAGCTTAGTGCAGGGGTCAGGGCTAAAGATATGGATTTAGAAATCAGTCATCAACATATAGGTGAGAAATGAGGTCACAGGATAAGCACAACTTTTTTTGAGGCAGCGTCTTGCTCCGTTGCCCAGGCTGGAGTGCAGTGGTGCAATAATAGCTCACTGTAACCTCCAACTACTGAGCTCAAGTAATTCTCCTGCCTTAGCTTCTTGAGTAGCTGGGACTACAGGTGCATGCTACCATGTTCAGCTAATTATTTTATTTTTATTTTTATTTTATTTTGTAGAGATGGGGTCTCACTATGTTGCCCAGGCTGGTCTTGAATTGTTGGCCTCAAGTGATCCTCCCACGTTGGTTTCCCGAAGTCCTAGGTTTACAGGCATGAGCCACTATGCCCAGCCTGATAAGTGAAATTTAAACTTAGGAAGGCAGAATGGAGGGTTAAGGGTAAAGCTTTGTAGAACACCAAAGTTAGGAGCAAGTAAAGGAAAAACAGTCACAAAGGAGAATGGAAAGGGCCAGAAATGAAACAAAGGAGAGAGAGACGCTAGAGAAACAATGGAAGGCAAACAAAAATACAGCAAATAAGACTTTAGGGGCTGTGGCCAATTCTGGGCTAAGAGTGTGTGAATAGAACTGACATACAGGGAGTGCTGTCCTATTCCTGCCTTGAACCATTTAATTAGTCTGTAAACACAAAGTTTTCCCAAGTTGGTGATGTCATATTTCTGTTTCTCTATATGGACTAGTGGTTCTCTATTGGGGGGGAGGTGTGATTTTGTCCCCCTGGATGATACGTTTTTGGTTTTCACAGATTGGGCAGTGGTGCTATTGGCATGTAGTGGGTAGAGGCCAAGAATGCTTCTGAACAACCTGTCATGCGGGGGATGGCCCCCAAACAAAGAATCATCCAGCTTAGCATATCAAGTGACGAAGCTGAGAATCCCTGCTCTAGACTTTGTTGGATACACTCATTCCACACACCTTTTTAAGGCTTCAGGCATTGTGTTTACAGTGAGAACTGTCTGCTACCACATGGCATCTAGCTCTTTCTAGTCTGTGGTCCATCCTTGGGGCCTTCTTTGAAAGTGGGTATTTGAAAGACTCTAGCTACCAGCCTACCTTTTCAACCAACTCGATCTGTACATTAGTACGGTAATTTTAGAAATACTTTTTAGTACACGCTGTAACAGACTTAAGGAAAATTTATTCAAAGAATTTAACATCTGAACTCAGCAATGTTGCTCTTTATTTAGTAATCCCCCTCCCAACTGCTGCTGTAAGTGCACTCACTGTAGAGTCTAGGAGTGAAAATGAGTCTTCGTTGAACTCTCAGTATTCTTTGAAACTTCCGTCCTGCTGACAGTCCTGGGCATGTTGGTTACAGAGCCCTAAATTCTCTTAAGCTTAGCTTATTACACTAGAGGGTTTTTCTTTCTTTCCTTTTTGAAAGCGCTAGCTAATGACTCCATTTCCTAGAAACCAAATGGCATTAATTCCTACTGCTGGGTGGCCAAGCTTCCTGATTTTCCTACCGATTCCTGTGGGGCCTGTCCCCAGGGACTCGTTCCTGCTCCATCAGTGGGATGGAGGGGGCGCAGCAATGGGGCGTGCTGTGTGTTCACACAATCTCTTGCCCATGTGTTCGTCTCCCAACTCTCAGAGCTCGAGGTTGGAGAGTCTGTGTGGGGCCTGTACAGCTGGGGTAGAGCCTACTCTGCCACCTGTCTAGTGGACAACATGTGGGCAAGTGACTCAGTATTGTTTTTCACGCTAATTTCCTCATGTAAGATGAGAATAACAGTACCTTTTGCGGAAGTTGTTTTTGGTAAATACATGTGAAGTGCTCAGAGCAGAGCCTTCCACATTGCAAGTCCTCAAAATAATGGTAGTGGCATTAGTTCTTAGATACCGTTTTAGTTTCTTAGGGCTGCTTAAAACTGTACTACAAGTTGGGAGGCTTAAAATAATAGAAATTTATTTTCTCATAGTTCTGGAGGCTAAAAGTTCAACATCAAGGTGTTGGTGGGGACACGCTCCCTCTGAAAGCTCCTTCCTGACTCTTCCTAGCTCTGCTGGTGACTGTCAATCCTTGGCAACCCTTGGCTGGTAGCTGCATCCCTCCCACTTATACCTCTATCTTCACGTGGCTTTCTCACCTGTGTGTATCTGCGTAGCTCCATGACCTCCCTGCCCTTATAAGGACCCCAGCTATTAGCCTGAGGGCCTATCCTTTGTCCAGTACAATCTCATCTTAAATAATTATATCTGTAAAGAGCCTATTTCTGAGTAGGTCATATTCTGAGGTTCTGGGTGGACATGAATTCCAGGGGGACGTTATTCAACCCCCTATAGCACCATTAAGGTTAATCAACAAATTCATATTGATTCAGCAATTACTTCTCCTGTTAAGAAAAACCTACCAAGATGTTTAAATTTTTTAGACACACTTTAAAAGCTGGTTCTGTAAAACACTCTGCCTGTGATAGCCTGAACACCATTCTGTAGAGATAATTTACAAAAAGTCAAAAACAGTGTTTGGTTCAGACTTTGTCTCGCATGAGAGCTGGCAAGGAGCGGCGCGGTGGGCAGAGGAGGCTTCCAATTCAGCCCGCCACCTGTCTGCTGACAAGGTGACAGACCTCCAAGCAATCAGTTCAGGGCACAGCAGCTTCTGTAATGGAAACAGTCACCTTTTTGGCTTATGCTAAACAGAGCTGGGCCTTTGTGTTCAGAACACTGAGCCCCACGGTGCCCCAGTGCGGCATCTGAGAGCATGTAGTAAGACAATAGTGGCTGCCAATACTCTGTTTATGAGCAGAAAAGCCACACATAGATCTCTTTAGGCCGGGTGTTCCCTCCCCCAGGTTTCCAATGTGGGAGAGACTGCCAGGCACACAGACTTATCTGTGCATTCCCTGGCATATGCTGCCTGAAGCTTCTCCCTGGTCCCAGTCCAAGGCACGTACTGATACCCTTTTCATTCTGGTCGTGTGTGAGTCCCAGGTGATGCTTACCAAGTCAATATCGGAACATAGTCAAATATATAAATACCCATTTAACTTTCACAGAACACACCTGAGAGCATTCAACTATTTTATATTTGTTGATGACAGTCCTTATGGGCACATCTTCAGGAAGGGTGGTTTGTGAACCTCTATGTGCACACAAATCACCTGAGGATCTTGTTAAAATGTGGATTCGATTCAATATGTCCCAGAGGAGTCCAAGAGTTTGCATTTCTAGCAAGCTCCCAGGCGATGCTGTGCAGCTTGTCTGTGGCAGGAGCAATGGGTAGTTTAACTAGCAAGACTCTATGCCAATTGCCCTACATAACACCTTCCCCAGCAGGTCTGTAGCCCAGTGAAAGGGTACTTGTGGAATAAAGCTTATGGAATCTCAGGGTGAGAAATACACTCACTGACTGAGGGCTACATCTATATGTAGAAGAAAGAATGCCAAGGCAGATACTGGGGAGCAGGTATTGTATTGTCCTCGCTTTGCTACTGACTAGCTACATAATCTTGGATCCATCATTCTGCCTTTCTAACTCCTCAGTTTATGAACCCGTGCAGTAGGTATAATAGGTGTAATATCATCTTTAACTACCTTTCATTTGGGGTTGGTGAAAATTAACTTAGGTGATGTATTTTCAAAAACATTGTGAAAAGTGCAAAGCACTGTTAAAAACAAGTTATTCTCTCTAGACTGTCGAGAGAACGAGACTGGTGTTGGTCCCAGCGGAAGAGCACTGTGACCTAAACAGCTCCATTCCTGGTGTCATTACGTGCCTCTGAGAAATGCATCCTTCACAGTGCTTCAAGGCAAAAACCATGCACAACCATAAAGCTTTTATTAGTAATTTCTAGCAAGTCAATATATCTAGTGTTCACTCAGCTCTTTGTATGCACGAGACATCATCCTTGGGCTTTGGATGTATCAAGATAACTAAGGCAGAGCTCTGGCTCTGGAAGAGTTTAAGCCCATGATGAGAGAGAAAGTCCATGCAAGGTAGAGAGTGGACCCACGTGTAATGGGGGTGGCATCTCCACTGTCTAGTGCCACTGAAGTAGCCTGCTGGCTTGCTCCTTCCACTTCCTACCACTGCTGCTTTGGTCCTCCTGTCCCCATTTCTAGGAGTCTTAGGTGCATCCTGGGTAATGAGAGGCAGTGTTATACAGTGGTAGAAACCAGGGACCTGAAGCCAGACTGCCTCAGTTTGAAGCTCAGCTCCTGTTCTTTACTTATTTACAGGTTATTTAACGTCTTTGTGCCATGGTTTCCTCATCGGCCCACTGAAGATGATACAAGAGTAAAACCGGCTCTTCACATCCGTGGTATTCCTTATCCATGGATTCAACCAAGCATGGATCAAAAATATTTGGGGAAAAAAAGCAATACAAAATAACAATAAAACAATAAAAATACAAATTTAAAAATATAGTAAACAATTATTTACATAACATTTACATTGTATTAGGTATTATAAGTAATCTAGAGATGATTTTTTTAAGTATACGGGAAGGTGGGCGTAGGTTACATTCACATACTGCATCATTTGATATAAGAAACTTGAGCATCTGTGGATTTTGGTATGGGGTGGGGGTCCTGGAACCAACCCTCCAAGGATACCAAGGGATGACTGCATTTACTGCTGAGGGTTGTTTTGAGGATTTAATAAATAAATTAATATAAACATACATGCACACACACAACACAGTAAGCTCTATGGTTAACTAGTATCTTAATGTTGAATACAAACAAAATCCACACAAGACAATGAGGGTGGGGTTCAGCTGGTGGTGAACACAGGCGGAGCACAGGCTGCTGAGGGTGGAAGGTTCCAACAGCACCACGCGATAAACACCGAATGGGGCTTCTCATGTGGACAGCATGGCACATTATGTGGTAATTCGCGACTCTAGCTGCTGGTTTGGCTTTTACCCTCTGGCGAGGCTCCCCTGCCACTCCCAGGTACCAGCCATCTGGGGCCTGACTCCGGAGCTGCCCCTCCTCTCACCCTGGTCCCCAGACTAGAACCTGTATATCTCTCCTCCTGATCTCTTTTAAGATTTCTGTAAGAGGATGGATCCCTGAATGGCCCTGACCTTTGCAGCTCCCCACAACCTCCTGCTTATAGTTCTCAGAATAACTGTAGAATGCACTTAGAATGCAATGTCCTGAGACAAGGAAGAAGTGTCGAAAACAGCTCAGGCTATATCCTCATTCCTCCCAGAACAGGATGTCCTGTGGTGCTTGAGCTCAGCAATTCCAGTTAATTCCCAGAGTATAAAATTCAGGGCGGAGCACTTTTGGGGTGCCTCAATTGCTATATAATGTGGATGAGCATGGAAGAGACCCCATCCACCCCGGGCAGCTTTCCTGAGCTCTTGGGTACTGGTTCCGTGGATCCTAGGCTTTTGTTTATCATTGGTGCCTGTCTGTGAGCAGTAAATTTGCTTTGCCTGATGTGTTGTTGCTTTGCCTGACATGTTGTATAAATATTGTTTCTTTCCAGACTCATGCAAGTGGCGGAGAGTCTTTGAAGTCAAACCTTATGGCCCTCCCTCCTGGTGACCCTCTTCTTGTCTCCTTGAGGATAGAATGAGTTGGAGCAGGGTGGCCTTCTTTTCTCTCTATTCTCAGTCCGATTCAGTGGTGGTACATAATACCACAATATACTTATTTTAGGCCTTCTTATCTCAGATCTCCTGCTGTTTTAGCAGTAAAATGTATAGACATTCATTCTCTCTATACAACAACCGTATATCTCAGGCAAAGTGGAGGCCAGGAGAAAAGACATGTGCACAGATATAGGGACAAAACCATAAAATTCATATCAAGATATGAAGCTTCTACCTGGATGGCAGGAAAAGTACAAACACAGAAAAATGAGAGCAGAAGAGGTTGCCAGCAACCAACCAGCATGTATTTGTTAATTGTCATTTCCGTGCAAGATGTTGTAGGGATAAGCAGAGAAGATTAGGTCTGCAAAGCCCAGGTCTCTCAGTGGTGTGTGACTAGAGACAGATCAATGTTCAGAGAATGTGACAGTGAGGAAGATGTTCACTAAGGGAAGGTCCAAGGTGTTGAAGAAAGAATGCCAGCTTCCTAATTGTCACCTCTTCCATCAGCCTCGCTAGCTCCAGCCTGGAAGACTTCATTTATCCATCCATTAATTCACTCAGCAAGGGTTTTTGGTAGACCTTGCTGTTTTCTATTATTTCAGGCCACCTAAAGCTATTACAATGGTTTATACATTTCTCATTATTATGTGATAAACAGCCTACCTCCCTTTAAGTAACAGCATCGATCAACATGAATGTGGCTTTCCATGAGAATTCCAAGAATGGCAAAATGAAAAGAGTGACTCTACTGCGTACTGGCTGTATGATCTTGAGCAAGTTGTTTAATCTTCCTGAGTCCAGTTTTTTTACCCACCAAATAAGAATGATAATAGTTGTATTAGGCAGCTCATATTTCCATAATAAAATACCATAGACTGAGTGGCTTAAACAACAGAGATCTATTTTCCCACGGTTCTGGAGGCTAGAAGTCTCAGATCATGATCCAGCAGAGTCCGTTTCTGGTACGATCTCTTCCTGGTTTGCAGATGACCACCTTCTTTCCGTGTCCTTACATGGCAGAGAGAGAAGGAAAGAACTCTCCTACCAGGTTAGGGCCCCATCCTATGATGTCATTTAATCTTTGTTACCTTTTTAATGCCCCTGTCTCCTTATACAGTCACACTGTGGAGTTAAGGCTTCAACATAAAAATTTTGGGAGGGCATAATTCAGTCCATGACAACATGCATGTGGCCATTTTCCACAAGTGTCTTTCTCAGTGATGGAGGCAGATCTGGAGGGAATCCACCAGGGCCAGCCCCAGCCCTCCTCAATGAGGGGCAGGACCTAAGCTGATTAATGTTCCCCAGTGAAGACACATTTCTCCTCGGAAGCCTCAACAGCTGCTACCATTGTTCTTTCCCAACAGCTGCTACCGTAGTCCATGGACATGTTCAATAACTTTAAATGCAACAGGCAGGGGACTGGGCCCTACTCCCCTGTCTACCAGAAGACTTCTGGGCCCTGGGTTAAATTAGCAGAGGGAAATATAAACACCAGGAAAGGACACAGACAGACTTCTACCTGTCATAGCAAAGTTCTGCTCCTTGCTAAGACAAAAATATCCAGTTATACTCTTCTTCCAGAATGAATGGGCCCTTGCCTTAACCTGAATAATTTAGAGAGACCACTGAAATGCTTCTTCTCAAAACAATGATCTGCTCCAAAATGGATTTTTTTGCTGCTTGTGATAGGAAGGGCTGAGACTCGAGAAAGTCAGTTCCTCACTACTAATTAAAAACATAAATTCATATGTGATGAAGTTCTGCTTTGCTGGGCATACCATTATAGTTCTTTCTTTTTTTCCTTTTTCTTTTCCTTTTTTTTTTTTTTTTTTTTGAGGTGGCGTCTCTCTCTGTTGCCCAGACTGGAGTGCAGTGGCACAATCTCAGCTCACTGCAAACTCTGCCTCCCAGGTTCAAATGATTCTCCTGCCTCAGCCTCCCGAGTAGCTGGGATTACAGGTGACCACCACATGCCTGGCTAATTTTTGTATTTTTAGTAGAGATGGGGTTTCACCATGTTGGCCAGGCTGGTCTCAAACTCTTGACCTCAGGTGATCTGCCTGCCTTGGCCTCCCAAAGTGCTGGGATTATAGACGTGAGCCATCACACCTGGTCTATTTTATTCTCCAGTTTTATTGATGCTATTTTTTCTCCAGCTATTATTGACAAATATAAATTGTATATATATAAGGTGTAAAACCTAATTTTTTGGGACAGGGTCTCACTATCACCCAGCTGAGTGCAGTGTAATGATCATAGCTCCTCACTGTGACCTCGACTTCCTGGCCTCAAGCAATCCTCCTGCCTCAGCCTCCCAAAGTGCTTAGATTACAGGCATGAGTCACCATGGCTGGCCTTGATGTTTTGATATATGCACACATTGTTAAATGATTACCAGAACCAAGTTAGTTAACATATACATCACCTCACATAGTTACCATTTCCTTTTTTGAGATGAAATAAAATCAACCTTTTTTTTTTTTTTTTTTCATTTGGATTTATTGTACTTCTGGTTGTTATCTGCAAGGCTTTTTGCTAGAAGGAAATATGGAGAATGTGAAGTGTGAAAAGCAAGCTTCCCGCTATTGGAAAGCTTCCAATATAGCTTGAAAAACAAAATATACATATCTGAAAAGATTAATACAGTGTGGGAGTTAACAATACTTTAGGAAAACAAAGTGGGTGTCCATCTGCATTTCGTAGGGCGGTGGTGAAATCCTAAATTAGTGAGGAAAAGTGAGGTGGTAAGGGCCTCCAAAATATTGGTTCAATAGGTGAATAAATGCATGTATGATAGCCAATGGGGATGGGGAAAGAAACTGTAGCAGCCAATGGGGGTGAGGCATGAGACACATGACAACCAATGGGATGGGACGCCGGGGGGGCATTGCCTGTTTCTGAGTCAAAGCCTTGGAGAATGCAGGCACTCAGCATGGTTGAGGAGGAGCTGCAGTTGTCAGTCACTCAGGGATCTCAGCGAGGCTCAGCCCCGGGAGCATTTGGATCAACCATCAATTCATAGTGCTCATGGGCAAGAATGAATTGATTCAATTTTTTTTTGGCCTTCCCACTTTTTGCTTTTCAATGGATAGAGCAGATGGAAATCTTGTTTCTCAATTATTCAGTGTCCCCATTTGATCTGAGTACATCTGGAAAGAGATTATTTGAATACATTTGCTTTTTAAAAATGAGAATGAAAACAGACATGGAGTAGGAGGAGGGGGATTTTATCTTTTTCTCCCCTCCTGTCCCATCAATATTGTTTCCCAAGAAAAACAAAGAAATAAACTCTTACAACATTAAGTCACAGCAGGGACTACTTCTGTTCCATTTCTCTCATCTCAAAATAAACTTAATTTATAAGGACTGGGAGGGCTACAGTGATATTCTGCAATGCAAATAAAACACAGCGTGAACACACACACAGGAAGAAAGTTTTTGGGCTCTTTAGAGAGGCATAAAAAGTTGGGGCAGGCATTAGAAATGATTACTTTGGAAATGAATTGCAATTTTCCATTTTTAAGGGAACATATGTTGCTACAGTTTTCTCTTCCTGGATTGACTAGAGGGTGGCCTTTAGCCAGTTTTTTTTACCCTGATTGATTTGGCTGACTGGATTGGGTTTGAAATACCCATGACGATGCTGTTCTTTCAGCATCTTCACTCCCACTTACTTCTCTTCTTGCAGTCCAAGCAGTTCAGAGCAATGTCATCACTGATTATAATTCGACTATTTATTTTATCTGGCAATTAAAAAGTGTGCTAACCAAG
This sequence comes from Macaca mulatta, assembly GCF_049350105.2. Taxonomy (NCBI): domain Eukaryota; kingdom Metazoa; phylum Chordata; class Mammalia; order Primates; family Cercopithecidae; genus Macaca; species Macaca mulatta. The sequence continues at coordinate 23,553,625 of NC_133417.1, read as the reverse complement.
TCACGACTGACATACCAACTGAGGCATGTCCAACCGTCACTTTCCTGAAGCTCCAGTTACAAGGCAACAGCAAAGACTGAAGGACAAATCTTTTTCTGACCTTTTTATTAAGTTAGATAATGATATTGGACAAGGCAGGGATCTAAGACTAGCTCTCAGCAAAACACTGAGAGCAGAAAGTTTGTCTTGGGCACTGACTACCTTTTTGCTCTGCTGCTGGCCTTTCAAGAACTCTCTGCAGGTTTCATCTCCCACCATCCTTGTTCTTCCAGTTAGGCGGAGGGCAATCTGATGACGGCTCATGCCAAGGTATCGGAGACATAGCGAGCTACCCATTTTGAAACTATTCGAATGTATTAAATAATGTCTGCAAAGAGCGAGGCTTAATGAAAAACAAGTTAACAGTGGAATTTCAGGCACAGTAAATCTTAGATTGGGGAAAATATTCGAGAACGTAAAAGCTTTCTTGATATTTAAAAACACACATATCTGTCCATCCATCCAACCATCCATCTATCTATCCAAACTTCATCTCACTTTATTATTTATGATAACTAGCTGGCTATGCTCACCCATTTATGGAGCTTGAGGTCTCTTTTAAGGTGAGGGCAGAGTACTCCTAACATACGCTCTACGTTACGCTTGTGGAATCTGATCCCTCCTCCCTGCACGTAGGGAAGGGTCTGGTTATGGGCAGTTTGAAGGAGCAACATTTGTTGCATTTACTCTCTCTTTCCAACTCTTCTCTTCCCCAAGTGCTATTTGGGGACACTAGGATGCCCTTTATTTCTTATATTTGAGATGAAATTAAGGTTACTGAGTGAGACTAATCACTAAAAGGTGAAAAGTTTTAAATGGAAGCTGAATCCCAAAAGTAAATGGAGAGAAACTTACCATTATTGAACAAAATCAGTGAAAGGGACATTCAGTGATTTAATTTAATGCTTTAAAATTATTTAGATTTATTTTAATGGCACAAGAAAGTGTTGTTGACACTCAGTATTTAATGCAGAGTCATCGCCCCAGTGACCATGGAGTATCTTAGACAATATGATCAAAGGAGCCAGTTTGTCAGGAGGCAAGAGCAATCTGGCTCTAGGGGTCTCCCTTTTGGCAAGGATCATAGACTATTGACCATGGGGTCTGTTTAACGAGGAGATTGGACTGGTCACTGCCTTCTTTTACATCTCTTTGATCCTCCCTTGGGTCACTCCTTCTCTCCAATACATCATGTATTATATGTCTAGTACTATTTTGAGTGTGTTCCATAGATCAACTCATTTAGTCATCATAACAACCCAAGATGTAGACACTCTTATTATCCTGACCCTAGAGGAAACTGAGGCACAGAGAGATTAAACGACTTGCTCATGGCCGCGGATTTGGTGAACAGCAGTGGAGGAATTTGAGCCAAGATAGTGTCTGGCTTCGGAGTCCAGGCTGTTGATCGCTCCACCTCTCTGTTTCTTGTCACACTGTCTCAGAACTGATTTATGTTTTTTGTGTAGCAGCTACTCTGTCCTCTACTGTGGTTGTATCATCACTGGCCTCTTTTCCACCACAACACTTGGTCTCCCTGGGATTAGGAATTGCTTCTTATATTATTCCCTGTGATGTGTTGCTGGCACGTAGTGGGTAAAACGCACATGTTTGCTAACTTTATCACAAAGTAACGTTAGAGTAATTCTCTGGAAATACACCAAGAGAAAAAGAGGATGCTTGTGTATGCCCTGGGATTTTCTGCCTCTGTTGTCCTCAGCCCAAGGGACTGGGAGAGGAGCCACCTTGGGCCTTTCTCGCTAGGTTCCAGTGGGGAACTTGCTGGCACCTGGAGAAGGGTTATTGGTGGGCTGGGGATCAAGGTAGGCTTCTTGAGTTGATTGTCTTTGTCCTAAATAATCTTACTGTTGCCACAATGCCATGGGTGCAGATGGAGTGAAGGAATCTCCGAGTTGAAAGAGGCCCCTAGAAGGTACCTCCGGGTAGATGACTGTCTGGCCTGCTGGGCAGGTGTCTGTTTCCTTCTGGAAGATCTTCACGGTGAATGATGGTGCAGTTTTCCTCAGTTACTCATCTTTGATTTCGCCTTAATTTGTACTCCTCCTTGTGAAAGAATGTGAGCTTTCATATAAAATTCAATATAATGTAGAAGAGTTGGGTTAAAAATAGCAGTAGAACTCATGCTTTAAAAGGAACAACAGGAATAGATGTTCCCAGGCACCTAGAATGTGCTAATTTAACAGTTTTTCATTGATCTTGGCTTCAAGCTTTCTACATCAAAACCAAAAAGTGAACTAAAATTACATAATTTTCCTTGTCAGATAAAAGAAATCCTTCAAAAATTTTGATAAATAATAAATGTTCCCTGGGACTAAACTCAAGGTGGAATTTACCCACAAGTTGCTTTAAAAGGAGCATTTAGTCATTAGTGAGCAATGTCTTTAAATATGAATGACAGCACGTTGCATCAGACCTATCCCTGAGGCATACCTTACCAAAGATGTTTCCACAGATATTTGGAGGTTTATGTTATGGTAACAAGTTGGAGAGCAAGCATGCGAGGGTGTTAGCATGTGCACACACACGTGATCACCCTGGTTCATCATAAGAACCCTTTGGAGGTCAACAGCACATGTATTAATGTCTTTATGTCTCATGACAAATAAGTGGTAGGTCTGGGACTTGGAGCCAGGGCTCCTAACCTGAACCCCTTGCCCTATGTATGTAAGGTCCAAATCTCTGGCTTTCTGATGACCTAATAAGAAGACAGCCTAAAGGTCCTAGGAAATCATGTGGTTGGTTGTCTATTACAGTGGCTCTCTCAATATTCAGTCTATTGACAATCAAATTATCTAGCAAATGTCTACAGCACTGATTCTTAGTATTATGAAAATTCTGCAGTGTTGATTAAAGTGATTAGGGAGGCCAGGTGTGGTGGCTCACACCTATAATCTCAGTGCTCTGGGAGGCCAGGGTGGGAGGAGCACTTGGGACCAGGAGTTCAAAGACCAGCCTTGGCAACATAGTGAGACCTTGTCTCTACCAAACAAACAAACAAACAAAAAACCAGTCATGGTGACACAGACCTGTAGTCCCAGCTACTTGGGAGGCTGAGGCAGGAGGATACCTTGAGCCCAGGAGTTCAAAGCTGTGATGAGCTATGATTGTACCACTGCTCTTCAAGCTGGGTAACAAAGCAAGACTCTGTCTCAAAAAATAAAATAAAATAATTAAACAAATTTAAAAAGTGATTGGAGAGACAAGCTCACCATTCTGTTGAAAAAATAAGTTTTTGGTCCTCACCCTGACAAAAGTTACCCTACATGGCAAATGGGTCTTACATCATCTAGTTTTAAAAGGCCCAGGGAGGCTGTCTTCCTCTGGGCTGAGATGGGTCTGAGGTTGCACGTGAACTTGGCAGAGATGCTTGGTGATAGATGCTTGGGGAAAAGCAGTGCTGGCATGTGGGCCATGTATTAGTCAAACCAGAGACAGAAACCTTTCTGTTAAAAGAAAAAATACAGCAGATGTAAAAATCATTGGCAAAGGTATATGGTTTAGACTCCAAGGTCTGTATTATTTGTTTTGAAAAAGTGGAGGGCACACATTACCATCCAAACACTTCACTCACCAAAGAAGGATATTAGAATAATCTCCGTGAAACTTCTGACTTCAAATTTAGCTGCATCATTGGAATAGGCCCACTAGGATGAGTTTTCCATGAAGCGCACTCTTAAGTAGACCATGAAATTACTTTATGGGCAGGCTTGTGTATGAGAAATTGGATATAATGTGCCAAATGCAACTATCTGAGCCCTTGCGCAATGAGAAGCTGAGCTGCTTTTTGGACAATAACCAGCCAAAACGTTCAAGTACTTCTGATACTATTAGCTTCTTATTTGAGCCTTCTACATGTACCAGGCAGTGTCCTAAGCACCTTGGGGGTCTTAGGTTAATCTTCATAATACCTATCTGGTAGGTCATTACTGTCATTCCCATTTTACGGATGAAGATGATGAATCAAAACGAAGTTAATTATCTTGGCCAAGGTTGCACAGTTGGCAAATGGGAGAGTCAAAATTCTAACATTATAGACTCTGCGGTGCAAAATGTAGCAAGAGGGGGCCTTGGAAGATTAATTGTATGACAGTTGTTCGATGCCCACAGAGCACCTTCCTCACCAAGGATGTCTGACTTGGAGTGGGAATCACACAACAGGTGAGTTCAGGGTGAGGTTTTTGTAAACCTGACTCTTTACTTCTAGGGTTGAGAGCTACAGAGTCTGATACTGCTTCACTTGTCTCTTTCCATGACAGAGACATTACAGAGATACTGATATTTGTGTCATGTCTAAAGTTCTGAGGTGAGATGGATCTTGTAAGTTTAGGAGATATTCCTTATCCGATTCCTCGAAATAAATTGCAGTGATGCTACCCAAAGAAGGGGAAAGATGCTGCTAGTTGGGAAACAGCACCTGTCTGCTACAGCATCCATCCAACTTGTCCAGTAGCCTCGCCTACCAGGAAAGCAGCTCATTAAATCGTCTCAGACATGGCCACGTTTAGCACCATTTAGATCTGAGATTATTTCTGCCCTGGGACTATCACTCACTCCCTACTCTGATTTCAGCACCAAAATGTCAAACTGGCCTTTTCCCCTCCTATTCCAATTACCACTGTCCTAGATGGATCCCTCAGTACTCCTTTCTTGGGTTATTGCAGTTGCTTTCTATCTGCTGCCCGTGTCTCCAGTCCCCTTACTCTTTGATTTTTGTCCTAAGTACTAGTTTAATAATTAGCATCTATAGCACAGATTCTATCCTGTTACCCTCAGCTGAAATTTAAGAATTTCTTTACTTCTTTTGAATGGTTTTCATGATTCTCTAAAATTTTTCCTTTATCTATTTATCTAATTTTCTTTCCGGTGACTTCTCTTGACACATTAGGCCTCTCAGCTAAAGGTTGAATGTTCTCTACCCCCTTGCTATTGCTTATACTATTTTCTCTAGCTGGAATATTTTCAATTTTGTCTCATAAAAATTCTACTCATCTTCTGAGGCCTACACCAGATAATGAGTCTCTGTGATGCCTTCAGTAATCAACTATATTTGCCCATATGCTGTTGCTGTGTTCTCAACTCCCTTTTATGTGTTGTTTCTGTGTTGTTTAGGATATTTTGGATTGCAGAACAGAAACTAACTTTAGTTAATCTAAGGGAACAGATAATTTGTGTATGGATATAGAGCATGTCATAAGCCCCAAGGGCAGGGATGCAGTCAGTCAATTGGAAGATAACCAGGAAGCAGAAAGTTTACGGAATCACTCTCTGTCCGTGTCTTTGGATTTACCCCATTCTCACTCTTTCTCTGCAGAATGATTTTCTCTGCTCCTCTATTCAATATGCCCACCTTTCCAGCTACAGCATTTGATAGGATTTTCAGTCCAATTCTTGATTCCCAGAAGAGTAATAGAACTGGCCTATCTTGAGGAATATGTCAGGCATAGGTCCAGTGGGCTGTGGCTAGTGAGTGGCATTATCATGCAAAGGTAGCTGTGGAGGACCCTCTGAAAAGTGGGGCGTGAGTTTCCGAAGAGATGGGGCATTAGACAATTGGGACAGATCGATAATTTTAAAAAGTTTCGGCTATAGTCTCCACTAGGTTGTCTTAACCTCAAGAATACAAACTGTATTCTCTTTCTCATTTGTTTAATTCTCTCTAAACTCTCATCTTCCCAAGGTCTAAATATGGCTGGTCATATAGTGGCACTCTGCAAAATAAGGCAATTTTGTTAAGGATGATACATGTAAAAGAGTAACAAGTTGTTAAATGTTATTCTTACCCTCATCTCAGATTTTCAGTGAAGATTCCAAAGGCTGAGAACAAACCATCTACTGCCAAGTATGCACACTCATAAGACAGTGTGCTAGACGAGACCACCTGAGCAGATTGTGCAAGGAGGCTGTGAAGTTGGTTCTGTGCTCACTGACCTACCACCCACTTCCAGCAATTGTAGGAGACAGAGATGGAAGAAGAGTGGAAAGAGAATTTCTTTGGAGAGAGCTGAGAGGGTTCTGTGCATTTCTTCCACCCTCATTAGTACTTTCCACTGATTTTAAGCCAATGAAGAAGGGATTCAAGGAAATTACTCAGAAAGGCCAGCCACATTCCTTCTAATTTGGTATACTTAGAGATTGACATCTTATTCTCATCCAAAATGAATACAGGCAGGTGGCTGGGGCTGTGTCTGGTCAGCAGTCCAGATTCAGCGAAATCTAGAAAGAGACAGCTGAAGTGAGAGTGAGCTGAAATTCTGACAATAGGGGGATAAAGAAATATATTGTCTGGGAAAGTGAGTCTTATGGGGGAGATGGCTTAGATGAATCCTTTTGGTCACCTAAGAAGGTCACCTGGAAGGTTGATATGACCTAACTGAGAGATGAGTCCCTGGAAGCAGAAGTGGAAGTTCAAAGCAGAAAGGCATTGCATGAGGCAACAAAACTGGAGTCAAAAGAAGAAAATCTCTAGAAAACAGCAAAGCACATCAGGAGAGGAAGAGTCCACTTCAGACACCTGCAGTGGCCGAAGGGTACTATCTCCAGATCTCAACTATGACAGCAGCTGGTGAGTAGAAGAGGAGGTGGAGCAGAGAAAAGAGGAAAGGTAGAGTTAACCACTGCCTCTTCTCCATGGCAGGCTTCCAAGCTTGAGGAAGGTACCAGATGAGGGAGAGGAAAGGGCTTTGTTAAATAAGAGTTGCTACATTGTATGGACCTATATTGAATTTGTGTGATTATACAATTAGATCTGGCTCATATTCTGCTCTTATTACTTTTCGTTGGACATTTTTATATCTGCAAGTGACCAAAGCAATGGGAATATACAGCAAAATTTCATCAAAGAGGTGGTAAAGAATAACTGTGTTGATCAAACTTATGGGGAAAAGTGATGAAAAATAAAGCTAGTTTTCACTTGTTCCCGATTAAGTCTGGTTTAGGCAATAAAGCATTATTGAAGTTCAAAGGAGGAGGGACAATAACCAGCCAAAATGTTCAAGTACTTGTGAGTGAGGATAATCAGAGAAAGTACCATGGACTAGGAAGGGCTTGAGCTGTGTTTTAAAAGCCTGGGCTGGACGCAGATAGACGTCTGACCTTGTTCTTTCCTATGAAGTATTTATGACAAAAACTCATTTTCTGTGCTCATTGGTTCTTGGAAGCTCTGAAGATTCTGACACCAGTCAAATTGAGATGGAGCAAATGAACTGTGCAAATCTTATGCTATTTACTGACCACTGGATAGGAGCTAAGCTTGACAGAGGCTTAGCAGTGAGTCAGGAATGTCACTTGAAAGGCTTAGGCTGCATCTTGAAATGTCTTGTTAAAAGGCAATGTTTGGGGAAACTTCAGAGAGAGGCCAACACCCAAGGCAGCATATCTCTATTAAATGACTTTGCATTGATTGAAAATATTCACATTATTTGAGCTCAGATAACTCAAATTTGGCCAGTCTAATACATATGCCGCTGAAAGACTGAGATCATATTTCTTCCAAAGAATTTTCACTCTGATCTCATAAGGTCTGTGTGAGAAAAGGAAGGATGAGGATTACTTTTCCTTTTTTGTAAGAAGATTGCAAGACTTGTTCATATTGACATTGTAACAAGCCATAGTCCATTAATATGAACTGCATTATACTGGGAAGTTCTGTTTCTGGCAAGAGGTATCTGAACTTAACCTCTACTCAGAAGAAATTCTTCAAGAGCAAGAACAGGTAAATTCTTATATATTTCTATCACAACATGTAGTAGACTACAAAAAAGGCTGCAAATTATCCCCCTCCTTCCATCCACATCCCTTGGTAGTGTTACCCCACATTGACTCTGGCCTTGAGACTAGCTTTGGCCAATGGAAATTAAGCAACTGAAATACAAGCAGAAGTATTCGAACTTTTTCTCTTGATGTGCCTGGAACACAGGTAAATGAGCCCATGGCAAACTGCTATGGGATGAATCATGTCCTCTACACATTCATACATTTAAATCTTAACCTCCAGTATGTTAGGATGTGACTGCATTTGGAGATAGGGTCTTTAAAGGGGTAATTCATGTTAAGTGAACTCACGAAGATGGGTCCTAAGCCAGTATGAATGGTGTCTTTATAAGAAGAGTAGATTGGGACACAAACACATGTTGAGGAAAGATCATGTGAGGACACAGGGAGAAGATGGCATCTGCAAGTGGAGGAGAGAGGCCCTCAGAGGAAAAATCTTTATGACACCTGGATCTTGGACTTCTAGTCTTCAGAACTGCAAGGAATGCAATTTCTATTGTTTAAGCCACTCAGTGTCTGGTACTTTTTTGTGAGAGCTGCAGCAGGCCGAGGCACCAGCTTAGTAGAGGATGAGATGTCAGTAGAAGAGAATTGAGGTACCCTAGTCAAATGCCAGCCAGCTGCCAGACTCGTGGTGAGTCATGCTAACTCGCCCAGCTGCAAGCTGACCTTAGACATCTGAGGAAGCCTAGCTGAGATGAACTGGCGTCAGTGAGAGAAGACAGAGATCCTTGGATACTTCTTTCCTTTCATAGAGAGGCTTGCTGGGCGCATGTTTGTGTTACAGGAGAGGGACATTGGCCCCCCGTTTTATCCTCTTTTTATAAGTAACTGGGATAATCACTTTGTCAGGGAAGGGAAAAGTAGTCTATTTGGATGCTAGCTAGTCCAGAAATAGGTGCCAGATTTTCTTTTAGGAACTATTCTAGAAAGTCGGCTGCCAAGCACCTGGTGACCTCAGGCCCATGGGAGCTTGCTGCCCCTTCTGCCAGGGGCACCATTGTTGTGGGAAGCTGAATGTGGGTGCAGGTCCCCCACTGTGAGAAGGGAGGAGCCCTCAGTGTATACTGGCTCCTTGTCTGGGAAACCCCATGTGAACTCCAAGGATTGTTTTTGGACAGTCTTTGTCATACCACACTTTGACTGTCTGTGAAAACCCAAACAAAGTCAAAGAGAAAGAAGAAGCGGGTTGCATCTTAGATTCTCATTGGACTTTCCATTGTAGAAAGGCAAATTCTTGTTTTTCTCACTAACAGATGGAAGAACCAAAGATAATGCTATGGAACTGTGCCATTCTTCATATATAAAGGTGATTCATTTTTTCGGTTAGTGCGATAGATCTGCCCTGAGCCATTTACTGATTCTCGCTAAATTTCCCTGTTGTTCAGATGAGCACATTTTCTTAAATGGCTGGTTGGATTCAGGAGTGCTGTCTGTGACTGTAGAATAGACGGAAATGAGCTGAGTTACGTGGAGATCTTATTCACCTTTATCTTATTGTTGTTAGTTTTCAGTAAATTAGGCTAACCCATAAGGCTTTCTCCTAGTGTCTTATCCTTATAGTGCCTGTTCCATGTGGACTGTGAAATCTGAAGGAAAAAAAATTCATGTTATACTAATTTGTCCTTTCACCTTTAGACTCAGATTTAGACATTGGTGTGCATAAAAACTACTCTTTTGGACTATTTCTGCTTAAAATCAGCTTACAGAAAAAAAGTACAGTATTATTTCAAAGGAGCTTACTCCTTTGAAAGTAAGCTCCCTCCCTCCCTCCTTCCCTCCCTCCCTCCTTCCCTCCCTCCATCCCTTTTCCCCTTCCTTCCTTCTTTCCTTCCTTCCTCCCTTTCTCCCTTCCTTCTTTCCTTCCTTCCCTTGTTTCCTACCTTCCTTCCTTCCCTTCCCTTCTCCTTCATTCCTTCCTTCCTTCCTTCATCCCTCCCTCCCTCCCCCCTCCCTTTTTTCCTTTCCTTTCCTTCCTCTCCTTCCTCTCCTTCCTTTCCTTTCCTTCCTCTCCTTCCTTCCTTTCCTTCCTTTCTTTCCTTCCTTCCTTCCTTCCTTCCTTCCTTCCTTCCTTCTTTCCTTTCCTTCCTTCCTTCTTCCTTCTTTCCTTCCTTCTTTCCTTGCCTTCCTTTCCTTCCTTTATTTCCTTCCTTTCCTTCCTTCCTTCCTGTCTTTCCTTTCCTTCCTTCCCTTCCTTCCCTTCGTTTCCTTCCTTCCTTCCTTTCCTTCCTTCCTTTCCTTCCTTTCTTCCTTCCTTCTTTCCTTCCTTTCCTTCCTTCCTTCTTTCCTTCCTTCCTTCCTTCCTTCACTTTCCTCCCTTCCTCCCTCCCTTCCTCCCTTCCTTCCTTCCTTTCCTTTCCTTCCTTTCCCTTCCTTCCTTCCTTCCTTCCTTCCTTCCTTCCTTCCTTCCTTCCTTCCTTCCCTTCTTCCTTCTTTCCCTTCTTTCTTCCCTCCCTCTCCTTCCTTCCTTCCTTCCTTCCTTCCTTCCTTCCTTCCTTCCTTCCTTCCTTCCTTCCTTCCTTCCTTCCTTCCCTTCTTTCCTTCCTTCCCTTCCTTCTTCCCTTCCTTCCTTTCTGTATATTTTAAAGCACTATAGGATCAATAGGTAACTCTGACACTTCATATCAGTTCTTGATATCAGTTTCATTCTGATATCTGTTGGGACCAACATTTCAATTTCAGTGGGAGTCTTTTGAAACCTGCTTACAGATAATCTGTCTGAAACCTTTGATTTAGAAAAGTGGAAAGGGGAAAGATAAGTGACTAGGTTTTTAGAAAGTTTTGAGATCAAAGGATTTGGTTAATCCTTTATGATGTTTGCTATAACTTTATAAGTTTGGGTTTACAAGATTAGTTTCCACAAGTCATTTCCTGCTGCTACCCTACCACTACGTGGATGATGTTTCCTGGGTTATAGGCTCATGGAGCCCACAAGATCTCTTAGGTTTGGTTAAGTTCATCGGTTCTCACCCTGGGCTGCATATTAGAATCACCTGGGGAGGCTTAAATTTTACAGAGGCTCAGAACCCATCATTAGAGTAATAAAATCATATTCTCTAGGGGTGGGACTAGGAATCTGTACTTTTAAAACTCTCCGGGTTATAATGTGCAGCCAGGATTGTGAACCATTTAGACAATGAAATCAAAGAAAATATAAAAACCATCCCCACAGAATTAATCTTTTTTTAAAAAACCCCAAAGCATTGAAGTGAGCTATTAAAACCCAGCATATGCATTACCTTTAAATAGGATGTATAAATTAGGTAAGATTGTAAAATTCAAAGAAATAGAAAGACCTTTGTATAATTAGGTACCAATTTAATGGAATGGTCTACGTTTTTCAATTATTGTTTGACCTTTTCTTCTCTAAAATTTTGTGGTTTTTCTCTCTGATTTCCTCAGTTTTGAACAGGTATTATACACTTAGAATCTTTCTGCTTATAGTGAAACATCTTCCTGCTCTGTAAATGTGCACATATGTTCAAGATCTTCCAGTGAGCTTAAGTGTCTGCAGGGCTTTTTTCTCTGTCACATGGTCAATTTACTCTCTTATCAGATAATGTTAACTAAAGTGTTGTTACCGGAGGTTGTGAACCAGCAACATTAGCACACCTGGGAGCTTGATAAAAATTCAGAAATCCATATCCTACTCCAGATCTTATTGAATCAGAATCTGCATTTAACAAGATTTCATAAAATTCATCTACACCTTAAGTTTGAGAAACATTGAGTTAAAAAAACTCTTTTCCTATTTTTGCACATGCATTTGCATCTGGTTTTTCTTTTCTAATGCAGGCATACACAGAAAAATAAAGATTTCTATTAAGAACTCGTATGTACATGTGTGATTCCTGCCTTTGTATTTTAACTGGAATGGATTTGCAAAGCTCTACGGTCACTTTTCTTAATGTGAATTGTTCGTTCATTGAAAGTAGAAGCCATGTCATTTTCAGGTGATCTACAGCTTAAGTTTCTTTTTAGTGACAACGAAAATTAAACTGTGACTTGATTGACAAAGGTTGTTTCAATGAAGATTAGGGGATCTATTCTGGGCATGATGTTTTAAGGAAGAGTACCTTGGGTCCAGGGTCAAAGCTTGGTTGATTAATATTGCTGTTCTTTGTTTCCCAGCATGAGGTACTGTTGTAGCCTGAAGTGCTTTGTAAACCTGAAATGCCTTGTTTAGTAAACAGGATGATGATCTCAGTCCCTTCTGTCTTGGTATATTTCTTCTTTACCTTCCCCAGCTAACATGCTTGTTAACATAGTTTGGGCATTGGGTTGATCTGTCAATCCTGGACGTCAAAAGGACCAGGGTGTCTAGTAAAGGCTGGTTCCGAGTAGAAATAATATACTTTTAATGCTGACAGTCTAAGAGAAAGAGAATGTGAGGTTTTTTGAGAGCAAGCATCTCAAATTGAGGTGAAGTCCTCACTGGTCGTCTAACCCACCTGTCTCTTCTGATAACACCCCTGCTTATCACAGAGTATGGTTGTCATCGTTAAGAAAGCGGTACCATGACCACAAGGGGACAGTGCATTGTTGCAATGAAAGCGCCAAGGTTTGGTCCTTGGACATCTTTTCTCTTCTTTTTATACTCACTCTTCCCAGCAACTCATGGCTTTATATACTATTCATTCATATGCTGATGACTTTAAATTTATATCTCAATCTCAGACCTCTCGCAGAAGTCTAGACTCATATATTCTACTGTCTTGACATCTCTACTTGACTGCCCAAAAGGTATCTCAATTGTCACAAGTCGGAAATCAAACTCTCACTCTTCTCCAGCAAACTCACTTCCTCCATATCTTCTCCACCTCAGGAAAGGGCCACCCTGCTCCTCCTGTCACAGAGTCTAAAACCAAGAAGTCATCCTTGACATGTCTCTTCCTTCTTCTTCTACATCCAATTCATCAGCAAGTGCTGATATATTCCTTCAAAATATCCCCAGAGTCCCCCTAATTCTCACCACCCCCTCCCCATCACCACTGCTTGGTCCGATCCATCCTCTTACCTGGATTAGTGCTGTCCCCTGCCTGCTTTCACCTTTGTCCTCCTCCCTTCTATTCCCAATAGAGCAGCTGGAGAATCCTTTCAAGTGTAAATCAGATCAAGCCAGCTCTCTGCTCCTAACCATCTACAGCCCTCTGTCAGAGTCAAAGCCAAAGTCAGGGCTGGGTGAGGTGGCTCATGCCTGTAATCCCAGCACTTTGGGAGGCTGAGGTGGATGAATCACCTGAGGTCAGGAGTTTGAGACTATCCTGGCCAACATGGTGAAACCCCGTCTCTACTAAAAATACAAAAATTAGCCAGGTGTGGTGGCGGGTGCCTATAATCCCAGCTACTCAGGAGGCTGAGGCAGGAGAATTGCTTGGAGGAGATGGAGGTTGCAGTGAGCCGAGATTGCACCACTGCACTCAAGCCTGGCCCAGAGAGTGAGACTCTCAAAAAAAAAAAAAAAAAAGAAAGCCAAAGTCAAGGGTGCACATGCCTTTCTGAACTCATCTCCAACTGCTCCCTCACTTGCTCTTTGTATGGCACACGCTGAGAGGCAGTTCGTTGCGCTGGGTATTTATTGAAGATCAATACCTGTTTGCAGAAGTGGGGTAAGGCAGGATGGGGAAGAGGGGATGTGAACTGTGAAGTCAGTCCAATAAATCTGGAGGCAGCTCTGCAACGAGTATGGGTGCATATATGGCCTCTCAGGGTTGTCACTCGTCAGGCCCAAAGTTACACCTTTTCACCCTCTCGTCAGCCATGGGATGAGTGATGTCCTGAAAACAGTGTGAAGTGGCATGAGGCAGCTCTCTGCAGCTGAGACATCCCTTGAAGGACCTGACCAGTAGATACTGTAGCTGACCATCCTGGGCAGTGCACGGCCATGCCCACTGCGTGGTTGGCTTCCTCAAGCAAATCCAGGTCACTCTGCCCCAGGGCCTTTGCACTTGCGGAAATGTTCTTCCACTAGGTACTTTTCATATGTCTTGCTCCCTCATCAACTCAGGCCTCTGCTTAAATGCTGTTTTTGAATAAAACCTCCCTCCCCCAACCATCCTACTAAAAATGAAGACCGTCCCCTAACACTCATATTCATAATACCCCTTTCCTTTTTTACTTTTTCCTTAGAATTTATTGCCATTTGATATACTGTATATTTAAGCTCTAACTTTTTATTTTCTGTTTCTCCAGGTAGAATGTAGACCTCAAGAAGGGCTTGTCACATGGTACTACATTTAGTAAAGGGTGTTCCTGATATTGGTTTCATGAATTTGGACCTCCGGAAATTTAGAATTGATGATATTTTGAGATGCTTATATTTTTTCCCTAAAAATAACAAGTGTCTAAGATAAATAATGTAGAATTATACATTATAAAGAGATTAATGTTCAAGCTGTTAAGAAAAGTAAATGTTCTAGAGACACTTACTTGTATCTCCACTTTGATGTGTTGATTAAAAATAATTCTCTTTTATTAACTAAAGCAAATTTTGCAACTGTCTTTGGTAAATAACCTGGGAAGCACTATGTAGGCCTCTTGGATGTTTTTGCTGATGTTGGAAAGAAAGAGAAATGTATTAAAATTTTTTTAATTTACATTTTTTCTTAGTCAAGACAAATCATTCTATAACTAGTTCTTGGTTTTCTTGTTGTTTCACCGACCTTAATGTTGCATGGGGACAGGGAGATGCCAGCCTGCAGTGTTGGGATGAGCTGAGGCATTTGATGGTGGGCTGTGGCATGCTTTTTGTTAATACTGGTTTTTTTTTTGCATTGGATACACACAGGGAAAAATAATCAGGAGCTTTGGTTAAACAATTTCAAGATTCCTTTCAACTTGGCCCTGATTGTTTTCCCCTTCAAACTTCCCCTCGTTTCATCCACACTCACTGCTTCCTGCTGCCTTCTCCTTTCTCCTTTCTCTAGAATGACCCAGACTCTTCTGCTCCATACCCAAGTCATTCTTTCCAGGGGGAAAAAATACAGTTTGGCCAGACACAGTGGCTCACTCTAATACCTAAAAGGGTCCCATCAGGACCTCAACGGAGGGTTCTTGGATGTCCTGTGAACAAGAGTTTGGGATGAGTCTATAGAGAAAAGTGAAAGAAAGTTTACTAGAGAAGTAAAGAAACAAAAGATTGGCTACTCCATAAACAGAGCAGCACTGAGGGCTGGTGGTTGGCTATTTTTATGGTTGTTTCTTGATTATGCGCTAAATATGGGGTGGATTATTCATGAGTTTTCTGGCGTTTCTTGGAACTGAGGATTCCTCTTCCTTTTAGACTGTATAGGGTAACTTTTGGATATTGCCATGGCATTCGTAAACTGTCATAGTACTGGTGGGAGTGTCTTTTTAGCATGCGAATGTGTCATAATTAGCATATAATGAGCAATGAGGATGCCCATGTTGCTTTCGTCACTGTCTTGGATTTGGTGGGTTTCTTTATCATATCCTGTTTTATTAGCAGGGTCTTTCTGACTTGTATCTTATGATACCGGTCCTGCAATCTCTTATCTCATCCTGTGACTAAGAATGCCTGACCTCTTGGGAATGCAGCCCAGCAGGTCTCAGCCTCATTTTACCCTACCCTTTGGAGTCACCCTGGTTCAAGGGCCTCTTACAATGCCTGTTGTCCCAGCACTATGGGAGGCCAAAGTGGGAGAATCACTTGATTCCAGGAGTTCAAAGACCAGCCTGGGCATCACCGTGGGATCTCATCTCTATGTTTTATAAATAAATAAAAAATAAGACTTGAAAGAGAGAAAAAAATCAATTTCAAATGCTTGGAAAACAGCCTTCCTGCTGGTCACCCTTGATTCTGATTGCAAGGTGATTCAGCATGTCTCCCTCCATTGCTAATCATGTTATTGCTAGCATGACTTTTTCTATGAACTTTATCAAGAAAATCTTTTAAATATTAAGATGTCTTAAGATTTTTCTAACTGGTCCAATTCTAGCTACACATCCATAATTAAAAACAAAAATAGAGACAACTTTGGAAGAACCCCGTGCTTTTCCAACAACCCCTCCAAAGACATTGAATATGGATGTTGCAATGGGGAACAAGGGGACCCAAGGACCTACATGCTCTAAATGCTGCCTGTGGCATAGTTTGAAAACCACTGAAATAATTTTTATGTTTCTTTTGTCTCAGTCTGACGGTAATTTATACACACACACACACACACACAAACACACAGACTGACACACACATATTTGAAAGTATGAGAGGCTGGGGGCTGTGACTCACGCCTGTAATCCCAGAACTTTGGGAGGCCGAGGTGGGTGGATCATCTCAGGTCAGGAGTTTGAGACTACCCTGGTCAACATGACAAAATCCCGACTCTAGTAAATATGCAAAAAAAAAAAAAAAAAAAAAAAAATTAGCCGGGTGTGGTGGTGGGCACCTGTCATCCCAACTACTTGGGAGGCTGAGGTAGCAGAATTGCTTGAATCCAGGAGGCGGAGTTTGCGAGGTTGCAGCGAGCTGAGATGTCACCATTGCACTCCAGCCTGGGAGAAAAGAGAAAAACTCCATCTGGAAAAAAAAAAAAAAAAAGAAAGAATAGAAGAAACTGACTGTAAGCTTTTTAAGAATCCTGTTCATTATTGTTCTCTCATTTATATGGTGACTGGCACATAAAGGCAGTTAATAAAAGTGATTACAACACCAAGGCAAAACATCAACAGCAGCATTATGGTGCTTAAGTGTTTATTTAGTGCAATTCTTAGGTATCTTTAACATCATGTTACATTAAAATGAATTTAAGAAACACAGAATAACATTTAAACCAAACACGTAACTAATTTCAAATATGAAAATGTGTAAATATATTATAAAACACAAAGTAAAAATATAATAAAATGTAAATGATAAACATATGTCCATTCTACTTTAAATTATTAGCAGACAAAACTAATGCAATAAAGTAGGATAAGAAAGGAATTATTACATGAATTACATGAAATGCAAGAAAATTTATTTTAAAATAAAAAATTAGGTGATTAAAATATTTTTAGAAAGTAACAACTTAAAAAAATCAGCGAAGTGTATTAATAGGGTCATCACTGAGTCAATGACAAGTGAGTTTTGTGCAAAATTTTCCACCTGACGAAATGACCCTTTTTGGACCCCATACTAGATAAAGATGTGGAGAGGAGACAGTTACAAGTTAACTTCAGATATTTTCTTCTGATTCCTTCAATTTCAAATAATTTCTTCCTTTTTGTAAACATGTTGAGATCTTTCTGAACTTTTCTTTTTTAGGAAATGCCTTGTGTTTTATTTTTACTTAGCTCTAGTTTTGTTTCAAAGGAAGGTACTCTGGTCTGTCTTTGTTTTCTTATGTATAGATGGAGATTCCTCCTCAGAGGACCCGTATCAATTTTAACACCATCACACTGTACATATTCTATTTACACAGAGTCTTTGATCCAGAATGGGAAATACTCTTACAATAATTCTTGTGTTGTTCCTTGTCATTTTTTCCACTTATGGGGGGAAGAGAAGTATGTTTTCTGAATCGTTCAAATTAAAATGTTAACGCTCTATAAAACTTTTCAGATAATTTTGCATTACAATTTTCAAAATTTTTTAAATTAAAGTTTTTGGTATTTCACCAACAAAATACCACATTTTGGGCACAAAAATAGAGCAGAGATTAAGCATGCCAGATACCAACCACGATCACTAATCAATACAAATTTGTTGCTTGAATTTGGTAAGTGTTCAACCAGTGACCTGGGGTTTTAACTCTGAGAAAATGTTATTTCTGTTTTACAGATGAGAAAAAAAGAGGTTCCCACAAATGATGGAACTTTCTAAGGGTCATAGAGCTGTTAGAGAAAATGGTGCACTTGATGTTGAAACCTAGTTTAGTGTTCTGAGTCCAAGGACTTGTTTTCCCTGGCAGGGAGGGTGACCCTGTATTAAGTCCCGCTGCCTGTAGGGCAGATATTCCCAGTGACTAGGTGAACGCTCTCTTACCAGGAGGCAGTCACAGTTAGAGGAGGGGTTCACAGGGGTGTAAGAACTCCTTCTCCCTTGGGCTCTCTGCCTCCTTCCCTCTATACCCTCCATTCTTACTGACTTTATTATGCCAAATTACTCCAAGTGCTCAAAGCTGAAGGCCATTGTCCATTGCCCCAGAGGTGGTTGAGGGTGGAGACCAGTTCTTCTGTGATCAATATTGGTCTTTCAAATGTCTCAGATGGACTATCTCAATAACAACACTTAATTGTGTTAATAATGTGTCCCATGTGGCATAATTTTGAGGAATTATTATGCTAATAGCCATACACAAGCATGCGCGCACACACACATACACACACACACACACGGTGGAGGTGGCAGGGAAAGAAGGGCATGAACCCTTTCCTGCCTCACAGCTGACCTTGCTGGTGACCATCTTTTCCCTTGCTCTTGACCCAGGCTCCTGTAGTTGGCCCATGTGGTGATGAAACAAGCCCAGAAAGCCTTATTCTCCAGATTTCATCAACTAGCACATCTCTGCATATCACACAGGATTTGAATGAGAAGGCTGCAGGTGTCTAATATTGATTATTGTTTTAAGAGAGAATGTGTTTCACCTAAGTGATATCTTAGATGATAACAGCTTTGGCCAAACAGGCTGGAAATTCACATTGCTTAGCTGTCTCTGCAGCTGCATTTATTAGGAGGTGATGCTTGATGCTGCTCCATTCAATCACTCTTCAATTCGAAGATGAGTCCCTTTAGTAAGGGAGAAAAAATTCTCTGGGGTCCACATTTAAGAAATTTTTAAGCCACCTGCCTCTTGGAGGCATGGCCAGAAGATTTCTCTCTGAATGTAAAGCCCCACCTTTGGGTGCCATGGAGTTTGCAGTCCCACTCACTGGGTTCTGCGTTGCCTCTGCCTGGTGGATGCTTGTTCTTAAAAACCAGCTTGTCTGTAAGGTTGAGCATATTAAAGTCTCTAATGCCTTTATTTGAAATAATTTTCCAGATTCCTTTCCTCTGTGACAGGGGAGAACTGGAAGCAGTGGGTGCAAGATTCTGAGGGGAAGGATGTAGTTGAAGTGAGGAAATGCCTGTGAAAAGGGACAAGCGGAAGCACCAAGGGGGGCTTTTTGCCTGCCTCCTGGATTTGTGACGGGCCAGTGCTGACTTTTGGGGAGCACCCAGAATGCTCCAGTGGCTGGGGATTCGTTTGATCTATTGCCAGTGAGTTTTTCTTCTTACCAATAGTATCCATTTTACAGATGAAGAAATTGATACTCAGAGACCCTAAGTGATTTCTTTTTCAAGTGACTATGCAGAGCATTCTGGAGCAGAACCAGGCTTGTTAATTGCCTATTTCAGTGCTGTCTTCATGATAACACCCTATTCATTATGCTCAATTTATGTGAAGGCATTTTAATGTAATCAATGACTTCTATAGATAGGAAAACTCCAAAGCCTGAATCAGATTCCTTAAGAATTGGAAATAATGTTTCTGAGATATTTGGGTTTTAAATCTCAGCATTGGAAGCACCTGAGCAGTCATCCAATCCAATCTCCTAGGCAATGTGCATATCACATCCCAGCCATCACAGACACAGAGCCATTTTTTATGGTTTCTCCCCTTCCAGGAATGGACAGCCCACTCCTTTGTCAGACTGGGAATGATCAGAACCTCTTCATCCTGTGCTGAAAACTCTCCATAAACTCTTCCACAGACTCAAGTTCTTCCCTGGGTACTGGTGAAAAAGTGCAATTAATTTTCCATCTGACAGCCCTTTAAATATTAACAGAGTTACCATGTCTTCTCGTTTTTAAGGTTGAAGGTGTAGAGAACTTTGATCACTCCTTACCGGGGTATTCTCTCAGCTTGGTCACCACTCCGTGGACATACTTTGGCTTTCGACATCCTGCTTAATACATGAAGTAGAACTAAAGGCAAGGACAGTAAATGTTGTCCAAACAGCATCTTTACTGGCCGGTTTAGGGTAGCCATGTCCACAATATTCTCTTCCTATTCAAACAGCATCTTCCTTTCTGTATGTTTAAGGTGTTTCTTTTGTACCGTATGAATATACTGATGTATTCACAATTCGCTACATCTGGAAGCCTCGGTGACACAGTCACTGAGCTCTTTTTCTCTTACCCTGATTCCTACTGATCAATTTCCTCCACCAGCTCACCTAAAGATGCCGCTGATGGTGCCTATTTTAAGAACACTGGTGACCCTGGTAAGGGTGCTTCTTCCTGATGTTTCTGAAGCAGTGGTCTCCAGTGGTCTGGGGGCAGGACTGGGCTGTGTGAGCAGATGGTGAGAGAAAAGCTTCCCCTGAGGGTGGGCTATGGATTTTCTATCCTGTTGATGTCAGAGTCCCAGAAAGGTTCCTTTCAAAATTGGTTCTCCAGCAATTGGGCTTCACCCTCCAACAGAAAGAGCCTCAGTCCCAGTCAGAGAGGCCATGTAGGGGCAGCTATCCGGCAACCTTCACCCCTGTATCATGTCTTCTCTCTCCCGTTGGTCTCCTTCTTCTTCTCCATCTTCTCTCTCCTTTCCAATTAGAAAAGAGTAATCAGATTTCAGGGTAGAGGCAGGCAGAGGACTTCAGGAATTGACTGCAAAGGGGTAGATGTGTACCAGGATGGGGAAGTAGTGGGAGAGAAAGCGACAGGGAAGAGGGTGCTGTCCACCCCGACAGTGCTGAAGACCAAGATCTGCTTGGAAAAGGACAGTGATTATAATTGTTTAAACATTAAAATAATGCGAATTTAAATAACTATCTCTTAATGTTATTTGGGGGATTAAGCTAATATGTTAAGGACTTTGAACAGTGCCTGGTGTGTGACAAACTCTGAGTTTGCTGGGCAATGACGGTGGTGATCGGCATTACTCCTGGTGCTTTTGAAACAGCAAAGTTTGAGGAAAGAAACTCCCAAAACAGAAAACATCCTCAAATTCATATTCTTTCATGGCTGCAATAAACATATAAAGATTGCTATAATTTCTGAAAACTTTTTCTCGGTTTAAAATTTTCAGACAATCTTCTATGATTTTCTATTGTGCCTGTAGATTTGTTTTACTCCTCCTGGCCACTTATTCCTAAACAATGCTTCAGTCAAGCTTTGAAAAAATAACAGAATACTCACTTGGCTGAATATTCCAATAGACAGAGAAAGAAGATATTTTTCATTTTTAGTAAAAAGACCAACTTTCATATTATTTGTGTATTTATTTTCTGTATGCATACTTAGATTCAAATTTGAGCCTGTCTCCCATAGGTTTGTGGGAAATAGAATGGTATATATTTTGTTAAGATATATAGATATCTTAACATAAAATATAAAATATATATGTACACACATATATAACATGTGTATAACATTTATGTAATAAAATATATATATACACACACATACAGACAAGTGAGATTACATTTACATAGTTTCTGGTAACTTGCTTTTTACATTAATAATTTATCTCTTTATGTGATATCAAATACTTTTATTTTTTTGGTGGTTCCATAATATTCTTTAGTATGGATGTTTTTAATATTTCAGATTTTCAAGCAGTTTGGTATAATCAGGCCTGAGCCTGTGCAGGCAGGGCGAATGGGAAACACTAGGAGCCAGAGGTGGACCTAGTATGTCCTTTGTGGGCAGGTGACTCGCAAGTGATTTGAATTTCAGCAAGCCTTTCCCAAGAGTCCAGCTCTATCCCAGTCACGGCTGTGAGTTTCTCCCACAAACTTCTGCACTAATGGTTTAAAAAACAGATGGGAAAGGGGAGCACTGCAGATTCCTCATTGCAGCTGCATCCACTTGGCACAGGGTGCAGGGTTGAAATAGCACATCCTCACTAACTTCCTGGCTCTGCAGTTTTTTGTTTTTGTGATTAATGTCCAGTGCAAAGGTGAGTAATGGAGCAATTCATTGTAGTAATTCGAGTTATGGAGAATATATGGACTCCTTCGCTCAGCATCCCTGTCTTCAACTCTCTGTCACATAAAAAGAATCATTACATTGGAGAATATGATGCCATCAGCCATAGGACCAAGCAGAGATACAACTCATGCGACCCAGGTGCTTCCACTCCCTCAGGTTAATATTTAACCCTTAGAGCCTTTTTTTGCAGGACTGGAGGATGCTAACTGGATGCAGAGGGTGAGGAGAAGAGCTCCCAGTGCCTTCTCTTTAGCCCTACTTTTTGTTTTTTGGCTGTGGCCCAAGAAGGACAGGTCAAGTATAAATGATCCACAACTGCTTCTAAATCAGTTTCACTCTTATGACCTATATCTTTATATCTTATGACCATAATCGTTATTCCAAAGTAACCTTTGAGCCCTGGGAGAAGTTTGGGAGGGTGTTCAGGGAAAGAAACCACCTGATTGGCATAGAAGAGGGACCTCCTGTTCCAGTGGGTCCAGGAAAGTATGGCCACTGCCCCTTTGCAGAGTGTGGAAGAGTGGAGGAGGAGCAGGTGTAACAGCATATGAGGGTCTTTGTGCTGCCTCCCTGATTCAAAGGAAGACGTGGGACATCTGTACATCTATCAGGGCCTGAGGCTGAGGACCTCTAACTCCATCAGCTTTGGAATGAAGTGATAGTACATGCCTCAGGGTTTCCATAACTATATAGGTAACCATGTGGGGTGGGGGAGGTGGGGAATGCATTAAGGCTGGATTTCTTGCTCTGGCTTATGGGGATGCAGTTATACTGCTTTGGGTGTTGATGTTAATTGAAGTATTTCTGAAAGCATTAGATTGCAGGCTCCTCTTTTATTTATCCAAAGTATTATCTCAAAGTTAAATAGATTAAAGTGCACCTTGATGGGACTGAACAGTATTACAGTCTTTCCTGAAAAAAATTCTCCACTGGTGGAGAAGGTGGGAAAAGGTAAATGAAGAGAACTGGCTCAGCCAGTATTGTTCACTTGCATTTTGGCAAAAAACTTTCTCCTGGTGCATTGTATGTGCATGTCCTTGTGTGCTTGGGTGTGAGAAAGGAGGGGGAGAACAGGAGAGGAGAAGGGGTCATGCCCATCAAACCTACAGCACCACAGGGATTTCCCGCCATATTTGAGTGTTGGCCACTCCTGTCTCATCACTATAACTTCTTGGTGGCCAGGGGCTTGGGCTGGGATATGGAAGAAGCCCACGTCCTAGTTCTCTCCTTCCTTCACCTCTCTGTCTTAGTGCCCGGGGGCTGTCTACACAAATGAACCTAACACATTGGATCCTGACGCCAGGTTATTATTCCCGAAAATATGTAAACAACATGATCCAACTCCCAGGAATGGCAGCATATGTTGTCTTTACAAAGTCTCTGTTCCATTTTGCAATGCCTAAATTTCGGAAAGAAACTTCATGTGCAATCTGTCTTTTCTGCTTCATGTATTCCAGCCCTAACCACACCGAGGCTCTCTCTCCATCCAGCATGTGTCTGATTGAAAATTCCATTCAACTCACTTCAAAATGTATTGAGCACCTTTATGTTGACAGTAAAGTGGTAAAAACCATAGGGGATACAAAATAAGCATAAAGCACAGTCTCCAGCTTCAAAAAGTCTGCTGTGCTATTGGGACCAACATGGAGAAACAGCAAGAGACCAACATGAGACAGAATATATTTACTCATCAGAATGTGTTGTGCTGACATCAAGTGCATTGGATGTTCCAGAAAGGAGTTCTCAGTGAGAGCCTGAGTTGTCAGAACAGAAAGGTTTCTTGGAGAGGCCAGGGCTGATGTGGGGCTTTGAAGGATTGGGAGCGTTGGAAGACGTAGCAAGATCACACGCAAAACTTTTTCTGTTGTTTCAGATTCTCTCCAGAAGTCTTAAAGCTGAGAACAACATGACCTAATTATTCCTGCAGTCTAAAGGGCTCACCAAGGAGCTGTCAGACATAGACAGGGCTTCCTTAGAGGTGGCCAGGACATCCTGTGATCCTCACTGCCCACTCCCCACTTCTGTACCCCCTATGTCCTCCCACCTCTTTATAAAGGCAGAAGATCATGAAGGCTGCAAGAAGAGGCCCTTGCTGGGAGTTTTAGTATGCTGTCTGCCTAGTGAAAGTGGTGGGGCACGTGCTCTCCCTTCCATCTGAAAGAGGGAGGGGACATGCTCCTCCCCCAAGACAAGACAGAGAAGAGCCGCACAGTCTCCTCCTGGGCCTGATGCTTGCTAAGCAATTGAAATGTAGGCCTGGTCCAAAGTTGCCCCCCAAAGAGAACATAATGAGAGGGTTCTTGTGTGAACTTTGTACAAACCCCTGGAAGTGAGACGGCATTATGAGCATAAAGACTGGTGCCTGCTTCTTGCAGGGGTAATTCTGAAGGTGGGTGCTAGTGGGAGCAGCCTGTGATGTCAGGGCTATGAGACTGCCTGCATTCCCACCACTTGAACTGCCAGGGATTGGTCAGTTTCCTGGGGACCACCTGGATGATGTGGCACACAGGTCGTCCTGGGCCGTCATGGGGGCAGACTGAAGAGGGTGGTCCGACAGGCGAGGACTCAGCCACCAAAAGCTATGGATGTATAAAGGGGTGAGAGGTGAGGGGAGGGAGAATACAGGAAGTCATGAGGGGTTTCTCCTCTTTGTCCAGGTATTGTGTTGTGTATAAGCCATAGGAATTTAAATGGAGTCACTTGTGCCAAGCCTTAAAACAACGGAGTCGGGAAGCCATAAAGGAGGGGCTCTCATGCACACATGCCTATGGTAACAACGATTACAAGGACTTTCTGAAAACCATCACCTTGAAGAAAGGCCACCACAGCCTTACACAGAAAATGCCTCTGAGAGGACGTCTGCCCCAGCAACTGCCTGTTCGATCTTGGCCTGGTGCCACCCTTGCTATTGATCCTTGTAGCCAAGAATAATTATTTCAAAACAACTTACGTAACCTTCTTCATTTTGCCTTTAAAAATCCTTTCCTTCCCTTGCCTCTCTGGGTGCAGCCACGGTCCCCCATGGGCTGCCATGGCACACATATTCCTGGATTGCAATCCCTCTCTCCATTCTGGAATAAACTCATTATCTTTGGCAAATCTCTCTCTGTTGTTGTTTTAGGTTGACAGTAGCATGGAGTCCCCCAGGATCTCCCCAAAAATTCACATGGAGCCCCAAAGTGGAATACTTGTCACGCCAAGGAGTTGCTGGGTGAAGGAGAATGACACCAGTTAGGCAAAGTGTCATGACCTTCTCTCACCTCCTCCTGGGCTCCTGATCTTGAGAGGAAGCGGGAGCAGGTGGAGAGAGATGGAGGTGGAGGAAGAGTGAAGAGCCAGACCAGGCCCTTTGCCTCTGTATAAGTCAGGCATGGACTAGGGGAATGAGAAAGCCTTTGCATTGAAGGTGAGGTTTGATTTTAATTGATACTGGTCTGGACTTTTCAGTTCCTGAAAGGTGGGTCTGAACGATTCAGATGGGACTTTTCTTATGCCTGAGAGACCCTGGACAGCTGTGGTCCTAAGATGTCAAGGGGCGTGGAAGGGAGAGGCTGCAGAGTTCCACCAAAGGGTGTTTCCCTGGCACCCAACAAGGGCCAGTAAACAGTTACAGACACACGAGGAGACTAGGAAGGCGAGTCTGGGGAGAGGGAGGAGCAGCAGGGAGAACGGGATAGGGTGGGCCCGAAGTGTTCAGGAACCTCCCTGACTCCACCCGGTGGAAGGGGAGAGGATGGTGGGGAACAAGGCTGAGAGGAAAACTGCGTCCCACTGCAGAGGACTTGAGCTAGGACCTCCGCATTCTTGAGGGAATGAGCAGCAACAGGAGATTCAAGCAAATGAACACAAAGGAACATTCTACAACTCAAGCAGATTCCCTGGGAGGGACTCATTCTCTGCACAATAACCCTTCCTCCCGATTCCATTTTTTTTAAGTCTTGGCACAAGTGACTCCATTTCAATTCCTACGGCTTTTCTTCCTCCTATCCTGAGCATTCCCTGTAGCCAGCCAGCATCTCTCCCTGACTGTGCCGGTTGGGTTTGTTGTGCCAGGTGGGTTTGCGAGTCTGCCTTCTCATGATATTATCCAGCAGCTGTTTGGAAACAGACACCCAGATGAGGGGGATTTTTGGGAGGAGGGACACTCTATTCCTTTTTCTTCCAGTCACCATGAGGGTGGGAAAGACCTGCTGATCCTGCCTTTGTGTATCACGTTCCAGGGATTTGTACCAAGTATCTGCTTGTATCCAAATTGATTTAAATCAGTTTGGACCCAGACGCGGCAGTTTAATTTTCAGTTTACAAAGCAAATGAAGAACGAGTAGGAGACAGGGAAGTATTCTTGTTTGCAGGGCATTGAGAAGGATGATCCACCTAAATTCCCTTATGAATGGATTTCCTGAGGGCGTTAATTATGATCACTAAGCTGGAGCTTGGGGAGACACACAGTGCTCAAATCAGCAATCAATAGCTGTCTTGTTTATGTACTTCTGTATGCCTGGCTTGCGTTTGCCTCTATAGAAGTTAAACATTTGATCTGCACTCTTGGGGGGGTGGGCGGGGGGTGGTAAGAAGTGCCTTAGTTTTATAAATCAAATTTGTCCTGACTTTAATTCTCCAGTGGGTGAGAAATTAGATCTCAGCCATTTTTTTGGAAGACCATTCCATTTCCACGCAGGCACACAAGGATCAGGGGAGTGGGAATGGCAGAAGGGCCTCTGGTCTGTAGGGCATCATTGTGATGGTTAAGATTCTCGTGGTTCAAACTTATGTGGTCCATTTGGAGGTGGTTGGTTTCACTGCTTTCCCGTCGAGCATTAGCGTGGCATCTTTGGCTGCTGTTCCCAAGGGCACCTCTCTTGATGTGTAATCTCCCAGCACCCCTGAGCTAACTCTAGCACCTCTTCTAGCACTTTAAGGGGCCAAAAACATAGTCTGCTTTTCAGATTCTCTTAAAAAGATGACAGCTGCTCCTGATGTGGCTGCTTCCATTTGCACTGCCTAACCCAACTCCATTGCTCTAGGACCATTCAGTCTCATTGCTTTCAGGAGCCGTGGGTCTTGGCTACAGAAGCCTTCATGGGGGAAGTGTTACCTCCTGAGTGCACATCAGCTTTTGATCCCTGCAACCCAAAGCACACAAGAAAAGTTGACATCAGGCTTGAATTCCTTTTTGCATTTCTGAAGGTGGGGGTGGGGGTGGGGTGGGAGGAATACCTACAGTTAAAAGTGATAAGCCACACATATATCATTCTGTCACATCTGTCTAGTCCTTAGAGCACTAACAGTGAGTAAACAGAGGCACTTTCCCCTGAGGGATGTAGCTGTGAGCCATCAGCAGCTGACATTCTCAGCACTGGCAGGGTGTGAGTTTGGTGGTCCTCTGGGGCGTTCTGGACTGAGCACCTCGGTATTTACTACAGCATATGCCAGCCAGCATCTACTATTAGCCCTCACTGCCCACCTCTGGATTGTTACTCAAACTACATGGGAGCATCTGGCTTTGACACCCTACCCTGTCAAAGAAGGTAACTGAACAAGCAAGGAGACTGATTTTATTCAGGTTATTGCAATAGGGAGAGCACCCAGATCCAAAGATTAAAGTGTTTGAGCAAGGTGTTTTGCCTTAGACTTTTATGAGGAGGGGTAAGCATATTGCAAGAGGGATGGTTTATAGCTGGGATTGTTTTGCAAACAGGAAAGGTCTCAGTTATCTGGGCAGGATTTTTTTCCCCCCTACGGTTGGCTAGTCTCAGAGGCACAAACAGGTCTAATCTCAGCTAATAACTCATGAGATAAGGAATGTGAAGTTGGGTGGTTCTGTGTTATAAGTCAATTGTGTTTCCCAATATATATGTTGAAATTCTAACTCCCAGTACCTGTATGTGACCTTATTTGGAAATAGGGTCTTTGTAGATGTAATCAAGTTAAGATGAGGTCATGGGCCAGGTGCGGTGGCTCATGCCTGTAATCGCAGCACTTTGGGAGGCCGAGGTGGGTAGATCACGAGGTCAGGAATTTGAGATTAGCCTGGCCAACATAGTGAAACCCCTTCTCTACTAAAATACAAAAATTAGCCCAGTGTGGTGGCGTATGCCTGTAATCTTAGCTACTAGGGAGGCTTAGGCAAGAGAATTGCTTGAATCCAGGACGCGGAGGTTGTGAGCCAAGATTGTGCCACTGCATTCTAGCCTGAGTGACAGAGTGAGACTCCGTCTCCACAAAAAAAAAAAAAAAAAAAAAAAAGAAAGAAAACAAAAAAGAAAAAAAAAATAAAAGAAAAGAAAAAGATGAGGTCATTAGGATGGGTACAAATCCAATACTATAGGTCCATATAAGATAAGGAGAAGGTAGAGTTGCACAGGGAGAAGAATGCTGTGTGATAACAGAGGCAGAGACTAGAGTTACAGTTACAAGCCAAGGGATGTCAAAGATTGCTGTTGACACCAGAAGCCAGAGGAAAGCATGAAATAGATTCTTCCCTAGACCCTGGAAAAAAACGTGGTCCTTTCAGACTTCAAGCCTTCAGAATTGGAAGATAATAAGCTTCAGTTGACTTAAAACCACCCATTCGTGGTGCTTTGTTGCAGCAACTCTAAGAAACTAGTACAGTCTGTTTCTGGCCTTAGCAACAGGGTCAAGCAAAGGGGCAGAGGACTGTTCAGCCTTGTCATAGGTAAATAAAAGAGGCACCCACAAGTCTTATGAGAGTCTTGAGAAAGAGTAGATGGCAAGTCTTGCTTAAGTCACATGGAAGAGGATGCTTTTTTTATGGTAAGCCATTTCAGGAACACAAAATGATGGGGGTTTTCTTAACCATCACTGTTTTCTGGGAGCACAGGGCTCAACATTGTCAACCCACATAAATCCATAAATCTATATATGGATTTCCACCCCTACAAGTTAAATTCTAACCTGCCTTGTCTGATGTCCAGGAGTCTGACTTCCCAAACTCATCAGCATTCTCTGCTCTGCTTGTCACTCTGGCGATGTTCACATACCTCATATCCAGCCCTCCGTGTTGCTCTGCAAACATACCTTGCTGTTTACTGACTGTGCCTTTGTGAATGTCATTCCCTCTGCCTCAAAGGTTCTCTCTTTTTTTCCCCTTGTTTAGTTTTACTTGTCCTTCCATACCCATCTTTCTGAGGAACCCACCCTCACATCCTCCCTCGCAGGCCTCTCTGGGATTTCATGGAAACTAGTTTGGTGCCACCTTCATGATGTGCTTCTCCCACGGCATCAACATTCTCATTTCTCCTCTCTCCTTTCATCCAGGGGTAGGTTCATGCATGTTCTTATTCTCTATCTTGCTGTGAAGCTCAATGCTTAGTATAGAGCAGGTGATAAATAGGTATTTGCTGAGCTGAAACAAACTCTTTCTCCTTCACACACCTCTCCCTGACCCTTAGAAATGTTCCCTCTTTAACACTTCGTGTTATCTTTTCTTTTCTTTTTTTCCTTGAGAGCTCCTTCGCTGCTGTAAGCTCAGCTCTAGCAGGTAGGTCAGGTCTGTACTTTCAGGTTTCACTGCCTTCTCAATGTAAGCATTCCATTTACAGCTGTAGTATTCTAGCCATAGCCAGAAAAAAAATAAATCCTCTTTCTTTGCATAGGCTCCATAAATATTGTTTTCTCATCACAAAAGGTATCACATGCTCATTGCAAAAAAAAAAATAATAAAGTTTGGCAAATAAGAAAAGCAAATCACAAACTCTAAGAACACATAAAATCATTTATACTTCTGCAACCCAGGGGAAACTACATATTAATGTCATATCGCTGTACAAAATGAGCATCGTGCTGTGCATTCTGTTTTGTAACCTGATTTTTCTCATTTAACATTTCAAGATGAATTGTCCTTGTTAATAAACACTCATTTGAAATAGCACAAATGCTTTTCAAGAAGGAGTACTGTTAGCATAGAGACAATTTCTTTTTTTTCTGGTAAGAAGGTCTCTCTGTCCCCTCCTTTTTTTTTTGGAGGCCAAACCTATTTGGCTAAAAAAATTTACCAGTTTGAAGATGCAACAAGTATCTCTTGTCAAGGTGATACAGAGATTGGTGCAAAAAAGAATAACTAAAAAGTAAGAAGGCAACATGTTTAATGTGGAGATGTAGCTTACCTTTTCTGTCCCAAAGATTGACTTTTTAAGGTACTCAGGTATGTTCAGAATCTGAACAGTAGTGGTAGTGATTAAGGCAAAAAGGTACCCATCATCTTCCTACCACCTTCATCATCATCATCTCATCATCACCATCATCTTCACCATCATCAGCATCACTATCATAACCATCAAAACCACTACCATTTTCTTCTCTCCTCCTCCACCTCTTTCTTCTTCCTCTCCTCCTCCTCCCCTCCCTCCCTCCCTCTCTCTCTCTCTTTCCTTTCTTCCTTCCTTCCTTCCTTCCTTCCTTCCTTCCTTCCTTCCTTCCTCTCCTCCTCCTCCTCCTCCTCCTCCTCCTCCTCCTCCTCCTCCTCCTCCTCCTCCTCCTCCTCCTCCTTCTTCTTCTTCTTCTTCTTCTTCTTCTTCTTCTTCTTCTTCTTCTTCTTCTTCTTCTTCTTCTTCTTCTTCTTCTTCTTCTTCTTCTTCTTCTTCTTCCTTCTTCCTTCTTCCTTCTTCCCTCTCCTTTTCTCCTCCTTCTTCTCCTTCATCATTTTTTATCATTATCATCAATATGATAATTGAATTTTCAACTTCAATTTCTTAGAGATTTCAAAGTTATATGAATGTTGAGGCACATGAGAGCTGAAGAGACAATTTAAAAAATTAGTGGAATATATTTAGGAGTTTTTCCTAAACTATTCTCATCTCTAGGGCTGATTGAATTCTTGGATGTGGAAATATGACCTGTGAGATATTTCTGATATGAAAAGTTTTCTGTCAGTCCTATGAGTTTTTAAAAATAAATTTCCAAAATAATATCCATAAAAACAAGCCAAAGAGAGTATTTTTTCCTAGTCTATATTTATATTTGTCAAACTCATCCATCTGCTTAATGCTTAAAGGTCAGGCTTTTAGGCAGAAATCTCACATGGAGTTCCCTGCATTATGTAGCAGTTTACCTGGCTAGATAATTTATATGGTTTTTTATTTTTTACAGAAATTGTAGGGCATGCGTTCCAAATCATAATATACAAATGGATGTTTACATTTTCTCCTTCAAACAGGGAAGTAGCCCTGAGAAAGATGTCAGAATACCACAGAGCAGACCCTAAGTAAGAGCACCTGGTGTCTCTACTGGCTGAAATGATGTATTAATGAGTTCTCATTCTCAGTGACATTCTACCAGGAACCAATTAACCATAGTAATTACATCTCTTCCACTGCGTGCTCTGAAATGTGGAGTGCCCAGGTGTTAGGTTGCTGTGTTTGCTGAATTGTTTTTTCTGTATGACAACAATTTAAACAAGTGTGAGTTGTTTATCATGTTCCTTTACCTTCTGTTTTTTCTTTTTGTTTCTGTTTTTGTTTTTTGTTTTTTTGAGATGGAGTCTCTCTCGGTCACCCAGGCTGGAGTGCAGTGGTGCTATCTCGGCTCACTGCAACCTCAGGTCCCCAGGTTCAAGCAATTCTCCTGTCTCAGCCTCGTGAGTAGCTAGGTGCAGGCACGCACCACCACGCCCAACTAATTTTTGTGTTTTTGGTAGAGACGGGGGTTTTATCATGTTGGCTGGGCTGGCCTCAAACTCCTTACCTCAAGGGATTTGCCCGCCTCGGCCTCCCAAAGGGCTGGGGTTACAGGCATGAGCCACTGCGCTTGACCCCCTTTACCTTCTGAGCGTCTCAGCATAAAAGAAAATTTTGCAAATAATCACACAGAATACTGGTGCATGCAAATGGCCACAACCAAGTACAACCAGAAAGCTGCATCATGGTGTGCTTTAAAAGGTGGCAGAAAATACACTGGGGAGAGAGCACCTAGTTAAGAATGGAGAGTTAAAGCTGTATGCTAAAAGTCAGATTGCTTAGGAAATTAAAGACTGAGTAAGAGGTCCTGGACAATGGTCACTTCTAGATAATGAGGTGAGTGCTGTTAAATAGAAAACTTTGTTATTGTTTCAAAACTGTTCAAGATCTTTGTAAAATACCACAGTTAAGTTTTCTAAAGGGACCTTTCTATGCTTCAACTCCTTTCCTGCAAAATGGGAAACGTGCCTCATAAGTTTGTTGTGAGGATAAGTAAATAAATGTAAAAGTACTTAGGATGGGGTCTGGTATATTGCAAATGCTTAGTAAATGCCTGTTGTTATTTTATTAAGTCTAGTAAACATAATTGGACATTCTAAAATCAGGAACTTACAGAGCTATGGTCTCCTTTTTAGAATAGAGCACTATTGTTTTTGTAAAACGTAATATATCATGGGTAAAAATGAAAACAGTATATGCTTCTTAGTGTTTTCAGGTTGTTATAAGAAAATATCATGCGGGCACCTATAGTCCCAGCTACTCAGGAGGCTGAGGCAGGAGAATGACTTGAATCTGGGAGACGGAGCTTGCAGTGAGCCGAGATTGCACCACTGCACTCCAGCCTGGGCGACAGAACGAGACTCTGTCTCAAAAAAAAAAAAAAAAAAAAAAAAAAAAAAAAAAAATCTGTGTTACTCATAAACAACAAATTTATTTCTCATAGTTCTGGAGGTTGCTATGTCCAAGATGAAGGTGCCAGCAGATTTGGCATCTGGTGAGGGCCCTTTTCCTGGTTCACAGATGGGAGCTTCTCACTGTGTCCTCACCCAGTGGAAGGGACAAGGTAGTTCCCTGCGGCCTTTTTTATAAGAATGTTAATCTCATTTATGAGGGCTCCACTCTTACGACCTAATCGCCTCCCAAAGGCCCCACCTCCTAATACCATACCTTTGGGAATTAGTATTCTCAAATAAAGAAGAAAAAGACACTCAAACTAGCTCAAATCTGAAAAAGATAAGCACTGTTAAAATGCTTTACAGAATCCTTTCAGCACCAATCTCTCTATAAATAAATATGGATATATCACAGATAGACCTAATTTCATAATGGATCATAATATATTCTGTAACTGATCTTTATCACTTACACAGCAAATACGTCCTAGATATTTTTTATGTTTAATATGACCTCCATCATCATTTTTAATGGCTGCATAATATTCTGGCAAGCATTTGAATCATACCCCAACTGTCTAATCCTCCAGCAACGAATATTTAGATTGCTTTCATCTTTTTTTGCTACAATAAAATTCCTTATATATGCCTCATGTTCCACTTAAGGATTTAATTCCTCATTGTAAATTCACAGAAAAAAGATTTCTAAGTCAAATGGTTACACATTTTATATTTTAAGTCATATTTTTGTTCTGTTCTTTTAAAAAGGTTAAACTAATTTGTACTCAACAAGGAAAAGATTTGCTAGACAGAGATAGGAGATGAATAGCAGAGAGGAAGGATATTTTAAGTGGAAGGAACAGTGCGAGAAAAAGCAGGGAGTTTGGGAAATACTTACTTTCTTGGGAGAGTCTTCATGTTTTTTTATTGAGCTTGGTATTTTTCACTCAAGAACATCTTATGGAAACCTCTTCATACGACTGATATTCATTCTTTCAAAAGGCGTGGTGTGGGTGAGCCCTAATCTATTCAGCCTTTTCACCACTATTAGTCATTCACTTTTTTAAACACCAGGTAACACCATCTCTCTTTCCTCCAGGATCAGTTGTTCCTTGTGTTCATCTACATCTTTCCCTCTTGTAGGGGAGCCCAAGACCTTCCTTGGCAGACTGTTCAATTTTATTAGCAAATGCTTACTCAGCTTTATTCTGGAGTACGTATTTCTGTTGCTAGTTATTCTGAGTGCAGCATGTGGAACCACCCTCCGTGGCTGCTTTGGACTATTGCATGTAAAGCCTTGTTTCTTCTCTTGCTTCTCACTTCACTCTTTGTGCCTCCTTACCGAGTGTGGTCAACAGAATAATGACTCCCAAAGATATTTACATGCTAATCTCTGGAACCTGTAAATATGTTACTCTACAAGGCTAAAGGGACTTCACAAAGTATTATGTTAAGGATCTTGAGGAGATTTTCCTAGATTACCTGCATGGACCCAATCTAATCACAAAGGTTCTTAAGGCAGCAAGGTCAGAGTCAGAAGAGATGTGGCAATGAACAAAGAGGTAAGAGTGATGTGGCCACAAACCAAGGAATGTGGGCAGCTTTTAGAAACTGGCAAAGGCATGGAAACAGATTTTTCTCTAGAGCCTCCAGAAGGAATTCAGGCTTTGATTTTAGTGTTGGGGTCTCATTTTAGACTTCTGAACTCCAAAATTGTTAGAAAACAAATTGGCCTGGTTTTAAGCCACTAAATTTGTGGTAATTTGTTACAACTGTAATAGGAAACTAACACTGCAAGTCATGGAAAAATTGTGCAAAGGTGAAGGGAGGATTGGCTCCCATCCCCACAGCGTTTTTCCTCAGCATACTCTGTGCTGTGGCTTCCTCCATCTCATTATCAACAAGGACACTCCCTTCTCCTTTTCATCCTCTGGAAGGCTGCACACACGTGTTCTCGGTCAGTGATCCACCCTTCCTATTCTTAGTGCTCCTATGAGCTTGTTCTCTTTTCTATCTTTTTATCATCACACAGTAAATCTGAGGAAGGATGAAAGTTTCTCTTCATATTAGTGATATCAGAAGGTCTCAAAAAGTCTCATTATTTTTGGCTGGGCACAGTGGCTCATGCCTATAATCCCCGCACTTTGGGAGGCCAAGGAAGGAGGATCAACTGAGGTCAGGAGTTCGAGACCAGCCTGGCCAACATGGTGAAACCCCGTCTCTACTAAAAATACGAAAATTAGCTGGGCGTGCTGGCACATGCCTGTAATCCAGTCCCAGCTACTCCAGAGGCTGAGGCAGGAGAATCGCTTGAACCTGGGAGACAGAGGTTGCAGTGAGCTGAGATCGTGCCACTGCACTCTAGCCTGGGTGACAGAACGAGACTCCGTCTCAGGAAAAAACAAACAAACAAAAAAAGTCTTGGTATTTTAAAGTCACAGTTGACAAAGATGGCCCATCACAAGTAATGCTTCTGGCTTTCCCTCAGCCTCCCCGAAGCCTCACGTTAGCCCAACACAGGCATTTGTGAGACAGCTGGTAGAGATTAGCAGCGCAGACTCTGCAAATTGTGCAAAGATTTTCTTCATAGAAAGATAACAGAAATGAAACAGCAACCTTGGCGTTATAAGCTTCAGTCTCCTATCCACTGTACCAGTTGTGCAGCCATCTGATGCGGATTCCAGCCAAATCCTGCCTCACTCTTGGCCCTGGGCATGGCCCTACAGTCTTGCGATGAGAGAAAACATTGTTTTTCTCCAGGAATCTCTAGGAAGATAGTGGAAAGCTGAGCAGGCCTGCATGGGAGCCCACATTGCAGAGCAGTGACTGACTGCTGGGTCTTGGTCTGCTCTGTGGCTGCAGGTGGGGACCTTATTTCCTTGTAACGGCTCCTTACTTGATTACTGGGCTCTGCTCTCACATGTCTGCAAGTTCTGAAGCTTTATTGTGCTCCACAGAGAGGAGCAGTGCGTCCAGTGGACTGACAGTCTTGGCTTTAATAAGAGACAAACATTGACTTCCTCCCTAGCCTGGACAGAGTCCACAAAACACAGACTTTTTTTTTTTTTTTTTTTAAACAATCATATCTGCGACTTGGAAGGTGAAAACACCCACTTCAATCATTTCATTGTTTGACTAGTGCTACTCTATGGGAAAGTGTCCAGGTTGTAAAAGTCAGATAGATCAGATAGTCAGATAGATCTGAGACGAAAATTCAGCACTGCTGCTTTCTAGCCAGGTCATTATGGGATTAAATTGCCATAAGTCTCGGAGAATTTTTCCTTTCCATTATAGAGGTGGATAATATCTATGTCATAGGCCTGCTGTGAAGATTAAATGAAATAATGAGCATGAAGCTGTTAGCACAGGAATGTTCGTTGTCTTGTCTTCCTCTACGGTAAGAACCAGCAGTTGTATTTGGAGTTGCTAGCAAGAGCTGACAGTTCTCACATACTTTTCATATTGTGTACTTTTTTCTGATTACGAACATTAAAAATGTAAGCTTATATAGGTAATTTGAAAAAAAAATAGCAAATATGATAAATGAAACTCTCAATCTCACTCTCTAGAGATAACTAGAGATTAGTTATCTCTGGTTAATTATATATATAATCTATAATATTAGCATTTTGGTATTTTTTCTACTTTTTTATAAACAGTGATGGAGCAATTACTTATTTCGCATGTAAAACTGTAACCTGCTTTTCTCCCTTAATGTCACATTGACACCCATCTTGAGAGAGGCCTTCCGTTCTCATCAGCCGTGGAAAGGAGTCACATTCTTTGTATCGAGACTTGTGAGAATTGGATATAAGCAAGGTTAGACTGTTGGTTGTGGGGTGGGATAAACCAGAGCCAGGAGGTAATTTGGCCCCTAAAAGCACCATTTTGGGAGTATGAAATGTGGCACGTTCTGCGGTTTGTGCAACCCTACTAAGTAATGATTTTCATGTTTTAAGTTGTCATGTTTAGGCTGTGAGAAGTTCCACAAAGCAGTTTCCCCTGAGCTGCTTGGACTTTACCCTAGACAGGCAGAAGATACCATCACCTGAGCTAAGTCGTACCCACCAAATGTCCTGCTGCCTGACACCTCCTCATAGACTTTGCAGAGACTACATCAGTTGGTCCTATCTAAATAAACCACAGTTTCTATAAGATGCATGGACCAGAGCACTCTTTTCCATCAAGGTTCCTCCCAGGCCTCTGCAATGGCACAAGGACCCAGCGTGTGATTAGGAGTGTGGGACTATGGGAGACAGGGTCCAGTGACTCATGATTAGTCACTAGAAAAAAACCATTTAGAAACCATAGTCTGCCAGAGAATCCATACTGGGCCTGAAAGCACTGTCTGAGGATCTTCTGAAATTTTGTGTACTTATATTTTTCTAGGAAAAGGGTACAAAGATTTCATAAGATTTATAAGGAGGTCTATGCCCTCTCCCTAATTATTAAGAGCTATTGATCTCAAAGAAAGGGTAGAGTGCATGTTCTTTAGGCAGTCATCCAGGAAAAATGATTTCTTATCGTTGAGCTTCAGATAAGGATCAAATCAAAGAACAGACAATTTGAAATGATGTTCCTTGGCAAGAACCTGGAATGTAAATATTCAGTATTACCAAATAAGAAAAGACTTATAGACTTTATATCTATAACTATATTATTTCACCATCTTCCTCCCTTCCACCTCTCAATTTATCTATCATTTGTATATTTACTATTATTTCTTTCTTTCTTTCTTTTTTTTTGTGTGACAGAGTCTCGCTCTGTCACCCAGGCTGGAGTGCAGTGGCGTGATCTCGGCTCACTGAAAGCTCCACCTCCCAGGTTCACATCATTCTCCTGCCCCGGCCTCCCGAGTAGCTGGGACCACAGGCGCCCGCCACTACGCTTGGCTAATTTTTTTTTTTGTATTTTTAATCGAGATGGGGTTTCACCATGTTAGCCAGGATGGTCTCAATCTCCTGACTTCATGATCCACCCGCCTTGGCCTCCCAAAGTGCTGGGATTTCAGGCCTGAGCCACCACGTCCGGCCTATTTACTACTATTTCTATTGAGACACCAGTTTGGCCAGACAGACCTAAAAGTAACTAGCAAGTTGCTTATCTTTTTTTTGCCTTCTTATTATCCATGTAAAATTGAAATAGCTTTTTACATTATAAGGTTATCGTAAGGATTAAACAGGATACCATATTTGAGGTAAAATACTTAGTACAATGCTTAACAAACATATAGTAAGTTGTCATTAAATATTTGCAATTATTATGATAATCATTATTGACTCTTGATATATTATAGCTTTCAGGCCACTAGGTGCACAAAAGAATTTCCAACATGGTCTCACTCTGGTCTGTCTTCCTTGGCATTGTGCTGTATTTCAGAATACTGCGCGTTAATGATTTCTGTATCATCAAATAGCAAAGCAATTTTCCATGCTTTATTTCTTTAAAAATCTGCTTTCTTAAGGATAATTTATTGGCTGATTGTATATTAATTACTGATAACAGTTGAGTGAAAATCTACCTTGTTTTGTTTGTGCAGCTGTAAGGATAAGTTGTATTCTGCCGCATTAACAAATGATCTGCAAAATCTTAGTGACTTAAAATGACAGGGGTTTATTCTGTGCTTCTGCCATATATGTATAATGAAGTGTCATGGGTTTTGGTTGTGTAGCCTCGCCCTGGTTGTCAGAGCAGCCACCATCTTGAATGTTGCAGGTCATCATATTAGTGGAGAGAAAGAGCTCTGGAAGGTCTCCCAGTGGCATTTAGATCCCCCAGCTTGGGAATGCATGTGAGACTGCCAATTACCAATAATTGGTAAGAGCCAGTTACATAGCCACACCTAACCACAGGAGAGAGAGTAAGAAGAACCATCCTGCCATGTGCCTTGGCATATTTGGTGAATTTATCCATGACTAAAAAAGTTGATAATGATCTTTGAGGTCATATATGGTCATATCAGTTTTGAACATACAGGCTCTTTGGCCATCCTCAAGTCATACTACATGGATGACTACATTGTGCCACTTCCAGCTAAAAAATGTAACTACTTTGGAGGACTCTGGTGATATCCTGGGATGTTAAAGAAACAGAGAGAGAAACAATTGCATCTCTGCTTTGTTTTAGTCACCTTGCATTTGGGTTGAATGTGTCAAGACTGATGTTTATTATGCATACAGATAAGTCGTCTTTGAGGCATAATATTCTCCTTGTATGGTGTTTGAAAAGACACAGGGAAGAGCCTTTTGCCCACAGATATGAAAAGTACCTGTTCAGAGGAGGGTTTTTTTTTTTTTTTTTTTTTTAGCATCCAACTGTAGCAGTCTCTTCTGAGGGGGAGATGTAGCAAATTTCTTTTTCTTTAGGTGACCAAAAGACATCCTATGTGAAGTATTACAGGATAGCAACATATCAAGATAGCCTGAACTAGTTTTAGTTACACCCAAGTCTTCCACGAGTCGAGAGTTTTCCATTTCACAAGGCATCTTTTTCATTCATTATCTCTTGGATCTTCATAGTTATCACATAAATTTGATAGAGGTTTTTTGATTCAAGAGAAGAAAGGAGAAAAAAGATGCAAACTATTTAGTGAGTGCCTTTGTGTTCCAGGCATTGTAAGAAACAATTTTGAATATGTGATTGCATTTTACTCTCCCAATAATTTTGTAAATTATGTGTTATTATCATATAATAAGGAAATGAGGGCTCAGAGTGTTGAAAGGGGTTGCATTCAAACTGCATTCAAACCAAGGTTTCCTGATTGCTAACATCTTCTTCTTGGGCTGTAGAATCTCCTTTCTAGGCTTTGCTTGCGTTAATTGGGGTTGAAGGCATGTTTTTGAATTAGTGCTGCCTCTATTCCTAGTATTTCTACTTGACACATTCAATTTGACTAAAATGATTAAAGTAACTCTTCCATTTTGTTTGGTGAAGTTATTACTAGAGTCTCATAGAGAGGGCTCTGCGTCAAGAGGGCTGACTGCGCTGACATTCTGAACATGTCAATATAGCCTTAAGATTTTCTACACCACTGGAGAAAGATTTAAAAAATTTTCAATGAATCCAGCCTGATACTCAAAAGCTGTTAGTTTCATCTTTTTTTTTTTTCCAATTTCAACAGGATTTAATACAGATGACTTGAGTAATTTGTCAAAAAATTCCAAGATCTCTGTTTACACACCAATCAGGAGACACATTGTGTTTAACACACAGTAGACAATAACGTCTTTTTTTTTTTTTTTTTTTTTTGAGATGGAGTCTCGCTCTGTCATCCAGGTTGGAGTGCAATGGCGCAATCTCGGCTCACTGCAGCCTCTGTTCAAGCAATTCTCCTGCAGCCTCCGGAGTAGCTGGGATTACAGGCGCCAGCCACCACTCCCAGCTAATTTTTGAATTTTTGGTAGAGATGGGGTTTCATCATGTTGGTCAGGCTGGTCTCGAACTCCTGACCTCAGATGATCTGCCTGCCTCGGCCTCCCAAAGTGCTAGGATTACAGGCAACAATAATATTTTTAAAGATCAAGATGACAGTATTTGTTTAACCAACACACGCATACACATGCACACCCACACACACCCTCTCACCCTCACAGAGGTCTTAGGGCTTTAGCTGGAGTTTTATTTTCCATTATTTAGTAGTGTCTTCAGATTTTCTAATTTGATATCTATGTCTTCGATTATTTGGCAGAATCTCCAAAGTTCAAAACACACAGTAATTTGACATTTTGTTGAAGTGTGAATTCGAACCACAGAGTTGTTGAGAAACTTGTGTAGTAAGATAGTATAATTTGTTGAGTAAATTCTATAGCTAGAAATGAACTCAGCCCACAGCTCAGTATTTGTATGCCAACCTAGCTGTGTTTTGTACCCTCTGTCTCATATATAGAAATAACAGAACAAATTAGGCTCTGTAGTAGCAATGAAGAATTGGAAAATGAAGAAAGGTCTTTGGTCATATTCCTTCTTCTGTTCTTGGGCAGTGACCTCCAAGAGGGTATGGGAAAATATTTAGGATTTTTAGCAATGTTTATGTTTTAATTCAGAGGTTGGCAAACTATGGCCCATGGGCTAAATCCACTCTAACCCCTGTCTTTGTAAATAAGGCTGTGGAATGCAGCCATGCCCATGTGTTTATATGTTGTCAATGGATAATTTCATGCTGCAAAGCAGAGTTAAGTAGTATGTCAAGGACACATGGCCTGCAAAGCCTAAAATATTCACTATCTGGTACCCTAAAAAGGTTTGCTGGCCCCCAGTTTAATCATGTGTTTTAAATTTTTTGAATGTTTCATACTGTACTTTTTATAGTATATAATGATAGTACATGTATACAACTTGTAAATAGAACATATATACATGTTGGAAATACATTTTAAAAGTAATTTACTTATATAAGGGTACATTACTTATATAAGGGTACATTCAGAAAGGTTTGGAGACCACAGTTTCAGAGCCTGCTCTTTAAGGAATACTTCCAAATGGTTGCCTTTGTTATTGTGGTTAGTGTTCTTAAAGACACACATCTTTGTGTGTGTGTGTGTGTGTGTGTGTGTATTGTTTGTATTTTTGTCATCCAAATTCCATGGAGAAAGAATAAGCACAGTAGCATATTAGGGTAGCACATTGTGACCATATATATATATATATGAGAGAGAGAGAACAAGACCACAAAAGAGGAAAAAAAGAGTGGAAGGAAAAGAAAAGAGAAGAGAAGAGGTAGGTTACCATGTAGCCAATAGTGCCTGCTCAAAGCTAGCCTACAATCTTGAGTTAGATTTGACGGTGAAACCAGCTCTAATCTGATGGTAATAGACAGTGGCCTGCATCTGAAGCGTTTGAAAAACTCCACCCTATGATCAAAAAAGAAAAAAAATCCCTCTCAGTTTTTCTCAAGGCCAAATATTCTCCCATTAACCAATCCCTCACATTATGGGATTTGAGGCCTTCTTTAAAATATATTTCTACCTTGATACTCAGAGGGGCAACACATTAAGCCAGCTTCAACCATTAACTAGTTTTATTAATTAGCTCATTAGATTACTTGGTGCTCAGTTGCTTGTTTGAAAAGTAGCTGAGAAAAATCTGAAAACAAAATCATTCCTTAGTTTTGGTAAGAATAAATCAACTGAAGCAATCCCTACCTGTCTCAGGGATGGCAAAGACCTGTGATGCCAGTGGCTGGGAAAGACAGTGTGACAGGAAGCTTGTCTCAGGCAGCTCTAATCCTGGCCTGTCTGCAGGATGGCTAGTCTGACTATGGATGATCAGAAGTTGCTCCTCCTGGACTTGAAGGTTCATTAGTCAGCAAGGTAATAAGGACTATATATTACCAAGGACCCAGGGCCCACTGAGAATTTCTTGTGCGTGTATTAATCTCGGCAGATCAAAGCCATTCCAAGCTTAAAACTAATCTGCATTAATGAACAGCCTCCTCAATTTCCATTTTTATGATGTGTGCAGCGTGGTGATTTGTTTCTCCACTGCCTGAAATGGGATGGCTGACTGATGAATCACTTTCCCCGAGACGCTTGTCTGTGAGCAGTCATGTTGCAAATGGGTGCAAACCAAAAAATCTGTTCTTACTTCATTAAAATGATGACATAGGCTCCTACTTTCCAAAATTATGCCCTCTCCTCACACGACTGACTGAAGTTTCAGTTTTGTTGTGTAGGTGGGGTGTTGAGCCAGTCTCTGTGCTAGTGCTGCGTGTCAGAAGATGCAGCTACTTGGGAAAATTTTGAGACGCATTCACTTTGCAAGTCAAGCAAGAGAGAAGGCTGTAACAATGACCAGGAGTAGATACTGTTATCTGGATTGAGCTAAATAACGGGGGTTGAAAGGAGAACCAGGTCCAGAAAGGTTGGCTTAGCAGGGAAGGGGGTTTGGGGAAAAAGAGTAGTGGGGACGAACAAGGTAGAGGGCAGATGGATCACTTTGATGTTTGAAATTTAGGCTTTAAACCTGTGAACACAATTTGTTCCCCAGGATGACACCACTACTACCGCCACTACCACCACCGTCATCATCAGTCTCATCTTCTAGGCTGGCACGATGTTAATTGCTTTATGTATCTTTCCTTGTTTTTAATACTCAGCAACATTTTGAGAGAGATGCTACAATTATTCTCATTTCTTTACATTAAACAACTAAGATACAATTCAGGAATCATAAACTTCATCCTTTTAAAATGTACATTTCAGTATATTCACAGAGTTGTGCAATCATCACCACTATCTAATTCTAGAACATTTTCATCAGGCTTCCCCAAAGAAATCGAATGAGTTACTCCTCATTCCTTTCTACTCCATAGCTCTTGGCAGCCACTAATCTACTTTCTCTACAGATTTGACTTGTTCTGGACTTTTCATATAAATGGAACCATTTAGTATGTGGCCTTTTGTTACTGTCTTTTTTCACTTAGCATAATGTTTTCAAGCTTATTCTGTTTTGTAGCATGTATCAGTGCTTCAATCCTTTTTGGGGCTGAATAACATTCTATTGTACACATATATCACATTTTGTTTACCCATTTATCAGTTGATGGCCTTGGGGTTTTCCACTCTTTTGCTATTGTGAATAATGCTGATATGAACATTCATGTACAAAATTTTGTGTGGACATAAGCTTTCATTTATTTTGGATATAAACCTGGAAGACAAATTGCCAAAGTGTCATATCATATTAATAATTATATATTTAACTTTTTGAGGAACTGTCAAACTGTTTTTCATAGCGGCCACCATTTTGCATTTCTGCCAGCAATGTATGAGGATTCCACATTCTCCACATCATTGCCAAGATTTGTTATGGTCCCTTTTTGATTATAGCCATCTGAGTAGATGTGAAGTGGCATATTATTGCAATTTCTATTTGCATTTTCTAGTTGCTAATCATGTTGAATATCTTTTCATGAGCTTATTGGCCATTTATACATCTTCTCTGGAGAAATGTCTATTTGAATTCTTTGCCCAGTTTTTAATTGGGTTATTTGGCTTTTTATTGTTGAATCGTAACAGTACTTTATACATTCTGGATATTTGATCCTTATCAGATATGTGATTTACAAATATTTCCTTCTTTTCTGTGGATTTTGTTTTCATTTTCTTTTCTTTCTTTCTTTTTTTTTTTTTTGAGATGGAGTCTCAGTCTGTCACCAGGCTGAAATGCAGTGGTGTGATCTCAGCTCACTGCAACCTCCGCCTCTTGGGTTCAAGCGATTCTCCTGCCTCAGCTTCCTGAGGAGCTGGGACTACAGGCGCACACCATCACATTTGGCTAATTTTTGTATTTTTAGTAGAGACTAGGTTT
Organism: Macaca mulatta; assembly: GCF_049350105.2. NCBI lineage: Eukaryota > Metazoa > Chordata > Mammalia > Primates > Cercopithecidae > Macaca > Macaca mulatta. The sequence goes on along the minus strand of NC_133417.1, from coordinate 23,509,982 downwards.
CACCATGTTTTCTTTATAGTGTTCTTTAAACACAAATGTTTTTAATTTTTATCACATCAATTTATCTATTTTTTTGTTATTGTTGCTTGTGCCTTTGGTTTCATATCCAAAAAACATTGTCTAATCCAAGGTCACAAAGACTCACTCCTATGTTTTCTTCTAAGTGTTTTACAGTTTTAGTACTTACATTTAGATCATTCATCCATTTTGAGTTAATTTTTGTGTATAGTACAAAATAAGGGTCCAACTTAATTTTTTTGAATGTGGATATTCAGATATTCAGAAGTCCCAGCCCTATTTGTTGAAAAGACTATTTTTCCCCCCCGTTGAATTTCTTGGCTTCCTTCTTGAAAACCAATTGACCATAAATATATGCATTTATTTCTAGATTATGAATTCTATTCTATTAATATGTGACTGCCATTACGCAGTATTAAGCAGTCTTGATTATTGTATTAAGTTTTGAACTTGGGAAGTGTGAGTTCTTCAAATTTGTTCTTTTTCCAGGTTGTTTTGGCTATTTTAAATCCATAATATTCCTATATGAGTTTTAAGACCAACTTGTCAATGTCTTCAAAAGAGCAGCTGGGATTTTGATAAGGGTCATGGTCAATTTTCAGATCAAATTGGAAAGTATTGCTATCTGGATACTATTGTCTTCTACTCCATGAATATGGATATGTTTCTATTTATTTAGGTGATCCTTAATTTTTTTAATTAATAAAATTTATTTTTAGAGGAGTTTTAGATTAATACCAAAAGTGAGCAGAAAGTAAGCATTTCTGTGTAGCCTCTTTTCCCACACATACACAACTGTCCATACTATTGACATCTTCCACTAGAGTGGTGCGTTAGTTACAATGTATAAACTTACATTGATACATCATTACCAGCAAAAGTCCCCGGTTTCCATGAGGGTTCACTCTTGGTGCTGTACATTCTATGGGTTTTGACAAATGTATGACAACAGGTATCCACCATTGTAGTATCATGCTAATAGTTTCATTGCCCTCAAAATCCTCTCTGGTCTGCCTGTTTATGCCTCCCTCACCTAAACTCTTGGTAACTATTAACTTTTTACTGTCTTTGTGGATTGTTTTTTCACAACATCATACAGTTGGAATCATACAGTATGCTGTTTTTTCAGATTGGCTTCTTTCACTTAATATACATTTAATCTTTCTTCATATCTTTTGGTGGCTTGATAGCTCTTTTCTCTATAGTGCTGAATAACATTCCATTGTCTGAATGTACCACAGTTTGTTTATCCGTCCATCTACTGAAGGACATCTTGGTTGCTTTCAAGCTTCGGTAATTATGAATAAAGCAACTCTGTGAAGGTTTTTTTGTGGGCAAATTTTCAACTCCTTTGGGTAAATATCAGGGAACATGATTGCTGGATCACATGGCAAGAATATTATTTGGTTTTATAAGAAATAGCCGGGCGAGGTGGCGGGCTCCTGTAGTCCCAGCTACACAGGAGGCTGAGGCAGGAGAATGGCGTAAACCCGGGAGGCGGAGCTTGCAGTGAGCTGAGATCCGGCCACTGCGCTCCAGCCTGGGCGACAGAGCGAGACTCCGTCTCAAAAAAAAAAAAAAAAAAAGAAAGAAATTACCAAACTGTATTCCCAAAGTGACTGTACCATTTTGTATTCCCACTAGCAGTGAATGAGAGTTTCTGTTTTTCCACATCCTGCCAGCATTTGATGTTTTCAGTGTTTTGAATTTTGACTGTCCTAATAGGTGTGTTGTGGTAACTCGTTGTTTTAATTTGCAATTCCCTAATGACATGTGATTTTTTAATGTGCTTATTTATCATCTGTGTATCTTCTTTGGTGAGGTGTCTGTTCAGTATCTTTTGCCCGTTTTAAAATCAAGTTTTTTTGTTTTCTTATTATTGAGTTTTAAGAGTTATGTGCTCATTCAGGATAACAATTCTTTGTTAGTTATGTTCTGTAGTAATTTAGTAGTAACAGGTGGGAGGAGGGGAAAGGTTCTATAGTCCTATTTTTAGTTCTGAGTCTTCTGGTGAGCTTGTGCCTCTGGACTGTGAACCTCACCAATGTTTCTCAGTCCCCACCACTCCTACCTTTAGGAGGGACAGAATAACTAGAGAGGCCTGGAATTGGTTATTTCCCTTCACCTATGTGGAAGGACAGATGAAACTGGAGTTGAGTACTTTCCTTCCCTCTGGTAGGTTAGGTTCTAATAAAACCCCAGAAGGTTCAGCTCTGGTAAAATTATTTCTCCTGAAGGCAGAGTTGTTAGGAATAGAATGCTCTGTCGTGTTTCAAAATGGTTTCTTTCCCCTTCCCCTGCCAGAAACTTTAGGAGATATTTCTCCTATATACACTATGAGGACCTGGTAGAGCTTCTGGAGGTAAACTCAGAAAAGCGTGGGGGCCCCTGTGACTAGATCCCCTGGGGTTTTTAACTCCCTGAGTTGTTCACACTGAGCCTCCAGCAATTTACGAACTATAGTTCAGGTTTTCCTACCCCAGCACTGGTTCCCAAGGAGGTTTCTGATTGTGGGTTTCTCCTTCGGCAAGTTGTGATTCTCTGTATCTGCCTGTTCATCTCTCCAATTTGAGGGGCAGTGGTTTACCCTGTGACCTCAATTCTCTTATGCATTTAAGAAGGTTGTTGAGTTTTCAGTTTGCTTACCTTTTTCTTGTTGTTAGAATGAAGTGGTGGCTCTAAGCTAAACTAGAAACTGGAAGTATTCCTTAATTTTTTCAATAATGTTTTGCAATTTTTGATGTGCTAATTTTCCACTTTTTGGTTAGATTTATTCCTAAGTAGTTTACTCCTTTGATACTATTCAAAATAGAATTATTTTATTAACTTCATTTTTGGATTGTTCATTGCTAGTGTATAGAAATACAATTGATATTTAGGCATTAATTTTGTATCCTGTAACCATGCTGAATTAATTTATTAGTTGTGGTAGTCTGTTTATTTTGTGTGTTTCTTAGGATTTTCTACATACAAAATCATGTCATAAGCAAATAGAGAAAGTTTTACTTCCTCTTTTCTAATATGGATGCCTTTTATTTCTATTTCTTGTCTCATAGCCTTGGCTAGAACTCCCAGTACAATGTTGAATAGAAATGATGAGAGCTATCGTCTTTATCTTTTTCCTGATCTTACAGGAAAAACTTTCAGTGTTCCATCATTAAGTATGATAAGTAGCTATGGGTTTTCATAGATATCCTTTGTCAGGTTAAGGAAGTTCACTTCTGTTTTAGTTTCCTATTGCTGTTGTTACAGTTTACCACAAATTTAATTGATCTAAAACATTGTAAATTTTTTTTTTTACAATTCTTGAAATCAGAGGTACAAAGTAGGCTTTAAGAGCTAAAATTATGGTGCTAGCAGAGCTGCATATTTTTTCTGTAATTTCTATGGAAGAATCCATTTCCTTTCCTTTTTTCGCTTCCAGAGCCTGGTTGTGTTTCTTGGCTCATGGCTCCTTCCTCTATCTTCAAGATACATTACTCCAATCTCTGATTCCACCATCATGTCTCCTTTTTCTGTGTTTGACTTACTTGCCTCTCCTTTATAAGAGCTCTTGTGATTACAATGGGCCTGGCCAAATAATACAGGATTATTTCCTAATCTCAAAACCTTCAATTTAATCATATCTACTAATTTTCTAATATATTATTGAAAGTGGGGTATTAAATTCTCCAATTATTATTATATAATTGTTTTTCTCTAATTCTGTACAAATTTGCTTTATGTATTTTGGATCTCTGTTGGGCACATACATGTTTGTAATTATTTTGTCTTCTTTATGGATAGACTCTTTTACTGTTATAAAATGCCCTTCTTTGTCCTTAGTATTATTTTTTGACTTAAAGTCTATTTTGTCTTCCTTTGGTCACATAAAGTAATATTTTTCAGGTTCTGCAATAGGGTAGACATCAATGTGGGAGTATTATTCTGCTTACTTCACTTTCTATTTCTGGTTTGTTTTGCATTTTCATCATAAAAGAGTATTGGGTTTTGTCAAATTTTTTTTCCTGTATCTGTTGAGATGATTATATGGTTTTTGCCCTTTATTTTATTAAATTGATTGATTTTGTATGTTGAAGCAACCTTGCATTTCTGGGATAAATTCCACTTGGTCATGTGCATAATGAGTTTTAAATGTTGTTGGATTTAGTTTGCCAGTATTTTGTTTGGGGTTTTTGCATCTGTATTCATAAGGATTATTGACCTGTAATTTTCTTTCTTGTCATGTTTTTGTCTAGTTTTAATGTTTTGATAATGCTGGCTTCATTGTATGAGTTGAGAAGTGCTCCCTTCTCTTCTATTTTTTGGCTAAGTTTGTGAAAGATTAGTATTACTTCTTTAGGTGTTAGTTAGAGTGTACCAGTAGAGCCACCTGATCCTGGGCTTTCATTTGGGTGAGGTTTTTTGATTACTAATTCACTCTCTTTTCTTGCTAGACATCTATTCAGAATTTCTGTTCTTTTTAGTTAGTTTTAGTACTGAGAGATTTTCTTAGAAATTGTCCATTTCATCTAGGTTATCTAATTTGTTGGCACAGAATTATTTATAGTATTCCCTTATAATTCTTTTTATTTCTGTAAGGTCCAAAGTAATGACCCCTTCCTTCATTCATAACTATTAATTTGATTTCTCTTTTTTTTCTTTGTCAGCCTAGTTAAACATTCGTCAATTTTGTTTATCTTTTCAAAGAACTAATTTTTGATTTTGTTGATTTCCTCTATTGTTTTTCTGTTTTTTACTTCATTAATTCTCACTGTATTTTTATGATTCCTTCCTTCTTCCCTTGGGGTTAGTATGCTCTCCTTTTTCTAGTTTCCTAGGGTGGAAACTTAGGTTATTGATTTAAGATCTTTCTTCTTTTTCTATGTAGGTATTTACAGCTACACAGATTTTCATGGCACTATTTTCATAGTAACCCATTTGTTTTAGTATATTGTATTTTGTTTCCAATAATCTCAAAATAGTTTATAGTTTCCCTTGTGATTTCTTCTTTGGTTCATTAGTTATTTAGAATTGTGCAGCTTAATTTTTGCAATTTTTGATTCTCATTTTTTCCCCTAATGATTTCTAATTTTATTCCACTGTTTTCAGAGATTATACTTAGTATTATTTCATTCTATTTAAATTTACAAAGGCTTTCATTATGGCCTATTATATGGTCTATCCTGGAGAATGTTCCTTCTGTATTTGAGAAGAATGTGCATTCTGCTGTTGCTGGGTGGAATGTTCTATACATGTCTGTTATATTTAGTTGGTTTATTGTGTTGTTCAATCCCTCTATTTTCTTAGTTATTGCTGTCTGTTTTTCTAATACATTATAAATTCTCCAATTATTATTATTAAATTGTTTTTCTCTCTTTAATTGTGTACAAATTTGCTCTATGTGTTTTGGGTCTCTGTTGTTGTGTGCATGCATGTTTATAATTATTTTGTCTTCTTTGTGAATAGACTCCTTTATTGTTACAAAATGCCCTTCTTTGTCCTTGGTATTGTTTTTTTACTTAAAGTCTATTTTGTCCGCTATTAGAATAGTTATTCCCATTCTTCTTTTATTACTATTTACATTGTATATTTTTCCCATCCTTTCACTTTTAACTTACTTATGTCTTTAATCTAAACTGTCTTTGCTAGATAGCATATAGTTGAATTATAAATCTCCTTTTTTATGAATCTCTTCTTTGATTTTCTGCCTTTTAATTGGCATGTTTAATCCTTTGATGTTTAATATGATTTACATAAGAATTATATCACCCATTTTGCTATATTTCTATATGTGTTATGTGCTTTTTATTCCCCTATTTCTCCATTATTGTTTTCTTTTGTATTAAATTGATATTTTCTAGTGTACTATTTTAATATCCATGTTTATTTTTAATTTTTATTTTTTTCAATTTATTTTCTTAATGGTCACCATGTGGATTACAATTAATGTCTTAACATATAATAGTCTAGTTCAGATTAATACCACTTTAATAACAATGTTATGGAAAAACATTGTCTAGCTCTATTCCTTCTTCCTACCTTCATACTCATATTGCTATTGAAATTACATCTTTATACCCTGTGACCATCAACACAGATTTATAATTATTGCTTTATGTAATTGCTTTTTTAAATCAGGAAAGATAAAATAGCATTAAAAATACATTTAAACTGTCTTTTATCTTTTACCTGTTTACTTTTAACAGTGCTTTTAATGTCTTCATTAGATTTAAATTATTAACTGTTGTCCACTAATTTCAGCCTGAAAGACAACATTTAGAATATCTGGTAGAGAAGATTTGCTAGTGATAAATACTCTAAATTTTTGTTTATTTGAAAATGACTTAACTTTATTTTTGAAGGATAGTTTTGTTGAATATAGAATTCTTACTTGTCAGTGTTTTTCTTTTGGCACTGTGAATATGTCATTCTTTAGCCTTTATAGTTTCTGATAAGGAATCAGCTGTTAGTCTTTTTGACAATTCTTTGTACCTGATGAGTTGTGTTTTTCCTGCTCCTTTCAAGATTTTTTTTGCTTTGGCTTTTGATGGTTTGATTTTATGTGCCTAGGTGTGAATCTCTGAATTTATCCTACTTGGAGTTAATAAGCTTCTTGGGTGTGTGATTAATGTTTTTTCATCAAATTTGAAAGGGTTTCAGCTATTGTTTCTTCACATATTCTTTCTTCACCTTTTTTCCTTCTCTACTTCTGGAACTTCCCTTATATGTTTGTTGGCCCACTTGATAGTTTCCCAAAGCCCTTTGAGGTGTCATTGGTTTTTTTCACTATTTTTTCATTGTCTCCCTCGTACTAGATAATTTAAATTGACCCATCTTTATGTTCACTGATTTTTTTTTCTTCTGCCTGCTCATATCTGCTGTTGAGCTTGTCTGGTAAATTATTTCATTTTAGGTATTATACTTTTCAACTGCAAAATCTGTATTTATCTATGTAAAAAATTTATTTTTATTGATAGTGTCTATTTGGTGAGACATGTTCTAATACTATTCATTAGTGCCTTAGACATGGTTTCCTGTATTTTTAAAAACTTATTTAAAATGGCTAATTAAAAGTCTTTCTCAATTAAGTCTAATATCTTAATTTTCTCAGGGACAATTTCTATTGACTCCTTGTGTTTTGTGTATGTGTGTGTGTCTGTGTATGGGCCATGCCTCCCTTTCAAAAAAAATTTGTATTTTTAATTGACAAATAATTGTATATATTTACAGGGTACAATGTGACATTCTGATACATGTATACGTTGTAGAATGAGCAAATCAAGTGAATTAACATATCCAACACCTCACATATTTATCATTTCTTTGGGATTAGAACATTTAAATTTCCCCTTTTTAGTGATTTTGAAATATACAATATATTATTGTTAACTATAGTCATTTTGCTGTGCAATAAAACTCATTTCATCTGTCTAACTGAAACTTTGTATCCTTTGACCAAAAATTCTTCTTTCTCTATTCCTCCTCCCCAAATCCCTGTTAATTACAATTCTTCTCTCTACACTATGAGTTCATCTTTATTAGATTCAACATGTAAATGCGATCATGTGATATTTGTCTTTCTGTACCTGGCTTATTTCACTTAGCATAATGTCCTTTAGATTCATCCAGTTGTCACAAATGACACAAATGACAGAATTTTGTTCTTTTTAAAGGCAGAATAGTATCCCATTTGTATATTTCAAGCACGATTGCTGGATCGTTTTTAGTTTTTTGGGGAACGTCCATACTATTTACAAAATAGCTGTACTAATTTGCCTCCCTGCCATCAGTATATAATGGCTGCCTCTTCTCTCCATCCTCACTAACACACATCTTTCGTCTTTTTGATAATAGACCTTGTATTAGGTATGAGGTGTATTTCATTGTGGTTTTAATTTGCATTTTCATGATGATTTTCTATGTTGAACTTTTGTTTTTCATGTATTTGTTGGCTTTTTGTATGTCTTCTTTTGAGAAATACCTATTCAGGTCCTTTGTCCATTTTAAAAATAGAGTTGTTTTCTTGTTGTTGAGTAGTTTGAGTTGCCTATGTATTTTGGATACGAGCCCTTAGCTCATGTATGATTTGCAAATACTTTCTCCTAATTTGAGGGTTGTCTTTTCACTCTGCCAATTGTTTCCTTTGCTATACAGTAGCTTTTTAGATTGATGCAATCCCGTTTGTCTCTTTGCTTTTGTTGCCTGTGATTTTGGGGTCATATGCAAGAAATCATTGCCCAGGCCAATGTCAGGTAACTACCTCCTTTTGCTTTCTTCTAGTGGTTTTATAGCTTTAGGTCTTGTATTTAAGTCTTTAATCTATATTGAGTTGATTCTTATTACAAGGGGTGAGATATGGTCCAATTTCATTCTTCTGCATGTCGATAACCAGTTTTTCTTACACCATTTATTAAAGAGACTGTCCTTTCCACATATGTGTTCTTGGCACCTTTATTAAAAATTCCTTAACCATGGATGTTAATTATGTTTATTTATTTCTGGGTTCTCTATCTGATTCCATTGACTAATGTGTCTGTTTTTTAAATCCCAATATTTTGCTGTTTTGATGACTGTAGCCTTGTTGTATATTTTGAAGTTGGGTAGTGCGATGCTTCAAGCTTTGTACTTTTCATTCAAGATTGCTTTGGCAATTTGAGTTTTTTTATGGTTTTATATAAACTTTAAGATTTTTGTTCTATTTATGTAAAGAATAACATTGGAATTTTAATAGTGATAACATGAAATCTGTAGATCACTTGGAGTAGTATGTACATTTTAACATTATTATTTTGATTTATGAACACGGGATATATTTCCATTTATTTGTGTCTTCTTGACTATAGTTAAAGCTATAAAGCATTGATTGATCAATGTTTTATAGTTTTAAGTATACAACTGTTTTACCTCCTTGGTTAAATTTAGTCTTAAAAAGCATTTTATTTTATTTTTTGATTATTTTCTTAGGGCCATGATTTTGTGTTTGTTTGCTTGTCTTATAATTTTTTATTGAAAATTGAATTTTTAAATAATATAATGTATTGATTCTGGAAATTATATTTTTACCTCATCTTTTTTTTATTGGTTGTTTGTTTTTGTTTATTTACTGACTTTCAAAACTAATATTATACTCTCTGTATTTTTTTTCTCTTATATGGTTACTGAACTCTCTGCTTGGTTATGTTAGTGTTCAGCTAATAATTGGCCAAAGATCTTCCTGAATGACTACAGCCAGTAAGTCTTCCAGTCTCTACTGAGGGGTCTCTGTGCTCATGTTGGTGCATGCTTTTAACATCAGACAGGCAGTTTACAGCTACACCTTAGCCTTCACCTCCTGCTTGTGTAGGGTGTTAAGGTTATCCAGAGGTAAGAGCTTAGGTCTTTGTCATGTCTTTTTTGAGCATGTGTACAGCTCTACCTGCAAGCTTAGCCTCATACATGTGATCTTCTGTATTATCAGAAATATGTTAGAGCTGTTCAAATCCCTGCATAGACACCTGACTACCCAGCTTTTCCTTTTAAGCCTTTTTGTCAGCCTATTGTTACTCTAATTATATCTACCACTTCAGGCAACCACAGAGTTAAACAATTGCCTATGATGGTTTTTGAGAAATAGCCAAGAAGAAAAGACTGTTCACAGTGAGCAAGGTGCATGACAGCCTTGCAACTAGGGTCTTCCAAAGAACCACCAGACAGATCAAATCATTACAATTCTCTGTGAATGGGGCTTTGTAGGAGCCCCAACCTTGCTCTGCCCCTTCCATGGCTGCCACACTGCTGGCTTGCACCATAATCATGGACTGCTAAAAGTCAAGGCTATCCTGAAGATGGACTGCAGGGACGGGGAAAGGGAAAGTTAAAATGTCCTAGAGCCCACTGATCTTACCTAGATTTAGTCACTTTAAAGTTTTGAATAACAACTCCTTGGATTGATGTAAGTCTTTGGTTAGTTTCCAGTGTTCTGAGAGAGTTGATGCTGATAATTTTTTTCAATATTTCTCATTGCTTTTATGAAGGAGAGAATTTTCAGAGGGCCTCAGTTTGCCATTTTCACGAATGTCACTCCTATTATTCTTATTTTTCAGGGAAGAAAATAGAAGCCCAGAATGGTAAAGAATTTAGGTAACTTTCTCAAGCTAATACAGCAGGGCAGGAATTGAGATCAGACAGAATAAATCCAGTGCCTGAACTCTTAATCACTGTTATGTACATGAATGTGCGTGTTAAACGCTCTGATCAAGACTTCCAAATTTCTCACCGGCTACCCTGTTCATATACCCCTGAAATTTTCGTCATTAATCTTTTGGATTGAGGCATTTTAAATTCCTGTTAAAGGGCAAAGCCAGGATTCTTTTGTGGGAATTACATTCATTAACATGTTATCATCATCATTTATTTGGTCAGTAACATTTGGTTGCATTACTTACATTTAACATAACAGAGGAACTCTGCTTAGTTAGTAAAGCAAAGAGATATGCATTTTAATTAACTATCATAGTAAAGTGATTTTTGCCCCTAAGATGCATATTAGAGGCTTTATCGGCATGCCTCACCAACTTGGAAATAACAAAAAAGTGTGTAGAGATTTACATTGTGAGCTTCCATTCAAGAAGAAACTTGGGAATTCACCAGAAAAGTGAAGGTCACTTTAGATCCTGGGGAAGAGAAAGTTGGCAAGCAGGCTTTGTGGTGGCATTTGGCTGAGCCCCGTGAGTGAAGCCCTGGTATGTGAGGAGGTAGAGAGTCTCCCTCGGTAATCCACCTTTGCACTAGGGATTCCTGCAACCCACGCCATTAAAGAGCACTTTGTCCCTCCCACGCTTTGGAGGTAACTTGAGGAGAGGCCAAGAGACTGTGGAGGGAAAGGCACTGAGAAAAGTTGCAGGCATTATTGTAGTCCTGAGACCAATGGGAGGATGCCCTTCTAAATCTGCGTTTATCCCAAGCTGGGCAGTGTTCAGTGGCCTGGCAGCAAGGGTTGCTTCAGGAATTTGAGTCTCAGGCTAGAGACTGGAGTGCTTGGTCTGGAGTCGGCGAAGGGCTCCCACAGCAAGAATTGAGTGGCCAGTGTGGAGTGCACTGCAGCTCTAGGTGCTAGAGTTTGACTCTCTCCATTTTCAGGACTGGAATGGGAGATTTGCTGAAGATCTCCATACTGTGATTTTGTCTGCGCAGTGAGATTTGCAAAGAAGAACTACTTTGCGACCTGGGGCCAGTCTGCATGTGACACTGCTGGGTGCCTCAGCTTCCTCCCTTGGTCAAATGAAGGAGTGAGCTCCTCTGGTTCCGAGGAGTGAGAGGAATGTGGATCCTATACCCCTTCACCTGGATTGGGAGCTTGGGCTTCTCTCCCTTCCTGTGCAGAGAACTTGGTGAAGCAGTGGTTTCTCCGCACCTTACCTGGTCATATCTCTAGGCATTTAGTGCACCTGCTTGCTTGGATTAGGGGCTTGGGCTGCTCCTCCCTTCTTGTGTGGAGAACTTGATGCAGTGGCAGTTTCTCTGCTCGTGTCCAGGCATGGGTGTTTGGTTGCTGTCCTTCAGACCTTCTCAGAGCTGGTGCTTGTGCCTGCCCTTGGGAGCTCAGCCCACTGTGCATTCCACAGACCACATTAGCAAAGACCTGGAATCAGCCTAAGGGTCCATCAGTGGATGGTAGAATAAAGAAAATGTGGAAAAATACACTACTCAGCCATAAAAAAAAAAAATCATGTCTTTTGCAGCAACATGAATGAAGCTTTGCTATTGTGCATAGCGCTCTCTGATAAGCGTGAGTGCAGGTTACTTTTTGATAGAATGATGTCTTTTCTTTTTGTTAGATAACCCAGTAGTGGGACTGGTGGATCAAATAGTAGTTCTATTTTTAGTTCTTTGAAAAATCTCCATACTGTTTTGCACAGAGGTTCTTCTTATCGTCATCATCTGTGTCTTCCTGTTCCCCTCTTTTGCATCAGCATCAATAGTGGAGGAAAATCTTTACAGCGTCTAGGGCTCAATGCAGTTTGTGGTAAAAAAGTGTTCTATTAACAGTTCACCCAAAGAAACCACCAGGAGTAGCTTCGCCATTTAACCATATTGTGTCATAAATTATACATATATACACACACACACACAAAATATATATATCCATACACAAAAATATACAGATATATTTATAATAAAATATATAGATATATCTATAATAAAATATACAGATATTGGGAGGCCGAGACGGGCGGATCACGAGGTCAGGAGATCGAGATCATTCTGGCTAACACGGTGAAACCCCATCTCTACTAAAAATACAAAAAACTAGCCGGGCGTGGTGGCGGGCGCCTGTAGTCCCAGCTACTCGGGAGGCTGAGGCAGGAGAATGGCGTGAACCCGGGAGGCGGAGCTTGCAGTGAGCTGAGATCCAGCCACTGCACTCCAGCCTGGGCGACAGAGTGAGACTCCATCTCAAAAAAAAAAAAAAAAAAAAAATACAGATATAGCTGGATCTATTTTTATATCTATCTGTGGTTACTGACCCCACAGAGCTTTGCTTAGCTGTTTTTTCTGGGAAAATAAGCTTACGTTTCCTACTAATAGTGAAAGAGAATTTCCTGTAGCTTCAAGTTGCTGATGATAAGGCCCATGGTTTAGGGCTGGGGTTTAGCAAGGCAAAGATGGGAAGCAATTTTATTACACCCCCACACTGCCACACACACCCAGACACACACACTCATACCCACGTAATAGCTGGGTATAACTTTGTCATGATTTGGGGGAGATATATGTGTGTGTGTGTGTGTGTGTGTATATATGTATATATGTATATATATGTATATATATACACACACACACACTTATTGAACGCCAAATATCATTGATATTGCAAGTGTTTTATTATATCAACCCCTGTTGTCTGATGAAATGTGAGTCTGGATTTACATTCTAGCTTATATAATTCTGAGGAAGAGGTTCCAGGAGTGTGTGTGTGTGTGTGTGTGTGTGTGTGTGTGTATATATATATATATATAAAATCTTATATATTTTTGTATGTCTTATTTTGAGAAATGCCTATTCAGGCATTTCATCTACCTTTCTGTTAAAATCTTCCTTCTCTTCCTGTCCTTCCCAATGGAGTCAATCTTGAAACATGCAGGGTCTCACTAGACCCAGGAGAAACTGTAAAATGTTGTATTCTGCCTTACGAAAATGTATGAGAAAGTCACGCCTGAGTCATATGCGTGGTGACCATACATATGGTGACCATATAATTTGTCGTAAAGCTGGCAGAGATCTGGGAGTGAAAGGGGAAATTTTTAATAATTACAAGAAGGCAGCAGATGAAAGCTGGGACAGACTGAAGAAAACGGAGACATATGGTCATGCTACTTAGAAGAGAAGATAATAAAATATGTTTTCTAATATCCATTTTATAATTAGATTTGAACGCCAAATATCATTGATATTGCAAGTGTTTTATTATACCAACCCCTGTTGTCTGATGAAATGTGAGTCTGGATTTACATTCTAGCTTATATAATTCTGAGGAAGAGGTTCCAGGAGTGTTTCAATGTGCTCCCCCACAAAATAGCCTGAGATGTGTGTTTTTTGAGCAATGTGATACATTGATTTGGAGTTCCAATATGGTACTCAGAGATGCACTTCCTATCTTTTTTATGCACTTTCCTATGTTTTAGGTGAGACAGTCTTTCTGCAAAATGTGGAAATATCCTGTCTTGGCTTAAGGTCCCTGTGATGCACAGGCCTCTGCTAAAGCAACTTGATTTTCCAGATCAGCTCACAAGCCAGGATTTTAAACTTTTGAGAATGAGTAATAATTTGGACTCCTGCATATCTGGAGTCTGAAACCAATGGCTCTCATTTAACCATCAGCATAGATCATAGGCAGTAATCAATTTACCATCATGAGGAATGTCAAATATTCATTAGAGAGTTGGCTGTTTAGTACTGGAGTTTATTTTCTCATGAAGAGATTAGTGATTAGATTTTAAGTCTTGGCAACAATGTCCTTTAAAACCCTGAATGTGCCATATTTTTGACCCCACAAGGCTCTGCTAGTGCTGCTTAGATGAGACAGTCTTTCTGTAAAATGTGGGCAACGATTTCCTCTAGCTCCAAGTTCCTGATGGTAGGACTTGTGGTGTGAGGCTGGGGTTTTAGGAAGGTAGGACGGGGCCATGGGCTCTAGACTGCTGCATTTTAATTTTTTTTTCATCACTGCTGTAGCAAATTACCACAGACTTAGTGGCTTAAAGCAAAAGCCACAAATTTACTATCTTACAGCCCTGGAGATCAGAAATCCTAAATGGGTCTCACTGTGCTAAAATCAAGGTGTTGGCAGGGCTGCATTCCATTTGGACGCTCTAGGGAGAATCAGTATCCTTGCCTTTTCTGGCTTTCAGAGACTGCGGGCATTCCTTGGCTCATGACTCTTTTCTTCCATCTTCAAGTCCAGCAGCAGCAGATTGAGTGCTTCTCATGCAGCCGTCTGTCTGGATCTCTCTCTTCTGCCTTCCTCTTCTATTCATAAGGACCTTTGTGATTACATCGGGCACACTGATTAATCCTGGATCAAGGCCAGCTGGTTAGCAAACTTAGTTCCATCTGCAACTTTACCTCTCCTTTGCCATATAACGTACCATATTCACATGTTTCAACAATTAGGACAGATATCTTTGAGGGGCCATTATTCTGCCAAAGATACCCAGGAGTAAGAGATCCTGTCTAAGTATCACACCCAATTAGTTGCTAAGTTTTACTGATACTATTTCATAACTTTATGTAGAACCACCTCTACCTTTTACATCTCCCTGACTGGCTTATTTAACATAATTGGTTATGTAACACAATTATTTAGTATAATTGGTTAAAACTTCTTGGTCTAGTAAAGCGTGCCATATTCCTGCATCTTACTGACTCTCACCCAAGGCAATAGTTTTCCAATAAATTAATAACTACATGAGTCATAGAAAAAACAATCAATGTTTGAGCTTTCAGCAGTAAAAATTATTGAGCACAAAGTGACCTAGGCAGACCTCATGGAGGGGGCTAGCCTTAAGGAAGAATGATGGATGCACAGGAGAATTTTCCAGAGGGTATTTCTTGAGATAAATACAAAGATATTTGGTTAGTAAAGAGAAAGGTTAGTGTCAGGCAAGTGGTGTAAACTAAGAAGATGATGCTGGAGCCTTTTGAGTTTCAACCTAATTATTTTAAACTAGATGTGTAAACTTGCCAGCACATGATTGAAATGTACATATTGGCCTTCCGAAGAGCATGAGATGAGGCTGTGTCTGGCTAGCCTAATCCTGCCTGTGAAGAGGAACTGTAAGGCACTGATACTGCTCTGCTCCACTCCTGCCATGTGGAATGCAAATGCATGTGACTGTAATTTCACCAAGAGCCTGCTAGGCAAGCCACCCTATTTGCAGATTCTCATTCAAGGAAACTTCAGTTCAGCATCTAATAATACCTGAAAAGTAATCTAAATTTTTTGACTTCGGTCTTAAGATAATGCCAAAGAGGGATTACTTTCGTCCTACAGTGCCAAATTTTCAAAGTCACCATCTCTCTTAGACTCCCGTACACAGCCAGGTTTCTGTCCCCTCCTTCTCCCACTCAAAATACCCTTCCAGCTACTTAGATTTCCTTGTTTCTGTATCTTTCTCACTCTCTTTCCTTTAATTTGTTTCTCTTCAATTTGGTGAAAATGCAGCTAGACCCTTGTTCTTGATTTATAAAAGCAAAGCCAGTTTCTTGTTAGTGGGTGGCAAGGGGACGGGCTGTTGATGCTCACACATTAATATGTTTTTCCTGCCACATTTAAAGATAGAGAGAGAGAGAGAGCAGAAAGGCCAGGATTGGCGAGTACTGCAGAGCTACCAGCAGGGCAGTCCCCAGGCAGCCCTGGCCTTCGCTGGGCTAATGGAATCAGTGTCGTGATGCAGTGAGACTCCGCAGGAGCCAAACCAAAGCCATCAGTGCGGGGGCTGCAGGAAGAGGCAGAACCTTGCTGGGGTTTCATTTAAATGGATGCATTTTACAAATATTGGATTTTAGTTCACTTGAGAAACAATTCAACTCCAACTCTGGTTGTACATATTAAATTATAGCAGTGGTGAGGCAAATGAAGAGATGCTTAGTAGATTTAAGTAAAGAATTAATAGAACAGAAATTGGTAGCGTGAAATGAGTGCCGCGTCGATCTAATCTAATGGCGCATTACCCACAGCACCAAAATAGATCCAGCACTTATCTTCCCTGTAGCACCTGATGGCTGAAGGTCTTAAAGAACTTTGCAAATTACCTTCTAAAGTAATTAAATCTCTGCCTGGAAATAGGGGTGGAGAAGGAGAAGCCATCTGTAAAATGAAATGCAAAGACTCACTTTCTCTGGCCTTTAATGCTGGCTGGCAGGATGGGTTTCTCTCTTGGCCTCCAAGCGCATTTTTGTGGAGCGGATAGTTGATGAGCAACATTGGGCTCATCAACATTGATCTTCCTTGGGACTACCATAAATCCCACCTTATTGGTACATTCATTCCTATCAACCCTTCCGGAAATGATGGCCTCTTCTGACCTAATGAAACACTTAAAACAAGGAAGCAAATACGAAGCACCTTGTGTTATTAGTGGCCTTCCCTCCCCGATCAATTTCTTGTCCTTTTGGAAATATGGGCCATTGTTTTTCGCTCACTCTCTCTCTCTTTTATTTCAGAAGCCCCCAGC
The DNA here is from genome assembly GCF_049350105.2 of Macaca mulatta. NCBI lineage: Eukaryota > Metazoa > Chordata > Mammalia > Primates > Cercopithecidae > Macaca > Macaca mulatta. The sequence goes on along the minus strand of NC_133417.1, from coordinate 23,493,267 downwards.
ATGGTATTTCACACATAACTGGTGTCATGGGCAATATTCAAAATATTTAACAACTTGTATAAATGGGGTACCAACCACTCAGAAAAGATGCTAGAGGCTGACAGCCAGTGCAGCCATGCCACTGCGAACTCACCTAATGTCAGTCCTGTGGGACACAGAATTATTCATTAAACTCATAAGATGGACCCAGGCTATGGCCAATTTCTTCTTCTGGAGCAGAGGATGTTGCCAATAGGAGTAATGTGATTGGAAAGTTATAACATCTTTATTTTAGAAGTGGACAAACATTTGTAAGTAACTTCCTGAAAAGATAAGGAAGGCTGCAAATTGCATTGAAGTTTTGTACATAATAACAATATGATGACACTAATAATGACATGTCACCAATTTTTATGGTCCTTTATAAGTAATTAAAAGATGCTCATGTTCATATTCTCATTTCAATTTCTTTTTTTTTTTTTTTTTTTTTGAGACGGAGTCTCGCTCTGTCGCCCAGGCTGGAGTGCAGTGGCCGGATCTCAGCTCACTGCAAGCTCTGCCTCCTGGGTTTTTACGCCATTCTCCTGCCTCAGCCTCCCGAGTAGCCGGGACTACAGGCGCCCGCCACCTCGCCCGGCTAGTTTTTTGTATTTTTTAGTAGAGACGGGGTTTCACCGTGTTAGCCAGGATGGTCTTGAACTCCTGACCTCGTGATCCGCCCGTCTCGGCCTCCCAAAGTGCTGGGATTACAGGCTTGAGCCACCGCGCCCGGCCTCTCATTTCAATTTCTTAGCAACTCTGAGCTGACTATGACAGGTATTGGTGTCCCTATATTACAGATAAGGAAATTGATACACAGAAAGATTATGCTCTGTGCATGGTGGCATGAAAATACACCCCCACCCCACCACACATATGTATGCATGCACAGGGCTAGGAAAGATGAGATGCTTGTGCCCAAGAACCAGAGAGGCCAGAGAGCTGAACAATTGTGAGATTGCTTAAGACTATGTATAATGCACACAATGAAATTTCAGAAAATATAGAGAAGTGATGGCTAGCCTCTCAAGTACCTGAAGCTTCCTAGCAGAGGAGTTATTCAGAACAGGACTTTTGAGATATACAAAAGGTGAAGCAACAACAGGACTTTGAGTGTGTATGTTTATGCTTAAATAATTGGTTAAAACTTCTTGGTCTAGTAAAGCGTGTCATATCCTGGCATCCAATGGTGGACTTTCAGAAGGATCTTTGAATGGCCTCAAACTGTATCCAGCACTTTATGTATATGCAGAGATGTGAACTTATCTGGGGAGTGAATCCACAGCTTTTCACCAAATTTTCTAAAAATTTTCATCCAGAATATTTTAATAATCACTCCTTCAAGGAGTCTCAATTATTTACCTGAAATAAGAAATAGAGTAATATTGGTTTAGGATTACCTTCAATAATTTGCAAACTCATAATGATGTATAAGTCTAAACATTTTATTAACCTATACAATCCTCATAACTTAAGAAGAGATTATCTTTTATTCCAAATCTACTTTTCCATGTTGCTTTTCTATTTATTTAATTTTTTTGAGACAGAATCCCACTCTGTCACCCAGGCTGGAAGGCATTGGCATGATCACAGGTCACTGGAGCTTCAACCTTCCAATCTCAAACAATTCTCCTACCTCAGCTTCCCAAGTAGATAGGACTACAGGCATGCACCACCATGCCTGGGAATTTTTTTTTTTTTTTGTAGGGACGGGGTCTTGCCAAGTTGCCCAGGATGGTCTCAAACTCCTGGGCTCAAGTGATCTTCCCATCTTGATCATCCAAAATGCTGGGATTACAGGTGTGAGCCACCACTCATAGCTTGCTTTTCTATTCCTACAATTTCCTGCTTCCTCAATCTGCTTTTCTCGAGCCTCAACTTTACAATTTTCTGCACCTCTAGGTAACTTGCCTCTTACTACTTCAGACTATCCAAAGAGCTTCAATAATCCCACTGGAGAACAACATGGTTCTACCACAAGCCTCCCCCTGGTAATGCCATCAACCAGACCCTCTGCTTCACACATAAATCTTCCTGTTCATATTATGCCCAAGAATAAAATTAAAAAAAAAAACTATTTCTATAATATTTTTGCCATTACTTCCAATGGCAAAACTGCAATTACTTTTGCACCTAATACATAAATCATTATTTCCCAAGTCATCAACTTGTTGATGATAGTAACGTATTGATTGGCTTGGCTTTCAAATGGGAAGTAATAGAGGTTAATAACCCACATTTGTTATACCTTGTTAATAGTCCAGGCTATAGGGGATCATAGAACAGACTGGAAATTGGGACATTTGGAATTCATTCCAGCTCTACCATTGCATGCTCTTAACACAATGTTTAACCTTTTCTCACCTCTGAAATGGCCTCAATTGTAAAAGGTCCTTTCTGATGAACAATTGTGTGTTCTTTAATAGGCCACCTAGGCGACAGACCATCATTTTAGAAAGATGTCCAACAAATCAAAGCTATCTCAGAGTTTCCAAAATGCTTTCCTCATCTATTGCTTAATCAGTGGTTTGTAAGAAATCACTGTGATTATCAAAGAACAGGCCACCACTTCTACAGCTTTCTTTAAGGAGGGAGGCCGGACTGTGGCTGGGCAAGCTCAATAAATCGTTTGTATTGGGAATATATTTGTTAGTTTCCCTGCAGATTGTGTAATTATTGCATCCTTTTATTTCCAACACTCATAAGTGGGAATTAGAGCTGACATTTGGTAATTGAAAGAGTGTTCTCCCTTTCACAGCCTAGTTAGTGGTAATTATTAAGCACTGTGTTTCTCTCTGAAGGGTTTTCTTTTGCTAGCTGCCTCAGAGTTCCTAGACTTTCACACGATCTGCCCTGGGTGGGCTCCTTGGGACATCTAAGACCACCACCAACAGCTGCTAAAACCTTTTCAGAAGAAGGAACAGGTTGTAGTTTGCTCCTGAGAGTTTGTCTAGTCAGTTTCCGAGATGTTAAGAGACAAAGAGTGTTTAAGATTTTTATGTTTTAAATTAGCAGATGTCTTCCTTCTTCTGATTTAAAGGTAAAGAGGATGATGTGCTCTTTTCCTTCCTTGTTCCTAATTGCTTACCCTGCCCCAAAGCATATTTAGGGTCCACATTCATTGGGCCCTCACTGCATGCCAGACTCAGTGCAGACTCACACACATCATGATGAGCCTAAACAGGACACAGTATTATTATCTGTGTGTTACAGGAGTGGAACCCTATCAGCTCAAAAGGAGTCTGTGTTTTGCCCTGACACCCACCCTATGGCTTCACACGTTCACACCCTTTAGAGGAATTTCTTTTCTCATCATTGTTAGTGCTTTTCTACCTATAATGGCATTAGGGTTGATTGGCAGTTTTTCCCAGTGTCACTTAGGCTCACCCTAAGTGAGCCTATGTGTCAGACACACATAAATGGTCACATACACGATGTCCTCCCCCCCCCAAACACACAAACATGAACACAAACACATATGCATGTATACATATTATAGCGCTCCAATGCGTGCACACACACATACACACACTTACTGCAAGTAAAAGTCCCAGAATCTTAAACAGTACATATTTCAGGACCCCTGTTTTCTCTGGCCTTGGACTGTGGCTCCTGCTGTGCTTTGAATCGCCCCCTCCTTTCCCTGTGTCCCTCTTCTTGGGCAGCACATCCTATTTCCTGCATCTTCTGCCTCCTGCTAATTAAGGATGGAGGCATATAGGGCTGAGGGATTTAGACAGAAGGCTATGCCTGCATGTGTGCAAGGCTTCTTAGGCCAACAGAGGACTGGGATTAGGCATGAGATTGGGTCTGGGACCTAATAATGGGGCCCTGGGAATACTTCTGGGTTGACATTGGGACATAAAATCATCCACTCAGAAACTCTAAGTAGGAGGGCGGCCTGGCAGTCTGAGGTGAGGTGCAAGCCTGGGGATTTGTGAAGAACAACCTTGGCTGTTCCCTCCACTCCTGCCTCACTCCTGCTCTTTACAGATGCTCCATATTAACTCAGTGATAAAGACACGAGATTCACAATAGTGTGATTTTAGAGGCAAACACTTCCCACGCTAATGGTGAATGCCAGAAATTCCCTTTAAAATGAACCAAGTCTGATGCCTTATGCCAAGTTTAAAGATAAAGGGGAGAATGTGGGTGTCCTGGGAGAGTGGACAAAGTGGCTTTCACATCCCTCTAAGAACACAATGGTGTGACCTCAGAGCAAGGGGTTGGAGCTGGGAAGAATGGCCTTATCTCTTGGCTTTGTCACTGATCCACTCGGTGGCCTCAGCCAAGCCACCTCCTCTCTCTGTCTCTTATCTATTTCCCTTACTTAAAATGGAAGCAGTTGCTTTAGAAAAACTCGAAAGCCCTTCCAGTGCTAACTTTCAGATATGTGTATTATGATGAATTGACAGTGAAACATTTTTACGTTTTGATGGTGGGGCAGAGGTGAAATGAGAAGACCCGAGAGCCAGCACCTGAAAGGAACCCAAATGAAGTAGGGACGTTGCTCCTGAAGTCTGTCCTGCTTCCTTTAAACTGGTGCATAAAAGCTCTGGCCAGAGGCATATTAGGTTGTGTGTGGCTGGACGTGTTTGCACCTCCTTGGGGATATGGCTATCAAAGTTTGATGGGGGCAGCCATCTGCAAAGGTAAGAAAGGGGAAAGAAAAACAGCCTATTTCACAATTTCATCAGGAGTCTCCTGGGTGCATGAGGTTAGGTGCTATAAGAAGTGCAGACATGTATGGCTCCTGCCTAGTGGTATCTCGCAGGTTGTGTGACCCTAGGAAAGCTACTTCACCTCTCTGAGCTTCAGAAGGTTCATTTATACAGGGAGGATGGTAATTCGTACCTGGGAGATTGCATGAGCTAGGATGTGGAAAAGCAGCAACTAGAGAGCAGGGCATAGAAGCGGCCCTTCATGAATGGGCTCACAGAGGCGCATCCATTGCCCGGACGCTGGACCCAGGATTGTAACAAATTCCATAGAGCAGAGGACGTGAAAGGATAACATTTGGCTCGGTTGTTGCTTGGAAAGCATTTGCTTTTAAATATTCCTGCTTGCAGGAGGCTTTCTAAAGGTCAGCTCTTCACAGCTTATTAAGGAAGATGATTAAATCATCTGGCAGTTTGAGAAGAAGAAGCAGATGGATATAAGCAGCACTCTCCCCCACGATTAACATTTTCTTTTAAAAATCAAGGTGAGAGTAGGGGAGGGAAAGGGGAAGACGGTGAGAGGTTGATCAATAGGTACAAAGTGACAGATAGGAGGAATACATTCTGGTGTTTATGGCGCAGCAGGGTGACTACGGCTAACAGTAAAATACTGTATATTACAAAATGGCTAGAAAGAGACTCTTGAATGTTCTCATCACAAAGAAAGGATAAATGCATGAGGTAAAGGATACACTAACTATCTCGACTGGATCATTATACAACGTGCATACGTATCGAAACATCACATTGTACCCCATAAATGTGTACCACTATAATGTGGTCATTAAAAATAAATAACTAAATAAACTTGAAGAATGAAGGTGAGATTGTTGGCGTCAGTGTGTTATTCTCGGGAGGAGACCGTGGCAGTGGGCCGCAGCTCCAGTGGCTTGTTGCTTGTTTACACTCAGCTATTAGCCTTGTTCCCGTCGCTACCAGTTGCTGAAGAATCCATCATACTGGTGACTCATGAGGGGCTTCATTTCCGCTTCCCGAGGAGGAGTGGCAGGGGGCAGATCACTTCGGGAGGTGAGCAAATTGGATTGATTACCGTCTGCAGCCAGGGTGGCAGTTTTGGTCCTCATCCTGCTGGCAGGACTGCCTGGCTGTCTGATTCACTCAGCAGAGGCCCCGAGAGGACACTCCGGGTTAGGATTTCTTGTGCTCACCTTGCAGTCTAGCAGCATTGCTGCATTGAGTCAGCCTTCAGAAGCCTGGGGGCATCTTCACAGCTAATAAAAACTCCACAGCCAAGGCTCCGATTATGTGCTCTTCCCTATAATACGAGAGATAGGCAGAAATCCATCTCTGCGTATCTATATGTGTGGTTTGTGATACATGTTGAGATGTTAATGGACGCATTTTTAATTTTTTGTCCTCCCCTTCTTGCAGACACCTGGCTGGGCACATCCTTGATTCAGGAGAGCTATGTGGTAGGGTAGAAGGTAGAAGTAGCCTGTTAGTCCTTCTGCCTCTGGTTTTTCAAAAGTTTAATTCCTCAGGAGAACCTATAGAATTTGTTGAGGAGGTAGAAGAAAAGGAGTTGCTATTTTGGAGGTAGGGCCAAGAGTCTCACAGAAGCCAGAGAGATCAGAGGACTCTTTCTACTGATCCCTACCCCCCTAGGCTGGGGAACAAGGGCAGAGAGAATGGTTGGAGGAGCAGAAAACTTACTCATCCTGATTTGTTCTGTGCATTTATTTATTTATTACCCCTGCGTGCCCACTTCCAGATCTATACTCATTCCTTCCCAAGGCCAGTGACATTGGCTATTCTCAAGACTATATATATTGACTGGGTGTGGTGGTTCATGCCTGTATTCCCAGCACTTTGGGAGGCCAAGGTGGGCGGATCACTTGGGCCCAGGAGTTCAACACCAGCCTGGGCAACACGGTGAAACCCTGTCTCTACAAAAAATACAAAAATTAGCTGGGCATGGTGGCACACACCTGTGGTCCCAACTACTAGGGAGGCTGAGGTGGGGAGGATCGCTTGAGGCTGGGAGGTCAAGATTGCACACGTCGCCTGGCTGCAGCCAACTGAGCACCCCAGCCTGAGCAAAAAAGACCCTGTCTCAAAACAAAAACAAACAAACCAAAAAAAAAAAAAAAAAAAAGTATGTGTTACTTAGTTCTCCTGTTTCTGGTAGATAATGGTTTTATTAAATATCGAAAGTCTCATATTGCCAAAGAATGCTCATTTTTTTTTAGAGGTTCCAGGGGGTCTGTACATAGCACTGAGCACTGCTGGGAATAGAACTAAAGACATGCTTTTAAAATAGAATTTTACTTTGAAGTAGAACAAATAACAAGGTGTACAATATTTCCTATGGACTCTGGCATTTCATTTTTATTACACTTTTATTGAATATTCAATAAAATAATATGACACCCGTTCAAATAGTGTTCTTGTAACCTACTGCTATGAAGCTAATGAAGACAGATAGCAGATCTGTGCTATCAGCACAAGTGGCGTTAAACTAATTCTAGAACTTATAGTTTTCCTGTATCGAGCATGTCCTAAATGTACAGCATTAATCACCTTGGTTCTCGATAATAACTTAGTAATTTACTTGCGTATTTCACTGTGTCACATAGTTCAGCACTTCTATTTGAGAATGTTTTCAGAATGTTTGTGAACTTGCATTGGTGCTATTGTTGACTAGCAATGATAGTATTCCCTTCATTCATTCCACAAACATGTATTGAGTAACTATTCATTGCTAGACACTGCATTAGGCCCTGGGGAGCAAGATGAGTAAGACCCACCACATTCACTGTCCATGACAGTCTACCAGGCAAGACAGACTCAGTTCAGTCTGCAATCATGATTCTTTTTGAGTTCTAGGGCCATGTTAGGAAGAAGTTGATAGTCATTCAATCCAGGCTTGGGAGGTGGGGCAGGGAAGACTTACTAAAGAAGAGGAGTAGAAGTTATCTAGGGGAAAGGGAACAGGAGGAACAGCATTTGAACAAAAAATGTTCAAAGAATGTTCAAAGACAGCTACAGGCCAACTGGATTTGACCCAGGGACGTTTTCAGATTTCAAAGCACAAACTGTTAACTTTTCGCTGGTAAATGTGTGCGATAGACAACTCCATCTTGGTATTGGCCTCGCCCATGTTTGTAGACCAGACCCTTTCAATTAAATCATGCTCCTTTTATATAGAAGGAGTGAAAACACTCTGAAAGAAAATACAGAGGTGTATGCAAAAATGCAGAATTTAACAGTTTTGAATGATAATTATTTTGTACTGTCTCTCTGGAAAATTACAGTACTTGCCTCACCAACCAGTGCCTCTGGGAAATCTAGCTTTAGAAGTTTGCACTCAGCCCTCCTCCCATCTTGGTGGGTGTCCTGTTGGGCTGCTGGGGCTGGAAATTATTCTTGCTCTCTTACCCTTGGTCCTCCAGAAGCCTGAAGTACATCTTTGACTTCCCGATATAACTTGTCCTTAGACTGTCAAGGTCCTAGGAGCAAGAATCATGTTAATCGAATACTTTAAATGTAACCAAGATGTTAAGTAGGACTAACACGTGCATTGGATTTGGCATTTAGGAGGTCAGTGGTGAGCTTGACCCCAGCAGATTCAGAGAAGCCAGACTGGGGTGGGCTGAGGAATGAATGAGAGCTGGGGAGATGAAAATCATGAGTTGGGTCTTCTCAGTCAGGACTTGCCTTGATGTAGGGGAGTTGGAAGAAGGTGGATACAGAGTCCAGTGAAAGTGTAGGGAAAAAATTATAGATATTTTCATTCTACCTTTGTACTTTTTTATGATCTTAAACGTGAAACTCAGTTAAAGAAATACAATGTTACAGTTCAATTTACCCCCAAATATTCACTGCTTCTCATACGGAAAAACTTTAACACACTCTACCTATCGCTGACAACCAAAAAGAAAATGCAGTTTATTGTTTTCTCCCAAATCATTAAGAGTAATATATTGGAAAAACTGTCACTATCAGCTTGCTGAAACAGGCGGTTGTGCCGCAGATGGGCACCGTGTTATTAGATGCATTCATACTTTTTGCTTCACAGGCAGAGACCCTCCGATGCCTGTTTCCACAGTGTGTCTGTCTCTCTCACGAGACCTTCACACATTGGTGGCACCGATTATCTCATATCACAGCCCATCGGTTGGCTTAGCCCCAGAAGAATGTGAAATTGCCTAACAAGCCTCCAAATGTGAATGGCTCCACATTGGCCTAATTGCACATGAGGTCCGCCTGTCTCATCTGTTCCCATTCAGTGGTCGCAACTCTCAACTGTTAGACAAAAACAGCTTCTAGAGCCTTGGCTTGGATATCCCAGTTGAGAGGGGTTTTTATCGTCCTCTCTCAATTCCAGGATTGAGTTTCATGCAGGAAGTGCACCCTTCCTACTGCATCTGACCCTGCCTTTTCTTCCATCCTGTAATCTTTCCATCATCTCATGCTCTAAAATTGATCTAGACAATCCGGCTACTTGGCAAAATTATTTTGAGCACAGGTTTTTAACTGGATTTGGAGTAACAGGGTTTTGAAAACTTTGGAAGTTCAGGCAGGAATAATGCACACACCCATGTCTGTATCAGGCACTCCCTTGATGCCCACCCCACTCTGCAGGGTGCTTGTACCAGGATCCCTGATAATCCACTGGCTGTCAGTAGAGATGGTTGTGGTCAAAACTGCCCCCTTTGAAGTGTTCATATTCCATGAAGCATCTACTGTGTCAGGCACTGTGGTCAATGCAAAGATGAACAAAATGATGGTTCTGTCCTCAATCCAGTGGGGGAAAGTAGTAAGGCAGAGGACTATAAATTGTATCAGAGTTACATGTCTTATAGGAAAGATTGGAGAACTGGGGACACAGTGGCATGAAAGAAGCTAATGAACTTAGAAGACGAGGATAAGCATGGCTAGAATAAGACAATGCTTTGTTTGGTCCAGAGGCTTTGGGAGCAGCTGCTTCTTCATTGAACTTCAGTTAACCACACATATTTTTAAAATTTCTATATTCTTGGTGCTCTAGCATTTGTGCTCTTGCTGGGTGAGAGGACACTGCCCCTCTCAGGGCTAGACAATTCTTGGAGCTAGCAAAGGGCTCAACTTGCAGCATGTCTCTCATACACAAACTAACCCACTGAGAGCTCACACTCTGAACCACCTCCTTTATCTGGCTCTTACACTCTAGCAGGCAATGTCCTTCTGCCCTAAGCAGCCAGGGCCTTGCCTTTCCCATGGAAATAGCAATAAGGGACCCTGGGTTTTGCTTTCCTCTCACCCCTTTGGCTTCCTTTTTTTCTTTTCTTTTCTTTTTTTTTTTGAGACGGAGTCTCGCTCTCTCACCCAGGCTGGAGTGCAGTGATGCTATCTCGGCTCACTTCAACCTCCCACTCCCCGGTTCAAGTGATTCCTCCACCTCAGCCTCCCTAGTAGCTGGGATTACAGCTGTGCACAATACCTGACTAATTTTGTATTTTTAGTAGGGATGGGGTTTCACCACGTTGGCCAGGCTGGCCTCGAACTCCTGACCTTAAGTCATCTGCCTGCCTCAGCCTCCCAAAGTGCTGTGATTACAGGCGTGAGCCACCGCACACAGCCCCCTTTGACTTTCTGACCAAACCTGGTGCTTCCCTGCTGGGCCATGTGTGGAGGGGCATGCCCCCTCCTTCTGGAAAATGTAAGTAATAAACACCTTTCAATGGCATTAGCTTCTTAGTGTCATCACTCAGTCACAGCCATAATCAAAATCCCACAGATACTTTTTGAGACAAAAGTGGCCTCTGAGGAAGAGGGTTACTCACTCAATGGAAAGATGCTTGGGTCTTGAGCTCTCTGCTTCTTAGGGATCATGGGGGCTGAGAAGAGCCTTTCCCCTTGTCATTAAATTCTTTATAAAAACATGATATTTATACCATTTGACCCAGCAATCCCATTACTGGGTATATATCCAAAGGAATATAACTCATTTTTTAATAAAGACACATGCACGCACATACTCATTGCAGCACTATTCACAATAGTGAAGACATTGAATCAACCCAAATGCTCATCAATGACAGACCGGACACAGAAAATGTGGTACATATACACCATGGAATACTATGCAGCCATAAAAAGAATGAGATCATGTCCTTTTCAGGGACATAAATGGAACTGGAGGCCATTATTTTTAGCAAACTAATACAAGAACAGAAAACCAAACACCACATGTTCTCACTTATAAGTGGGAACTAAATGATGAGAACACATGTACACAAAGAGGTAAACAACACACACTGGGGCCTATCAGAGGATGGAGGGTGGTAGGAAGGAGAGGATCAGGAAAAATAACTACTGGGTACTAGGCTTAATATCTGGGTGATGAAATAATCTGTACAAGCTGTACAACAACCCCCCAGGGCACAAATCTATTTATGTAACAAACATGTTGCACATGTACCCCTGAACTTAAAATAAGAGTTTTTTTTTAACATGATTTTTAGAGGTGGCACAATATTGTACCTACATACATATAGAGTAATTTATTTGTTGTGTTATATCCTGATCTGGATTATTATTTTCATTTTCTCACTCTCATAAATATTTTTATGGTAAGCATACTTTTAGATAACGTGTGAATATCCTTGCCTATTTACTTGAAAATTCTTAAAAGTAAAATGATGGGACACAGAGATTTATTTTTGGCTGAGATGGGATAAGCCAAGAAGAGATGTGATTCCCAAACAATTCTGAAGGTCCACTCTAGGTTTTTTTTTTTTTAAATTTATTTTTAGAATACGACTGAAAATCAAAGTTTCTTGGTTAAGATAAACAATTTCTGTGCTCTTCCTCCTGCCCCAATACTGGCCTAATTGCCCGTGGACAACTTTAAATGTCACGTGTATTTTAATCTTTATGGTTAAATCAATTGATGTAATACACGGCCACTTCCCACATGTTGGTGAACACAGACATTAAAATCGTTAGACAGGGACTTCATCATTGGTTTCACGGTTCTTTAGGTTTTTCCTCATGCCTGTCACCAAGCTTTGCCATGGTCAACTAAGTCATCTTTACGCACTTTGCCCTTTGGTACAGACATTGCTGAGTGAGCAGAGAAGAAAGATGTCAATAGTGGTTGGAACCCTGCAAATACGCGGAAATAAAGTGGGATTCAAAGAGTGACTAATGGCCTGACACGGTGGCTCACACCTGTAATCCCAGCACTTTGGGAGGCCGAAGCTGGTGGATCAACTGAGGTCAGGAGTTTGAGACCAGCCTGGCCAACATGGTGAAACCCTGTCTCTATTAAAAAATACGAAATTAGCTGGGCATGATGGCGTGTACCTGTAATCCCAGCTACTTGGGAGGCTGAGGCAGGAGAATTGCTTGAAACTGGGAGGTGGAAGTTGCAGTGAGCTGAGATTGCACCCCTGTACTCCATCCTGCCTGGGTGACAGAGCGAGACTCTAACTCAAAAAAAAAAAAAAAAAAGAAAGAAAGAAAGAAAACAAAGAGTGACTAATATGACAGCAGACCTTTTTTTTTTTTTTTTTGGAAGTAGAAACACTAGAACTTCCACGTCCAGGTGAATCTGATATCTTCCAGGGAGGTACTTCAGAGGCTCCACACCCACGAGAGCGATGCTGCTGTGACATTTTGGGAGGGCCTTGATGGCCTGCAATACCTGTAGCCACATTTTCTTGATAGTCTTCAGTGGCAGCAAATCTTTATTCTTTGAGGATCGATTTGCTTATTGACAAATGCCATTGTCGTTATGATGCCAGTTTGAAGTTGTTCCAGGTCAAAATGAACCACGACTTCTTTAAGGCAAAGACATCACTTTTTTTCTACAGCTTGTAAACGGGCTTTGAAGATGGTTCCCAAAGAAAAGATTCCCAAATTGCTTTGAACGATAGCAACATCACTGGCACAAACCTTTGAACTTCCAAAAGGACAACGTAGATGTAACATTTCTGCACACACACTTGCGCGTGCAACTGTACATGGATACAGACAAAGTCATCCAGGGTGTGGACTGACTGCATGCTCTCTACGGCCCTTCTAACTCTAAGATTCTTGCTTCTATCATCAATTTTACTAGTCAGAGAAAGTGTCAAAGCCATTATATTATCCTCCATCCATGTTTGCCTCTGTAATTAGTGCAAGAGAACAGCTCCCTTGTGATCAGTAGCCCATTTACTTTAAAATGCTTGCCCTTCCCATGGAAATAGCAGTAACAGACCCTGGGTTGTGCTTTCTTGTCACCCATTTGGCTTTCTGACCAAACCTGGTGCTTCCCCGCTGGGCCTTGTGTGGAGGGACATGCCCCTTCCTTCTGGAAAAGGTAAGTAATAAACATCTTTCAATGGCAGTAGCTTCTCAGTGTCATCACTCAGTCACATCCATCAATGAAAACCCCACAGATAATTTTTGAGACAAAAGTGGGCTCCAATTTCTTCCAAAGTGGAAGTTCAATTTCTTTAAAACTCAAAGTAGATAGAAAAATCCAGAGGAAACGATGTCCGGACATTGGGAGAATCTGGGTATGCTTAACAAAAGCTTTGAACGTTATTTCCAGTTTCAGAGCATTGTCTAAGTGAAATGCATCAAGTTAACCTTTCTCAAGTATCACAGGAACCAAAGCACCCTTGAGAGGAAGAATGTGTGAAGATAGAAGGATGCCCTCCAAGTGTGAGAAACCTAAGCTTGGGTTGAGCAAGGTTCTTCATGAGGTCACATTCCATCTTCCTGACTAGTCCGACAAGCAACTGCTTCATTGCATTGTTGCTTAAAAGAGTTGGTTGCATTCTTAAGCCAATTCTGGGGCATTAGTCCCAGTCTTGATGACCTCATGGTTTACATTTTTTTTTTTTTTCCCTGAGACAGGGTCTCACTCTGTGGCCCGGGCTGGAGGGCAGTGGTGTGATCTTAGCTCATTGCAGCTTTGACTACCCCAGGCTCAGGTGATCCTCCTAAGCTGGGACTATAGGCATGTGCCACCATGCCCTGCTAATTTTTCTATTTTTTGTAGAGATGGGGTTTTGCCATCTTGCCCAGGCTGGTCTCGAACTCCTGGGCTCAAGCGATCCACAAAGTGTGGGGATTATAGGCATAAGCAAACACATAGGGTTATTTTAAGGGTCCAAAGTGGTAATGCAGTGGCATGTTTTCAGTAGAAAACAAGTTTTAAAAGGTCTTTTATCTGCATTATTATTAGTAAGGTACAAGTTGTCTCATAGCATGAAGGGTATCATATAGTCTGGGAAAGAGACTACTAGACTGTGAAAAGTCCACTTGAGTCCTAGAAAAGGTGCTGACAACTTACGGAAATCATATCAAACGTGGTTTAAGAGATGGAAGTTGATGAAACAGCAGCAGATGTTATGCAGAAAACTTTTCTCAGAGACCTGAAATCTATTCCCCAAGCCTCAGCCTTCTCCGGACCGCTCATTCCAGCCTGGCTGTCGTTGGCACCTGGATTTAAGGTTGAGGCTTGGGGATGGGGTGAGGGAGACTGTTGTGTTTTGCTCCTGGGGCCCCTGGGCCAGTTTTGTGACCTCTCGGTGTGTTTGCCTACATGGCATGCTCTAGGACAGATTAAACTGCAGGAGTTTTATGGTGCGGGGAAGAGCATAATAAAAGTGGGAACTACTCATTCATAACGCAAACGTACAATGAGTCCTTATTATAAAGCACAGCACTAAAAGCTGGTACTGCAGATGGGAGCAGTAAGCAGGCAAGAAAATCAATGTAGAGAAAAGAGCAGCTATTTAGAATGGAGGGTGCAGGTTGGGCCAGAAAAAAAAAAAAAAAAAAAACCAGAATAGGAGAAATTCTCTCAAATATTCTATCTCCCCACTACTGCCACCCCCTAGTCTAAGCCACTGTCATCTTCTGCTTGGACGGTGAGCCCTCCCACTGATCTGCTAACAGACACTTTGGCCACCTTCCAATCTGTTCTCCTCCTTGCACCCATCTTTAAAAAAGCCCAGGCTGATCATAACACCTCTCTGCCTGAAACCCTTTCATGGCTTCCCATCGTAAGATACAGACAGAACTCTTAAGCTGATGTGCAAGGCCTGCTGAGTCTGGTTCTTGTCCCCTCTCCACCTCATTTGCTCCATGCTCTTTCTCCTAAGTTGTGTCTCAGCTACGAGCTTATCCTCCTTTCGTCCCTTGTGGTCACCACACTCCTTCCAGAGACAGAGACTCCGCACCTGCAATTACTTCTGCCTGGATTACTCATCACATGTTCCATTTCCACACTTCCAGAATAAATGACCATTTCCCCTCCAGGTCCCTCCTTGCCTCCTTGTTTAGATCCAATCCCCAGGGGTGGGTCTGCCCTACCCCCCCTTTGAGGCAGTTTGACATGTTGACTGTGATATTTTCTTATGATTCTCTTCCTCACTAAAATGTAAATTCCCTGATGGGAGGGGACGTCATCTGATTTGGGTCTCTGCGGTGTTCTCAGCACCTGAAACAGAGTAGGCTCTCAAAAAACATATGTAGAAAAACAAATAAAGCAAATAATGAGAAATAAGGAAATACCACTCTAAGACTGGCCAGAGAAATCTTCTCAAGGGCACTGTACTGGCAGGACATTGGGAGAGGTTACAAGGTAACTTACCCGTGTCTGCTTTTCTGTTCCAGGTGAGCAGAAATTCTATTTTCTAACTATAAATCTCTATAAGATATCAGAAGTCACTGCTAATCTGGGACTTTCTAAATCTCTTGTATTAAAACAGCTTGAAATTCTGGGCAGAAAAACATTTTTTTTTTCCCTATAAAAGCAAATAATCTTATTTAGATGCTATTCAATTTGGTCTGTAAAGCAAGGAATATGCCCACAGTCCATTACACTAACTCAGGAAGTCATGGTGGTCTTTTGTCTCTCAAGCTGTTTGTTTCTTTTTATTTGGCCTTATAGATGTGACTGTGGAAGCCAATATGGTAATACAGCATGAAATCTATGTACTGCAAGCAGATTTAGCTGTTTTCTCGCCAAATGTTGTTATGTTCATTAAGACACAGCTATCATCAAAACAAAACAAAATAGTCATTCAAGAAGCAGGTTTGAAATACAATCTGGTATCACATTTCTGATAACAAGAATAAATCACAGCTCTGATGAGTTCCATAAATAGATTTTGACTTCCTTTGTGATTTTTGAATGACATCCTTAACTTATTGCTTACATGTGATTTATTTAAAGAGATTACTACTAATGTATTAAAGACTCCAAGTTTGAGAATGTTTAATCATCTCCCATATCATTAATCACCAAGACAGAATGTTGTGGGAGGGCACATACTGGCTCCCAATCAACCTTCTGAAGGGCTGGAGAAGATGTGGAGGCTGCAGGCTTCAGATTTTATATAGCGTTTGCTCAGTTCCATAAGCATTAGCTGTTAATATCATATGGCAAGCATCGTGCTAGACAAAAAGAGGTATAAGCAAGAATGGTAGAAAGATCATGACTTGAAGTGCCTTTTTAAGAATTATTTCACAGACCTGAACTTCACTTTATTCTCAATGTTGCAGATTAGATTACACCAAGTTAGTACCCGAGGACTGATGGCCTAATGCGTGTGAAAGTGTCCAGCACAGTTCCTGGCACCTCGCATAATACAAGTGGATCATAAGTGTTGAGAACGTGAATTTGTGCCAATTTCCCCAAAGTTTATTTTAGGGAGTTTTCTACTTAGAAAATCATACTAAAGGCCCTTTCTCTTATAAGTCAATTTCTCTAAAAACGAAAACTTGCAGATTCATATCTTTTTCAGGGTTTAACTTTACTTCCAAAGAATTATGATTTGCTCTGATGAGGGAGATCTTAAACATACAAAACTAATTGCAGACCGGATTTTGCAGTATTCACTGAGGTCCAAAGTTTTAAATCATTTTCATAAATTATAGTGGAATGAAGGAAGGGAAATGATGTGATGGCAGAGATGGTTATTTTTGTGACTTCTTATAAGAAAAGTGTTTTATTCTTCACAATTACTCATCTTTTGGGAGCAGGACCAATCCTTTATATGGGAAAGACAACCAATTATGGTGTCTGATTGGAAGGGCACAGAAAGGTCTCTTTCTACCCCAATCAAGAAATAGCCTTCTGATTGGTCTGCCACTGTCTCTGACGTTACAATTATGATGACTTGGTCTAAAGACAAAAATCTGCTATAAAAATGCAAGTACACTCTCCAGCAAAGGTAATCTTTTATATATGTACTAGATATTAACTTTTTAAACAGCATACAAAACTCAAAATTAGCTCATCCATTAACTTGTCCTTGAGGAAAGGGTACCAGAGAAGGTTCCAGTCCCTATAATATATTCAGTCACAACTGGATGACCACATGTGATTGACATTACAAAGATGGCTGTCGCGCTGACCAAAGCATCACCTGGGAGTCCATCAACACTGGTCTGGGCACTCCCTGAGGGCAGGGGCTGTGTTAGTGCCCAGGATGTGCGACTCTGTAGTCTTTTTTCTTTTCTTTTTCTTTCTGTTTTTGCTTTTCATAAAGGCACTAATCCCATTGTCCTTTTTACTGAAGTGAAAATACACCTAATAGATGTAGTTGGCTTGTGCTATTATTTTTCTTTTTCAAAACATCTATTGCTTTTATTCAAACTTGTCTGTGTGAGTACATACAGTCTCCTATTCTTTGCCATGCTACACTTCTATGCATCAGATAAATTACAAACAAATCGAGTCACAAAATGAGATATGGTTAGAAAAACTTGACAATGCTGTTATGTTATTTGACATATATTTTGAAGTATAAAGTATGAACCGTGTGCCATCTATGCTGTTAGTTAACACCTGAAGAAATCTTATTGGGAACTCACTCTCCAAAGCTGACTCCTGCACATCCTTCAAAATATTGTTTTGCTACCTTCCCTGGAGAGTTTCATTTGCCTGGGGAGGGCCAGAAGTATTTTTCAAGGAGGAAATGCTTTGTGTTCCAGGAATGAGATTGGATAGTAACTATAAGAATCAGCCAAACCCAAGAAGACATTTAGCAGCCAACAAACATACAAAAAAACCTCATCATCACTGGTCATTAGAGAAATGCAAATCAAAACCACAATGAGATACCATCTCACACCAGTCAGAATGGCAGTTATTAAGAAGTCAGGAAACAACAGATGCTGGAGAGGATGTGGAGAAATAGGAACGCTTTTACACTGTTGGTGGGGGTGTAAATTAGTGCAACCATTTTGGAAGACAGTGTGGCAATTCCTCAAGGATCTAGAACCAGAAATACCATCTGACCCAGCCATCCCATTACTGGGTATATATCCAAAGGATTAGAAATCATTTTACTATAAAGACATATGCGCACATATGTTTACTGCAGCCCTATTTACAATAGCAAAGACGTGGAACCAACCCAAATACCAAATGCTCATCAATGACAGACTGGATAAAGGAAATGTGGCACATATACACCATGGAATACTATGCGGCCATAAAAAGGGATGAGTTCATGTTCTTTGCAGGGACATGGAAGAAGCTGGAAACCATAATTCTCAGCAAACTAACACAGGAACAGAAAACCAAACACCACATGCTCTCACTCATGAGTGGGAGTTGAACAATGAGAACACATGGCCACAGGGAGGGGAGCATCACACACTGGGGCCTGCTGGGGGTAGGAGGTAAGAGAAGGTAGAGCATTAGGAAAATACCTAATGCATGCGGGGCTTAAAACCTAGATGATGGGTTGATAGGTGCAGCAAACCACAATGGCATGTGTATACCTATGTAACAAACCTGCACATTCTGCACATACATCCCAGAACTTAAAAAAAAAAAAAAGAATCAGCCAAACCCAGTAACACATCACTTGTCAGAGAGTCCTGAATTAAGAGCCCACTTAAATGGAAGGAAAAAAAGCAAGGCTTTACTCCCTGATAGCAGGGGGTGTCTGAAAGGGAAACTGCCCTGTTTTCAGGCAGGTAGGAGAGGATTTATATATTATAGGCTCAAAAGTTAATCAGGAAAAAAAAAATGAAGACAACAAGAATGCAATGTATGGGGCAAGGTAAATTCTCAGTTCTCAGTTCTTAGAAGTGGATTATCTAAAAATAAGAAAATTTGGGAAATCGTACTCTGTGAGTTCAAGTTTAGCAAGGAAATTGGGCATTTAAGGGAGTCTGGGAGAGCGCATTTTGTGATTTTGGGTTTAGCAAGAAACAGGTAGTGGTGGTGGTTGTAGTAGGAACTGCAAATACAGGTCTTAACCCTTTGCATACCTGTGCCATGGTGTTTTAGGTCTGGATTCAGCTTAGTCTTGTGTCCCCTTCCTTCCCTAACTGTGTTACCTGATCTGACAAAAGGACTAGCAGATACTGCTTTTGGAGCATTGTTGAGCTGGCCTGGGAGTTCCACTTCTCATTCCAGGGGCTTGATGGTTTGTGTTAGGAGAGAAGGTGCAGCACCCCAGGTTTATCAAAACAAGTGGTGGGACTGATCTTGTGTTTGCTGTATTTGTACAAGTGGCAGAATTCTATCTGAAACTTAAGAAAATTATAGCAAAGCATCTGGTGGCAATACCTCTGCAGGAGCAGATCTACTGCTAATCACTGGAGGCTCCCTGTGTTTAACAAACAACTTACACATGGGCTTAGGTCAGTTCACAACCAATCTGGACAGAGGAAGGAAGCGAAGAGATACAGAGTTTAGCTGGGGCTGGCACCACACTTGGACTATTGGGGTCTTCATAATAACCCTACAAGATAAGAATTACAACTCCATTTTGTTGGTGAGGAAATCCAGACAAAGAGGTTAAGTGACTTTCCCAGGGTCAGAACCAAAGTTAAAATCTGAAATGAGTTCTGTTTAACATTCTTTTATTCCAAAGTCTAAACACTTTCCACCAGGAACACCTACCCTCTCATTTTATAGAAGAAGGGATGTTTGTGATGTCATCTTATAGAACAATAGTATATGGAGAAGAGTATTTTAATTTAGCATTCATCCTTATTTTTCTAATATTTGCTCACAACATCAATGATGCTATGAAAAATAAAGTTATAGTTAATTTCATGTTTGTTTCATGTTTTTTCAGCTTGTGGAGATTTCCAGATGTGGTTAAAAAGAAAATGGGTTGTTGTGTTGTTCATGTTTGAAAATTTAAGCTCTTGGGGCAGTCTAAATTGTTTGGGGTTTACAAAGCCCTTGCTTCTTTCTTGCTCATTTCCACTGGGTTTGAAATTGAAATTATCCAGAGCAGCAATAGCCTTGAAGTATATTTTGTATTCCATCAAGAAACACAACATGTCCTTTCAAAACTTAATTGAGCAGCACAAAGCTAATTAGCTGTCCGAAGACACGCCATTTAATTCACAATCCAGCATTAATTTGTTCAACACAATGAGCTTATCTTCCATATAAATGCCTTTGCCCTATGGCTTCTCGAGCAGCTGCAATATACAAGAATGACTGATAACTCTTTCATTTAAATGTGGTTGTTGCTTTTTATTCGCTCTTTCTTTATTTGGCCCGAAGAAGGATGAATAGCATGTCAGTGGTAATGAATGTTGTTTTTTTTTGCGTGTGTGGCAAATTTACAGAAAATAGATGGCTATAAGATCATAGCGTATAGTTGTCAGAGAATTGCCAAACTGTTAGGGAATGCAGAGATTGTCTAATCCCAGTCCTACATTTCATAAGCTAGAAAACTGATGCTCAAGAAGTTCCGAGTGTTGTCCAAGGTCACTTAATAGGGTGTGACATAGATATAGTTCCTATCTTTTTTCAGGAATAGAGAAATGATGTATTCTAAAATAAAGGTCTAGTTTGTTGCTTATCTTTTGGTAACTAGATGGGAGAGAATACTGAGAAACTAAGAAGAGTGGTCCAAAAATGTTCACAGGCAGCATAGTGATGTCTATTAAACGCTGTGAGTTCAAACCTTACCCATCCTTCAAGCCTCAGTTCAAGCCCTCCCTAGTCTCTGGATCACAATTAATCTCATTTTCATAATGTTTTAACCACCCTTTAGAACTTAATCTCAAATCCTTTAATAATTCAGCGTGTGTGTGTGTGTGTGTGTGTGTGTGTGTGTGTCTGATTTTAGGTGATATTTTGACGTTGCAATGCACATCATTGTAACAAGTCTAGTTCAGTTTAGAGGTATAAGCTTTTGGCAACGTTTTTGTGTTATGCCCAAAACTCTTCATGAGTTTAGCATTTCACATCCAACCATAAGCAGAGGTAAGATGGAGTCAAAGAACAGGTGCCTTCTCCTCATGCACCAGCAGTGCTGTGCTTGGCAGCGAAGGGAGCACAAGCCTGTCTATGGCATTACCTATCCAACCTTCCTACCCAGGGGTCACTTGCTGATTATCGAAATCAACAATTACCTGTTGGTGGCCATATTCATTGGAAATTTGTGAGTTCTTATTTTACTCTTCATAAGTTGTGACTTTGTAAATAAGACTCCTGTAACAACACCATGGGGTCTATAGTCCTCATAAACTCAGCATTAGGCACATAGTAAATGCTCTGACCGTATTGGTGGAATTGAGCCAACTTGGAAGGAAAGGATACCTTGGAGTTTTTCCTCCATGGCCCATGGGACTGATGGAACGTAACAACATTTTATCAATGTGGCCTCCTCAAAGCTCAGTATAGGCAGGGCGGACAGTTGTTTGGATCATGCTAGACAACTGAATTGTAGACCTACTAGACAAAACGGAGGGCTTGCTTTTGTGAAGGAACCACTTTAAAATGCACTGGGGGTGACATTGTCATTAAATACCCTATATGTGGCAGATGGGTGACATTATGCTGCAGAAACCTCCTGAATCTCATCCATGCTCCACATCCGTGGCAGGTCAGCTGGTGGTGCTCTCCATGTCCTCACTCTAGACCCCTCCCTCTGACAGCTATTCTATTGAGTGTTGCTGTCTTCTCTACCAAAGAAAAAAGAGCCCCGGAAGGTGTTTCACTGGCAATTACATGTTTCACTGGCAATTACATGTTTCACTGGCAATTACGTGTTTCACTGGCAATTACGTGCTCCAGCCTAGAGGTGACACAAACCCCTTCTGGGTAGAACTAACTGGCCAGGACTGGTCATGTGGTTTTACCCAATATAAGCAGCCAGGAAGTGTCAGCCTGCCCTGGGTCCAAGAAACAAAATTGGGCAATCTTTGTTAGCAGCCAAGTGTCTGCTGCCCTGGGTGCGAAGCTGATCAGCCACGGACTTCATAAAGCCCTCTGTACCTTAATCTCCTTGCCTCTGAATGAGAGGTAGCCACATCCTGACTATCACAGCTTTGTAGGCTTAGCTTTGACACCAGTGGCACCGTAGCTTTGGGAGAAGGGATGTAATCTAGGGATGCCAGAACCAGTTAAGGCCAAGAGTAGTGCACTGGATCTGTTTGGTAGGATTACCATCCAAGAAAGAAGATGGCATTAGAATATAGGCAGAGTGAGCAGGCCTGTTTTGGGCCAAAGTCCGTTAAAACAGATTTGTGTTGAAGTCAAATGACATTAGAACGGAGTAGACAAATTATTGCTACCCAAAGTTGATGTCTTTATGTTCTCTTGTAGAACCATAGCAATATACCTGGTTATTTTTCTTTACATTAAAAATGCATGTTGAGGGGCTTTATTGAAATTTCAAATAGTGATTGCAATTTATAGAGATTATATTCATATTTCCATAGTGAAGGGGGATAGATTTTGAATGTAGGTGTTTTTGAACCACCTAAATTTGTATGCTGATGAGAAATGCTAAGTTGTTCCTACAGAAGTCTCCCCTAAGTGTTTTGTTTGTAAGTCGTACATTTCATATAAAGCAAACACATCCCAGGACACCCTTTGTGGATAAAAACCAAAGTGCATCACTTGCACTAACCAGATGTGCCACAGACAAATTGATTGTTAGGGTCCTAATGATTTAGTGGCATAATTCTGCAATGTCAAAACTTATTTTTTCTTTGTGTCCTGGTAATCCTGTAATGCTTATTGTAAATGATATTTGGCAATTGTTAAGTTTATTTGATTTGGTAGATCATCCCCTTCATCTTGTTAAACTAAATCCTTTTCACCTCTTAATCTCACTCACATTCTTTTTGATAATGCCTTAACATTCGATTCTCTGGGTTTTCCTTAGTATGTATTCTATTATAATATATACCCATAAACATAGATTCTACTATATAAATTTGAACACATTGTCTATTGACAAACCTTCTATCATATTTATAAGTGCTTTGAACTTTTTCTCCAATGAGATGCTGAACTTTGTGAGCTTATCTTCAGTTGGTCCCTTATCCCTTAGGGAACCAAAACATTCCTCAATACACAATGGAAGCTGAAGTCGGGTTGTTCAGTATATTTCTAGTTGCAAGCATCAGATACTCTGGCTAACTTTGTCAGGAAAGTAATTTACTGCAAGCATACTTGACAGCTCAAAGAAATGCTAGAAAATATGGAGGAAAAGGGTTGGAAATGCAGGAACCAGATAGCTTTGGGTTTCCACGTGGCAGAAGCAAGTCAATTGTCTTTGCAGAATCTCACTGCTGTAATGGATGAGGTTCAAACATCATTTTTTCATCTATCAAGATTCAAAGTCCTGGGAGAGCTCCCCTGATTACCCACACTTTTTTTTTTTTTTTTTTTTTTTTAAGGGGAAGGTGGGTATCTTGATTTATAAAACCCCCAGAATTATACACAGTGGGAGAGGAGAGACGTGTGTCCCTCAGAAGAAAGTTGGGGTACTCTTATCTCTGGAAAAATGAAAAGGATCAAAAAACAACAAATGCCTATTATAAAGAATGAGTGATTTAAAAATAAATGGTCTAATTTGACTGTACAATCAAAGACAAAGGTCTACCCCCCTTCCTTCAGCTATGCAGACTGCACTAGGGAAAATTAGTGAGCTCTGGCCAAAGCCTGGTATTTGATTTTCCAATTAGCAAGAACTTCTATTGGTCTGTGATTTGACTTTACCGACACACTCCTGATAAATTTACATCAGTGACGGTAATATCTAGAAAGCTGAAAAGTTCCTCAGTTATAAATGAACACTTTTCATTAATATTTACAGATTAAACTAATTTTTTATGAGCAGATGGAAACAAATGGTAATTTGGTCTTTACTGTGCAAAATTAATAGCAATTAATCAACGTTTAGGCAAATTTGAAGCAGGTTCTAAGTGCTCAAATTTGTTGATTACCATTGTTCTTTTTTCTTAATTGACTTTTTAGACAACAGTAATCTATTTAAATGAATGTTTGCTGAGGATGTCCCTGCATCAGGGTCTCTGTTGTTTCCTGGAAACCACAGCTGTGTTGGCCCTGAGATTAATGAGTGGAGAGAAGAGTTTCCAGCAAAAGCCCTGGCGGGTGAGTTGGGAATGTCCTTCCTCTGACAGCAAACTTTAGATTCAAGGATGGCTGACCATCATGAGTCCCTGAATCAGTGTTCTGGGCTGCTACTTTTTATACTCAATGACAGTTTGGTGGCATTACTGTATGCCATGTAATTTTTGGCCTATGCCGGTCTGCTTTCTCTACAGTCTTATCTGCTAACTCCCTTATTTAAAAAAATGGCTAACAAAAGTCGATTTTACTTTGACAGGAAATATCTTTGTAGGAATAGGAGCAACTTCCTAGGCATGTGACCTGTGCGATCACATTGGGCCTTGTAGTTCAGAAGGTCCTATACTTAGTTTAATATTTTGCAGTTGCCATCTTAAAATTCTTAATAATAATTATTTTAACAAGGGACCCTGCATTTTCATTTTTCGCTGGGCCCCACACATGATGTAGTCAATACTGTTAGAAAAAAGAAAAAATTAGGCCGGGCGCGGTGGCTCAAGCCTGTAATCCCAGCACTTTGGGAGGCCGAGGCGGGTGGATCACGAGGTCAGGAGATCGAGACCATCCTGGCTAACATGGTGAAACCCCGTCTCTACTAAAAATACAAAAAACTAGCCGGGCGTGGTGGCGGGCGCCTGTAGTCCCAGCTACTCGGAGGCTGAGGCGGGAGAATGGCGTGAACCCGGGAGGTGGAGCTTGCAGTGAGCCGAGATCGCGCCACTGCACTCCAGCCTGGGCGACAGAGCGAGACTCCATCTCAAAAAAAAAAAAAAGAAAAAAGAAAAAATGAACTTTGCATTCTTCTCTTCTTGTGTTTTCTAGTTTTGACGTTTCTGCCAAACTTCTGCTTTTAAGTCTTCCCGTTTTCACAGAGGAGTGTTCTCTTGCTGCCATGTCTGAATTGGGTCTCTTGGGTTTCTCAGGGTTCCTAGACTCCTTGGCCTATGGTGGAAATAGTCCTTACCCTTTGTTGCAATTATAATAAATCTGTGTTATGACTTTGGTTTTTGTTTGTTGTTTAGGGAACAAAGAAGTTATGAGAAAACAGAAAGATTAAAACAAAAGAAAGCAAAACAAAAGTTAACAAAAGATAAAAGAAACAAAAGATAAGATGGTGACAAACTATATTTTAGTCTGTTTGTACTGCTTTAACAAAATACATAAACCTGTGTAATTTATACAAAAGAGAAATTTACTTTTTTTTGCAGTGCTGGAGGCTGGGAAGTCCAAGGTCAAGGCACTGGATGGTTCAGCACCTGGTGAGGGCCCGGTCTCTCCTTCCAGGATGGCAGCTTGTTGCTGTGTTCTCCCATGACAAGAAATAAAAGAGCAAAAAGGAGTCGAGGGCTCAGCACAGCCTCTTTTATTAGAGCCTTAATCCCATTTGTGAGAGAGGAGCCCTCATGCCCTAATCACCTGCTAAAGGCCCCACTTCTTTTTTTTTTTTTTTTTTTTTTTGAGACGGAGTCTCGCTCTGTCGCCCAGGCTGGAGTGCAGTGGCCGGATCTCAGCTCACTGCAAGCTCCGCCTCCCGGGTTCACGCCATTCTCCGGCCTCAGCCTCCCGAGTAGCTGGGACTACAGGCGCCTGCCACCTCGCCCGGCTAGTTTTTTGTATTTCTTAATAGAGACGGGGTTTCACCGTGTTAGCCAGGATGGTTTCGATCTCCTGACCTCGTGATCCGCCCGTCTCGGCCTCCCAAAGTGCTGGGATTACAGGCTTGAGCCACCGCACCCGGCCAGGCCCCACTTCTTAATACTCTTGTATTGGAGATTCAGTTTCAACATGGACGCTGGAGGGGACACAAATGTTTAAACCATAACAAGCCATCTATTCAAACAAGGATGTAATCATCTAAGCAGATTGGTATTTAAACCTAGCTGCAGATTCTTGGGGCTGGCACAAGGTTTCCAGAGCATCCAGGCCCTATTCCTTTTCATCACACAGCAGTTGTTAGAGCTTCTCAGAGTCTTAGTGTGGGTGTAGTGGTGTCAGTACTGTTAAGGTCTTGGGCTCTTGTCATAAACCAACCTGCCATTATATTCAGCTCTTTCCACCATGACCAAGCAAAGTAACCTACTTACATCCACTTTTCTTGCCTAGAAAATGGGCTTTTATGAAATCGTATGAGATAATGCAAGTAGATGGTTAAACATAATGTTATGCATGTAGTAAGTTATTAAGGAATGGCAGCTTTCTTGTTAATTTTATTATTTTGGCCCTTTCCCTCCATTCATGCTTTTGTCTAAAGAATCTGATCTTTGCCCCCTTGGCCTTACACCCTCACCCTCTTCTCCCTGGGAAGTCTCTGAAGCTTCAGGAAATGACAAAGAAACTGCTTTTGCTGCTATTTTCTTGCTCTTCTCTTGACTTTCTCTGACCCCAGTGCTCCATCCCTCTCTATCAAGAATCTTGAGAAGTTTGGTGTAAAGCTCTCTGGTGTCTCAGCCAGGATTCTGGCCTACTCAAATGAGGGAACTGGGTTTAAGGAAAGAACTGTTTTGTATAAATGTTCCGGCAGTGTTAGGAGGTCCTGCTCAGGGGCAGTGCAGTCATGTTGAGCCAGCACAGTGCGGGGCTGGCACTAACCTTTGACCTGGAGGGGTGAGTGGGAAAGGGTGGGAGGGTTTAGTAGGGCAACGACCCTGCAGGTGCCATGGCCATGGGGGGAAGAATGTAGTTGAGTTCCAGGTGTTTATTCCAGCAACTCTTAGAATAAACACCTGGAACTCACCTTCCTGCCTTCCAATCTCCTGCGTACCTCACCTCACAACAGGAAACTGGAAGGCGAGAGAGCCCATGGAGTCAGTCCATGAAAAGTCACCTTCAGGGCAAAGACTAGACTGACAGTGAAGGATGAAGACTAGATCTGCAGGAACGAATCCCACATTTGGGAATAGCTTTCTTCTCCTTTGCCACCATCTTGCTTTATTCCAGACTCATAAACATTTTTAAAACATAAAGTGTGAGAGAAGAATAAAGTAGCACAATTTTAAATTTAATTGCATTTGAGTACACATATTTTTTTAAAATTTCTGCCACTTTTTACTATAGGTCAGAAGTTAATTTTTGATTAAGATATATTCTTGTGTGTGTAAGTGTGGCCAATTTCAGGTTACTGGGGTTAAGAGAAGTAAAAGCAAGAGAAAAAACCATCATCACAACTTCCCATGAAGTACATATATTTTCTACACATAGTATTCTATGGAGTTGACTTCTGACGGCTTCTTGTTTTTTTTTGGAGAGGCCATAACTATTGAACTTTAAAGCTCAAAAAGATACCCTCGGCCAGGTGCAGTGGCTCACGCCTGTAATCCCTGCACTTTGGGAGGCCGAGACTGGTGGAACACCTGAGGTCAGGAGTTTGAGACCAGCCTGGCCAACATGGCGAAACCCCATCTCTATTAAAAATACAAAAAATTGTCTGGGTGTGGTGGTGCGCACCTGTAATCGCAGCTACTCAGGAGGCTGAGGCAGGAGAATGGCTTGAACTTGGGGGTCAGAGGTTGTGGTATGCCTAGATTGTGCCACTGTACTCCAGCCTGGTCAACAAGAGTGAAACTCCATCTCAATAAATAAATAAATAAATAAATAAATAAATAAATAAATAAAAAGATGCCGTCCTTCTGCATTCCTCCATGGACAGCCTTGTAATCTCTGTGGAATCTCCTGAGTCCATTCAGACTCTCCTGGGATTGGCTTCCTGTGGGCCTCTGAGCCTCCCTCTCTGACAAGACTCCTCAGGTCCCTCCTCAAAGCTCCCTGGATCTCAGCCCTGAAAGCCGAACTTTCATCCCTGACCAGTTTCTAGAGGTTCAGTGAAGATGAAGAGTATCAGTAGGTCCATGGTTAAAACGGATTCTCTCCTTTTGTGAAGCTCCAATTCTGGCCTCGTTCTCTCAGGCTGGGTCTGGTTTCTATGATGGTCAGGTAGTCAACACTTCCTCTTTAGTAAATGCCTATTCAACCTTCATCTTAGTTTAAATATTACCTCCTTAGGCAAGTCTTCCTTGATCCCCCCAAACTAGGCTAAGGCCCTTATACATGCTATGATAGCCCCTTGTATTTCCCTGTATTCACTGTACTTGTAATTACACTTTTAACATTTACCTGTTAAATATTTTAAGTCCATAAGGGTAACACCTGTGTCTGTTTTGTCCTCAGTTGTATCCCTGCTGTCTTGGCATACTCCTGTAATTCAGCAAGTAATTGTGCTTTCTTGACTGATGGTTGTCTTCTGGATTAGAACTGAATTGTATCAGCTGTGCTCTTTGCCACAAGGAGAATCTTTATTTTCGCCTGTTTCAAAGTTGCTGCCCTGGCTAGACCCCCTCCTTCATTTTCTGTGTCTTGTTTGAGGGGCATTTCTCCCTTAGCTCACATACAGAGAAGACACACTGGATAAGTTATAGCTTCACTCCCAAGTGCCCTAGCCAAGCTGAGCTTTAGTGACTGGTCCTTGGGTCTCATCAGATCCCACGCTGGGTTGGGATATGGAGGTCTGGTATTCTAGAGCTATCTTAGCCATAGCAGATGCTTTCTCCCAGAGTTAAGCAGAGGTATTATTTTACATGATTGCTGGGGTGGGGAAAGAGAGTGGTATTCTCTCATGCCAGGTGCAATGACAAAAATGCCAAGCTGTCTCTTCCTTGTTTGACTGCTCCTAGCAACAGCTCCAAGCTTGAATGCTCAGGGCTCATTTGCTCCCAGTTCCTCAGGATGGCATTTTACTGGAGCAGCCTATTGTCTAATAAGTAGATATTCTTAATTAAGATTACTTGTGACATAGTTTTTCTGTAGGTTTTTCCAGACTGTCTCTAACAAGGATTAAGAAAGATGAAAGATTTATGAAGAATAAGCAGAAAGCTACATTTTGGGGGAACATTGTTCTGAAAGGGCACACTGTTCCATGGGTCCACTGCAGCACTCAACACGTGGTATTTCACTAATTCAAATGTTTGCATTCTCTATAGGACTGTGAGCTTCTTCAAGGCAGGGACCATCATGTATTCATCTTTGTTTATTCTAGTGCTCAGAATGGTTCCTGGTATACAGCAGATATTCAGCAAACGCATGTTGACTTGATCTGAATTGAATTTTAAAAAATCAGATATCCTTATTGATGAAATGCCATTAAGAACAAAAGGCTCTCTAACTGTGTAATAATGTTTGCTTCTTTCAGGAGGTCTTTTTACCATTCTAGTACTGGGAGTAGAAGAGAGTAAGAGGGCAGGTAAATTCAACCTTTTATAATTGTGGATGCCTCTGAAGTTGGAGTATGTTAAAAGAGAGTCGCATACAGAAAAGTCTAGTTTTCTCTAGAGGCAAGATAAACAAGGTTCTTCCTCTTTTGAGTTCACACCTCCCACATCCCTACGTGATCTCTCTACTCAAGGCAGTGTTGGAGAATGACTGACATCATCAGTACAGGTGGGATCATGTGTTTTCTTCCCCTTGGAGTGCTCTGCCATTTTATCTCCACCAATCCATGTCCAAGTTCAACCCAACTCAAAATCTCAATACTCCCAGGAAACCTTCTTTAAATCACTTCACTTTATTTCATTCATCGTTTCTTTTGACTCTACCTCCCAGCATTTAGGTACTGTATTTATTCATAAGCACTAAAATCCATATGCATATAAACACATCCTCATTTGCATCTTTGTAAGGTTATTTGCCTTTTTAATGCATACGTTTCTAATTGATTCTATTGGTTATGCTGAATATTGTGCGTGTTCTCAAGTTGCCAAAACTCCTCTACTTCTTGGCTTTTATCTCCTCCAGGATGTCTCTCCATCCATCTATTTATTCTTCCATGTATCCATTTATTTACCCATCCATTCAGCCATCTGTCTGTCTATTCATCACCAAACAAACAGATATCAGGAAGCTGCTGTGTGCTGGGCACTGCACTAGATGCTAGGGATATATCCATCTGTAATTAAAGAGACAATGTGTCCCACCCAGAATCTTTGGAAGAAACTGTGCAGAAGCTAAGCCCTGATTTTCTGATGTCTTTTATGCCTACGGAAATTTTAAGTCTACTTTCAACTTTCCCCTTTAATTCACATTTATATAAGAGGCTTTGGGAATTTCCTCCTTACTGTGGAAACATCCCCCATTCATACCACTGTGCTGCATGCCCTCTCCCCTGTGGAACTGAAGGTTCCTAGCATAGTTGTGTTGAATGGAAGGGGGACACATCTCTGGAGTAGAGCAGAAGCAGCTTTTTCTTCTGGTATTTTCAGGGGGTCTTTATATTGTTTCTCTGGGGCAGTGGCTCTCAAATGTTTTAACCTCAAGAACCCTTTATACGTTTTTAGATTAAAAAATATTTTTTTAAATTGACAAAATAAAAATTTATGGTGCACAGCATGTTTTGAAGTATGCACACATTGTAAAATTTTAGAATCTAGATAATTATCATACATCGTGTTACCTTTTATATTTATCATCTTTTGTGATGAGAACATTTAAAATCTCTTAGCAATTTCCAAGTATACAATATATACCCCACACCACTCTCCCACTCCACGTAGCCCTGGTAGCCACCACTCTATTCTCTGGTTTTATGAATTTGACTTTTCAAGATTTCACAATGGGCTGGGCATGATGGCTCATGTCTGTAATCCCAGCATTTGGGAGGCCGAGGTGGGAGGATCGCTTGAGCTCAGGAGTTCAAGACCAGTCTAACTGGCTGTTCAAGACCAGCAACACAGCAAAAACTCATCTCTACTAAAAATAGAAAAAATAGCCCAGCATAGTGGCACAAGCCTGTAGTCCCAGCTCCTTGAGAGGCTGAGGTGGGAAGACTGCTTGAGCCCTAGGAGTTCGAGGGTGCTGTAATTGTGCCATTGCATTCCAGCCTGGGGGACAGAGTGAGACCCTGTCCTGAAAATGAAATGAAATGAAATGAAATAAAATAAAATATTAACATAAAGTCCTCTACGTTTATCCATGTTGCTGCCAATGACAGGATTTCCTTATTTCTTAAGTCTGAATAGAATTCCATTGTGTACATATACTGTATTTTCTGTATCCATTTATCCACTGATGAGCACTTAGGTTCATTCCATGTCTTGGCTATAGTGCTGGAATAAACATGGGAAGGAACCCTTTACACTCTTAAAAACTATTAAGGACACTAAAGGCTATACGAAATTTACTGTATTAGAAGCTAAAATGCAATAAAACACATATTTATTAATTCACTTAAAATAACACTAAGCTCATTACATGAAGCATAATATTTTAAAATAAAAAGTAACTATACTAAGTAACTGTGAATATATTTTCTAAAACAAAAAAGTTGCAAAAAGAATGGCATTAATTTACTTTTGTGTAAATCTCTTTAATATCTGGTTTAATAGAAGACAGTTGTATTCTCTTTTTTTTTTTTTTTTTTTTTTTTGAGACGGAGTCTCGCTCTGTCGCCCAGGCTGGAGTGCAGTGGCCGGATCTCAGCTCACTGCAAGCTCCGCCTCCCGGGTTTACGCCATTCTCCTGCCTCAGCCTCCCGAGTAGCTGGGACTACAGGCGCCCACCACCTCGCCCGGCTAGTTTTTTGTATTTTTTTAGTAGAGACGGGGTTTCACCGGGTTAGCCAGGATGTTCTCGATCTCCTGACCTTGTGATCCGCCCATCTCGGCCTCCCAAAGTGCTGGGATTACAGGCTTGAGCCACCGCGCCCGGCCACAGTTGTATTCTCATTTCTGCTTCTGCATTCAATCTGTTCAAGTATGTTGATTTGGTTGAATTATATAAATAAATCTGACCTTGCACAGATACGTAGTTGGAAAAGGAGAAATCTTTTAATAGTCTCTTCATATAATTATGAGTATTCTTCTTTGATATTATACCAAAATTCTATAAGTGATCTTTTTTTTTAAAATTTATTTATTATTATTATACTTTAAGTTGTAGGGTACATGTGCATAACGTGCAGGTTTGTTACATATGTATACTTGTGCCATGTTGCTGTGCTGCACCCATCAACTCGTCATTTACATCAGGTATAACTCCCAATGCAATCCCTCCCCCCTCCCCCCTCCCCAGGATAGGCCCCGGTGTGTGATGTTCCCCTTCCTGACTCCAAGTGATCTCATTGTTCAGTTCCCACCTATGAGTGAGAACATGCGGTGTTTGGTTTTCTGTTCTTGTGATAGTTTGCTAAGAATGATGGTTTCCAGCTGCATCCATGTCCCTACAAAGGACGCAAACTCATCCTTTTTTATGGCTGCATAGTATTCCATGGTGTATACGTGCCACATTTTCTTAATCCAGTCTGTCACTGATGGACATTTGGGTTGATTCCAAGTCTTTGCTATTGTGAATAGTGCTGCAATAAACATACGTGTGCATGTGTCTTTATAGCAGCATAATTTATAATCCTTTGGGTATATCCCCAGTAATGGGATGGCTGGGTCGTATGGTACATCTAGTTCTAGATCCTTGAGGAATCGCCATACTGTTTTCCATAATGGTTGAACTAGTTTACAATCCCACCAACAGTGTAAAAGTGTTCCTATTTCTCCACATCCTCTCCAGCACCTGTTGTTTCCTGACTTTTTAATGATCGTCATTCTAACTGGTGTGAGATGGTATCTCATTGTGGTTTTGATTTGCATTTCTCTGATGGCCAGTGATGATGAGCATTTTTTCATGTGTCTGTTGGCTGTATGAATGTCTTCTTTTGAGAAATGTCTGTTCATATCCTTTGCCCACTTTTTGATGGGGTTGTTTGTTTTTTTCTTGTAAATTTGTTTGAGTTCTTTGTAGGTTCTGGATATTAGCCCTTTGTCAGATGAGTAGATTGCAAAAATTTTCTCCCATTCTGTAGGTTGCCTGTTCACTCTGATGGTAGTTTCTTTTGCTGTGCAGAAGCTCTTTAGTTTAATGAGATCCCATTTGTCAATTTTGGCTTTTGCTGCCGTTGCTTTTGGTGTTTTAGACATGAAGTCTTTGCCCATGCCTATGTCCTGAATGGTACTACCTAGGTTTTCCTCTAGGATTTTTATGGTATTAGGTCTAACATTTAAGTCTCTAATCCATCTTGAATTAATTTTCGTATAAGGAGTAAGGAAAGGATCCAGTTTCAGCTTTCTACTTATGGCTAGCCAATTTTCCCAGCACCATTTATTAAATAGGGAATCCTTTCCCCATTTCTTGTTTCTCTCAGGTTTGTCAAAGATCAGATGGCTGTAGATGTGTGGTATTATTTCTGAGGACTCTGTTCTGTTCCATTGGTCTATATCTCTGTTTTGGTACCAGTACCATGCTGTTTTGGTTACTGTAGCCTTGTAGTATAGTTTGAAGTCAGGTAGCGTGATGCCTCCAGCTTTGTTCTTTTGACTTAGGATTGTCTTGGAGATGCGGGCTCTTTTTTGGTTCCATATGAACTTTAAAGCAGTTTTTTCCATTTCTGTGAAGAAACTCATTGGTAGCTTGATGGGGATGGCATTGAATCTATAAATTACCTTGGGCAGTATGGCCATTTTCACGATATTGATTCTTCCTATCCATGAGCATGGTATGTTCTTCCATTTGTTTGTGTCCTCTTTTATTTCACTGAGCAGTGGTTTGTAGTTCTCCTTGAAGAGGTCCTTTACATCCCTTGTAAGTTGGATTCCTAGGTATTTTATTCTCTTTGAAGCAATTGTGAATGGAAGTTCATTCCTGATTTGGCTCTCTGTTTGTCTGTTACTGGTGTATAAGAATGCTTGTGATTTTTGCACATTAATTTTGTATCCTGAGACTTTGCTGAAGTTGCTGATCAGCTTAAGGAGAATTTGGGCTGAGACAATGGGGTTTTCTAAATATACAATCATGTCATCTGCAAACAGGGACAATTTGACTTCTTCTTTTCCTAACTGAATACCCTTGATTTCTTTCTCTTGCCTAATTGTCCTAGCCAGAACTTCCAACACTATGTTGAATAGGAGTGGTGAGAGAGGGCATCCCTGTCTTGTGCCAGTTTTCAAAGGGAATTTTTCCAGTTTTTGCCCATTCAGTATGATATTGGCTGTGGGTTTTTCATAAATAGCTCTTATGATTTTGAGGTACGTTCCATCAATACCGAATTTATTGAGCGTTTTTAGCATGAAGGGCTGTTGAATTTTGTCAAAAGCCTTTTCTGCATCTATTGAGATAATCATGTGGTTCTTGTCTTTAGTTCTGTTTATATGCTGGATTATGTTTATTGATTTGTGAATGTTGAACCAGCCTTGCATCCCAGGGATGAAGCCCACTTGATCATGGTGGATAAGCTTTTTGATGTGTTGCTGAATCCGGTTTGCCAGTATTTTATTGAGGATTTTTGCATCGATGTTCATCAGGGATATTGGTCTAAAATTCTCTTTTTTTGTTGTGTCTGCCAGGCTTTGGTATCAGGATGATGTTGGCCTCATAAAATGAGTTAGGGAGGATTCCCTCTTTTTCTATTGATTGGAATAGTTTCAGAAGGAATGGTACCAACTCCTCCTTGTACTTCTGGTAGAATTCAGCTGTGAATCCATCTGGTCCTGGACTTTTTTTGGTTGGTAGGCTATTAATTATTGCCTCAATTTCAGAGCCTGCTATTGGTCTATTCAGGGATTCAACTTCTTCCTGGTTTAGTCTTGGAAGAGTGTAAGTGTCCAGGAAATTATCCATTTCTTCTAGATTTTCCAGTTTATTTGCGTAGAGGTGTTTATAGTATTCTCTGATGGTAGTTTGTATTTCTGTGGGGTCGGTGGTGATATCCCCTTTATCATTTTTAATTGCGTCGATTTGATTCCTCTCTCTTTTCTTCTTTATTAGTCTTGCTAGTGGTCTGTCAATTTTGTTGATCTTTTCAAAAAACCAACTCCTGGATTCATTGATTTTTTTGGAGAGTTTTTTGTGTCTCTATCTCCTTCAGTTCTGCTCTGATCTTAGTTATTTCTTGCCTTCTGCTAGCTTTCGAATGTGTTTGCTCTTGCTTCTCTAGTTCTTTTAATTGCGATGTTAGAGTGTCAATTTTAGATCTTTCCTGCTTTCTCTTGGGGGCATTTAGTGCTATAAATTTCCCTCTACACACTGCTTTAAATGTGTCCCAGAGATTCTGGTATGTTGTCTCTTTGTTCTCATTGGTTTCAAAGAACATCTTTATTTCTGCCTTCATTTTGTTATGTACCCAGTAGTCATTCAGGAGCAGGTTGTTCAGTTTCCATGTAGTTGAGCGGTTTTGATTGAGTTTCTTAGTCCTGAGTTCTAGTTTGATTGCACTGTGGTCTGAGAGACAGTTTGTTATAATTTCTGTTCTTGTACATTTGCTGAGGAGTGCTTTACTTCCAATTACGTGGTCGATTTTGGAGTAAGTACGATGTGGTGCTGAGAAGAATGTATATTCTGTTGATTTGGGGTGGAGAGTTCTATAGATGTCTATTAGGTCTGCTTGCTGCAGAGATGAGTTCAATTCCTGGATATCCTTGTTAACTTTCTGTCTCGTTGATCTGTCTAATGTTGACAGTGGAGTGTTGAAGTCTCCCATTATTATTGTATGGGAGTCTAAGTCTCTTTGTAAGTCTCTAAGGACTTGTTTTATGAATCTGGGTGCTCCTGTATTGGGTGCATATAT
Organism: Macaca mulatta; assembly: GCF_049350105.2. Lineage (NCBI taxonomy): Eukaryota > Metazoa > Chordata > Mammalia > Primates > Cercopithecidae > Macaca > Macaca mulatta. Next base: position 23,457,617 of record NC_133417.1, on the reverse strand, counting down.
ATTTAGGATAGTTAGCTCTTCCTGTTGAATTGATCCCTTTACCATTATGTAATGGCCTTCTTTGTCTCTTTTGATCTTTGATGGTTTAAAGTCTGTTTTATCAGAGACTAGGATTGCAACCCCCGCTTTTTTTTGTTCTCCATTTGCTTGGTAAATCTTCCTCCATCCCTTTATTTTGAGCCTATGTATGTCTCTGCGTGTGAGATGGGTCTCCTGAATACAGCAGACTGATGGGTCTTGACTCTTTATCCAGTTTGCCAGTCTGTGTCTTTTAATTGGAGCATTTAGTCCATTTACATTTAAGGTTAAGATTGTTATGTGTGAACTTGATCCTGTCATTATGATATTAACTGGTTATTTTGCTCGTTAGTTGATGCAGTTTCTTCCTAGCCTCGATGGTCTTTACATTTTGGCATGTTTTTGCAATGGCTGGTACCGGTTGTTCCTTTCCATGTTTAGTGCTTCCTTCAGGGTCTCTTGTAAGGCAGGCCTAGTGGTGACAAAATCTCTAAGCATTTGCTTATCTGTAAAGGATTTTATTTCTCCTTCACTTATGAAACTTAGTTTGGCTGGATATGAAATTCTGGGTTGAAAATTCTTTTCTTTAAGAATGTTGAATATTGGCCCCCACTCTCTTCTGGCTTGGAGAGTTTCTGCCGAGAGATCTGCTGTTAGTCTGATGGGCTTCCCTTTGTGGGTAACCCGACCTTTCTCTCTGGCTGCCCTTAAGATTTTTTCCTTCATTTCAACCTTGGTGAATCTGGCAATTATGTGTCTTGGAGTTGCTCTTCTCGAGGAGTATCTTTGTGGCGTTCTCTGTATTTCCTGGATTTGAATGTTGGCCTGCCCTACTAGGTTGGGGAAGTTCTCCTGGATGATATCCTGAAGAGTGTTTTCCAACTTGGTCCCATTTTCCCCCTCACTTTTAGGCACCCCAATCAGACGTAGATTTGGTCTTTTTACATAATCCCATACTTCTTGCAGGCTTTGTTCATTTCTTTTTCTTCTTTTTTCTTTTGGTTTCTCTTCTCGCTTCATTTCATTCATTTGATCCTCAATCGCAGATACTCTTTCTTCCAGTTGATCAAGTCGGTTACTGAAGCTTGTGCATTTGTCACGTATTTCTCGTGTCATGGTTTTCATCTCTTTCATTTCGTTTATGACCTTCTCTGCATTAATTACTCTAGCCATCAATTCTTCCACTTTTTTTTCAAGATTTTTAGTTTCTTTGCGCTGGGTACGTAATTCCTCCTTTAGCTCTGAGAAATTTGATGGACTGAAGCCTTCTTCTCTCATCTCGTCAAAGTCATTCTCCGTCCAGCTTTGATCCGTTGCTGGCGATGAGCTGCGCTCCTTGGCTGGGGGAGATGCACTCTTATTTTTTGAATTTCCAGCTTTTCTGCCCTGCTTTTTCCCCATCTTTGTGGTTTTATCTGCCTCTGGTCTTTGATGATGGTGATGTACTGATGGGGTTTTGGTGTAGGTGTCCTTCCTGTTTGATAGTTTTCCTTCTAACAGTCAGGACCCTCAGCTGTAGGTCTGTTGGAGATTGCTTTAGGTCCACTCCAGACCCTGTTTGCCTGGGTATCAGCAGCAGAGGCTGCAGAAGATAGAATATTTCTGAACAGCGAGTGTACCTGTCTGATTCTTGCTTTGGAAGCTTCCTCTCAGGGGTGTACTCCACCCTGTGAGGTGTGGGGTGTCAGACTGCCCCTAGTGGGGGATGTCTCCCAGTTAGGCTACTCAGGGGTCAGGGACCCACTTGAGCAGGGAATCTGTCCCTTCTCAGATCTCAACCTCCGTGTTGGGAGATCCACTGCTCTCTTCAAAGCTGTCAGACAGAGTCGTTTGCGTCTGCAGAGGTTTCGGCTGTGTTTGTTATTGCCCTGTCCCCAGAGGTGGAGTCTACAGAGACAGGCAGGTTTCCTTGAGCTGCTGTGAGCTCCACCCAGTTCGAGCTTCCCAGCAGCTTTGTTTACCTACTTAAGCCTCAGCAATGGCGGGCGCCCCTCCCCCAGCCTCACTGCTGCCTTGCCGGTAGATCACAGACTGCTGTGCTAGCAATGAGGGAGGCTCCGTGGGTGTGGGACCCTCTCGGCCAGGTGTGGGATATGATCTCCTGGTGTGCCTGTTTGCTTAAAGCGCAGTATTGGGGTGGGAGTTACCCGATTTTCCAGGTGTTGTGCGTCTCAGTTCCCCTGACTAGGAAAAGGGATTCCCTTCCCCCTTGCGCTTCCCAGGTGAGGCAATGCCTCGCCCTGCTTCAGCTCTCGCTGGTCGGGCTGCAGCAGCTGACCAGCACCGATTGTCTGGCACTCCCCAGTGAGATGAACCCAGTACCTCAGTTGAAAATGCAGAAATCACCGGTCTTCTGTGTCGCTCACGCTGGGAGTTGGAGACTGGAGCTGTTCCTATTCGGCCATCTTGCTCCGCCCCCCCTAAGTGATCATTCTTAAAGATTAGTTGCCATGTGAATTCTGAAACCATATCAGCATTTAAATGTCAGGAAGACATCAAGCTTATGGTGGTAGAGAATTTTCAAAATTCTAATTTTTATTTGAAAGATGAAATTTAATTATTGGCAACAAAGATGTCAGTTTTTTTGGAAGTATAAGGATCACTTAATTTGTTTTTTGAGAAAATGTCTAATACATATCCACATCTGGCTAATCATAGTTTTCCATGATTCTTTCAAAAAACAGGTATTCCATGAAAAAAGTGGCTAGTTCAGCTTGCAACTGGAGCAATACACATGGGTGTTTTTTTTTTTTTTTTTTTTCTGTAGACAACTATTGTCTTTTGCATATAGCAGAAGTACTGTGTGTGTATTTCCTATTTTCTTATACAGAATATTTAAAAGATGTGTATCCAAAGTTGTGGTTTAATGAAATGTTTACTGCTTCATCATGGACGTTCTTAAGTGAAACGGACACTTTTCTTTAATGTGAGTGAGTGCTGGAGAAGAATCTGAAGATGATTAGTACAGCATTATCATATCGATTAGGGCTTAGGAATCAGTAGTTTTTATCTACCATTGCTGTTGGACCATCGGTGCGATGTCGGTGTAATGAAAAGGTAAATAGAATCACAGGATGATTGTGAACGTAGTTTTGACCTTGAGGACCCCTTGAAAGTGTCTTGGTGGTTTCCTGGGGTCTTTGGACCATACTTTGAGAACAATTTCTTTAAGAACATAATTTTTTCAGTGTTAACAAGGTAGAGAAATTTTTGTTGAATCTAGAAAACTGATCATTCTATGTAACATATCTTCATGTGAAAAAATACACAGAATTCTCAACATCTGACTTATTAAGATACTTAGAAAATACACTCCATTTATAAGTTAAGTATGGCTTGCATATTTCAGTGGTTTGTATAGTGCACCTGTCTCCTAATTTACATGATGCTTAGTTTCTTGAAAGAAGTAGTAATTAAAAAACACTTAAAACAAAATTAACTTTTTTATAAGAATTAAAGGAAAGGAAAGAGATGCATTTCAGTGAATTAGACAAAAGGAAGGAGGAGATGCATTTCAGTGAATTAGATAAAATAAAGTCTTGTCCTTTTGCTATAATGCACTATTCCTAGTAAATATTTCTAGACAAAGTAAATATGGTAAACAAGGATTTACTTATAAACAACCGCAAACATCACTGACAATGTTCATTCTAGCTACTCAGGACATTAACCTGCAGGTGTTGTTAATTCTATTCTCCATCATTTTCATAATAGGAATTATTGCAAGTCACGTTTTTTCTTATTCTCAGTGATGGCCAAGAATTAGTATAGTCTTCATCTTGACTGTATTATCTCTTAGTACTCCCATTCCCCCATATTTAAGAGACACCTACTGGGTATGTGCCACTTTTCATTTGAAAGTTTGATTGCATATGTGATGAAAAATCCCATGTAAGTAGCTTGTAGTGTAATTGGCAGCTGGACTAACATCATATATGGGCCAAAGAATATACAGGTTGTCAGGCTCATGCCTGTAATCACAAGACTTTGGGAGGCTGAGGTGGGTGGATCACTCGAGCCCAGGAGTTCGAGACCAGCCTGGGCAACATAGTGAGACCCCCGTCTCTACAAAAAATTAAAAAATTAGCTGGGCACGGTGGCTTGCACCTGTGGTCCCAGCTACTTGGGAGGCTGAGGTGGGAGAATGACCTAAGCTTGGAGAGGTGGAGGCTTCAGTAAGCTGTTATCACACCACTGCATTGCAGCCTGAGTGACAGTGTGAGACCCTGTCTCAAAGAACAATCAAACAAAAAGAAAAACATTTGATCTAAGTGTCATAAAACAAATTAAACTGTATGTTTTCTGTAGAATTTGGAAAAATGTAGTACTGAATATATTTTTATCATCACTATTAATGAGAAAAATATATTAAAATAATGCTTCAGCCACCGAGATCTATTTTCCTATGCCAAACTGCTGCATGTTTTACATATTTGTCGCCATTTCTTTGCAATTTCATTCACAGAAATGGAATATATCTTTCTCAGTAATTGATAAGTTTAAGAAATAATAACTTCATCCATAATAATTCAATCTGATATTTTCAGGACAGAATGTATTTATAATACAAACACATAAATAAAGTGTGTAATTTTTCAAGAACACATACAAGGACTTCACATGAACAAGTGAGAAGGGTTTTCTATTTAGAGGAATCAGAGGGAATAAGTACATAAATAGACCATGCAAGAAGCCTCATGTAGATTGTTGATAATGTGCCATCAAGCAGGGAGTATGATTAACTCATCCCTCTGCATCTGAATTCAAAACACAAATTTAACATGTTAAGTAATTAGATATGGGCCAGGTGCGGTGGCTCACGCCTGTAACCCCAGCACTTTGGGAGACTGAGGCAGGCAGATCACCTGAGGTCAGGAGTGCAAGACCAGCCTGGCCAACATGGCGAAAGCCTGTCTCTACTAAAAAATACGAAAATTAGCCGGGCATGGGGGCGGGCACCTGTAATCCTAGCTACTCAGGAGACTGAGGCAGGAGAATTGCTTGAACCCAGAGGCGGAGGTTGCAGTGAGCTGAGATCGTGCCACTGCACTCCAACGTGGGAGACGGAGCAAGACTCCATTTCAAAATAATAATAATAATAATAATAAGATATGATATATGTGAAGATATAGGATTCCAGCCATCGATAACTAATCCCATACTGTTCTGACTAGCTTTCACGCCTGTAAAGTATGCAGACAATACTGGAAATCCAATTGACTCTACTTTTTTTCACATTGTTTTAACAAATATTTTATTATGTAAATTTTTGAATATTTGCAAAAGTATAATGAACCCCTCTACACTCATCACCTCCGAGATTCAACAATAGTCAACATATTGTCAAACTTGTTTCATTTTTTCTTTCTTCTTCCATATCTTAATATAATTCCCATCTTATCATTCCATCCCTAAATCCTTCTGCATCCCTAAAAGGAGTATTTGCCTTTCTCAACGCACTGGATTGACACCACTTAAAAATGAATAGTGAGTGTCTTTCACTGATTCTTTGTCTGGGACTCCTTGTGATGCTAATTGGTGTTTCCCAGGCATGTTTTTATTTAAAAGTAAAATACACACCCACACTTGATAAACAAATGTGTTCATGTCATCTTGAAGAACCTGAATAGAACAGCAGATGTAGCCCTGGTTAGGTGGATGGTGGCTAGGGGATCAGCCTGCATCATGCATGTGAAAAATCAATTGTCCCACAGCATTCTGGGTACATGTCTCTCCACTTCTCTTTTACTTCCTTAGATTAAATTAAAACCAGCTAGAATCCTGACAGCCCAGGTTAGTAAATGGGGGTGTTTATAGTTTAGCATGCCATGTTTCCCTTTCTTCTAGGATCCTGGATGAATGGAGCTAACACTGTCCCAGGTGGCACGTACATCTGCCTTCCACCCCCAAGTGTACAGACACTAATGTCTGAGCAGCCCACACTTCCAGCTGCCCACATGTTTGTGGGTGTGATTCTCTGTGGCTCCACCTGGCCAGTCAGCCTGTCGTGCCTTCTCCTCAGTTCAGTGGTAAAGAAAGGATGATCCCATGCTAGAGGTGCCAGCTGTGATCAGGGTCCTCATTCTTCATATTACACCACACGAACAGTCATCATTCCCAGGGCAAAAACACGGACTAGAGACTTGATATGGTTTGGCTTTGTGTCCCCACCCAAATCTCATCTCAAATTGTAATTCCCATGTGTCAAGGGAGAGACCCAGTGGGAGGTGATTGGATCATGGGGATGGTTTCCCCCATGCTGTTCTCATGGTAGTGAATGAGTTCTCACGAGATCTGATGGTTTTATAAGGGGCTCTTCCCCTTTTGCTTCTTCCTCTGTCTCTCCTACCCCCTTGTGAAGAAGGTGCCAGCTTCCCCTTCCGCCATAGTTATGTTTCCTGAGGCCTTCCCAGTCATGTGGAACTGTGAGACTATTAAACCTCTTTCCTTAGTAAATTACCTAGTCTTGGGTAGTATCTTTATAGCAGTGTGAAAACAGACTAATATAAGACTCTCATAGCATTATTCCTGTGCTCTGTTTTGAAACCAACTCAATATACAGACTCTATCTCTTTGAATCCAGCCTGGAGTTCCCTTTATTTAGACGTCATTTTATTTCTAGAGTCTCGAGGGCCTTCCTTGTCACTAAGGCTTGGTTGGAGAGCATACACTTCGTATCGCCTTGATTCCCTGTGTTGTGATGCCAGAGGCCTGGCATATCGGCTTTTCTCTTCCAAATGCTTTGTATTTGCACTGAAATGAATCCTCTTTCTATAGTGAACATCTGCATAGCTGTGATCTTAGGATATAATAGCCTGATTGGGTCACAAAATATTTTGTTACACTCTGACCCCAGGGTGCTGCTTAACTACTTATTCTTCCTTTGCCTTGGGTGTTCCTCTGCAGGACAAAAGAAATTGAGTTTCTTTACATTAAAATGCAACATGATCACACATATAGTTACAAACAAAAGATTGAGATAATTCAGTATATTTAAAGAACACATAATTTAAAATACACTGAGAGGAGTATACCCCTCAGTGTATTTATACTGAGAGATCTATACCTCTCAGTGTATTTTAAATTATGTGTTAATATATATATGTGTGTGTGTATATATATATGTGTGCATGGGTATATATACATATCTTCACTTGTACACATAGTACATGTTGCCTGGATGGTTAACTCTTCAGGGATTGCTTGGAGCTGGGTTCTATTCCTTTCGAACTCCCTGCAGGGCAGCTCATGGTCCAACCCTAATAAACCTTGGTGACTGACTGCCTTTGGTGGTCAGCTTGTCACCTCTGAAAGGTAAAGCAGCTCTTTGGTAACTCAAATACAATCTTGTTACTTACAACAAATAGCTCTGAAAGACCCACTGCTTAATCTGCAGGCAGGGGTTGCTAAGCAGCTGAAAAGTTGTGCACTGAGGGTTAGGCCCCCATCTTCTCTGAGTGCTTCCTCATAGCCCTCATGACTTTCCTGCCATCTCCTAAACCCATATCTCAGTACTCACGGTCGTTTCAAAACCCAGACGGAAACCTCCACTCCCCTTGCTAGGATGAGGATTTCCACTCCCCTTTCTAAAGTACAGGGCAGATCTGTCTTGCTATATGTCCTTCAGGTTAACGTATGTCATCTAATTTTATTACCAATTTATATTTTACTGAAATTGTGTAACCTAAAGAATACAGTGTGATGTTTTGATATACCTTGACTCAGTGAACTGGTTATGACAGTCAAGCTAATAACATATCTATCCCTTCACATAGTTACCTCTTTTTGTGTGTGTGGGGAGAACACTTAAGATCCACTCTCTTAGAAAAGTTCAAGTCCATGTTACAGTATTATTACCTATAGCCCCCATGCTGTACATTAGATCTACAGAACTTATTCATATTGCATAAATGCAGATTATGCCCATTGAACAACATCTCCCCATTTCCCCCACCTCCTTAGCCCTGGTAGCCACCATTCTACTCTCTGCTTCTATGAATTTCACTTGTTTTTAGATTCCACATATAAGTGAAATAATGCGGAATTTTCCTTTCTGTGTCTGGCTTATTTCACTTAGCACAGTGTACTCCAGGTTCACCTATGTTGTTGAAAATGGCAAGATCTCCTTCTTTTTAAAGACTGAATGACATTCCATTGTATGTATATTACAATTTCTGGTTTCTATTTTTCTAAATTTTCAATAGAGATAGACTACATGATTCATGCTCTTTCAGGTTTCTCCAAATTAGGGCTATATTAGAATTGTCAACTGAACAATCATGAGGTTTCTAAATTTGGAAAGGACAGCTTTTTTTTTTTTTTTTTTTTTTTTCTGAGATGGAGTCTCGCTCTTGTTGCCCAGGCTAAAGTGTGGTGGTGTGATCTCGGCTGACTGCAACAGCTGCCTCCTGGGTTCAAGCGATTCTCCTGCCTCAGCCTCCCAAGTAGCTGGGATTACAGATGCCCACCACCCTACCCGGCTAATTTTTGTATTTTTAGTAGAGACGGGGTTTCACCATCTTGGCCAGGCTGTTCTTGAACTCCTGACTTCGTGATCTACCCACCTTGACCTCCCAAAGTGTTGGGATTACAGGCGTGAGCCACTGTGCCTGGCCTGGCTTTATTTCTTATAAAGGGTTGCAGCCCGCAGGTGGACATTCTGACAAGATGGGAAGTGTAGCCTCTGGTCAGAAGCCGGAAACAGATGCTTTGAGGGAGGGACAAAGGGAACCTGGTGGTCAAATATACGTATTAATAAGCTATAGGAGGATTCATGAATATTTATGAGAGGAGAAATATGCACATGTGCAATTGAGCTTCATGCCCTTTCCTGAGCATCAGGTACAAAAAACAGCAGAGTTAGCATAATGAGAGGGTAGAGTTTTCTGCCCTCTGATGTCAAAAGAGGAAGGAGAGGACATGAAAACCCTCACTGCATGTTCTGCATAGACTGGCCAGAGCCACTCTGTGGTAGGTGGCCTCTTATCAGGCAGAAAAGGAGGGGTAGCATCAGGCAGTTGGTTGGTATCAGTGGTGGAGTCCTTTGAAAGGACTGGTTTTAGTTTAATCCTTAGGGAAGAAAACCCAATCACGGTTAGTGAAGTAGTAGGTACGGTGACATGCACCTGACCCCTGATCCTGTCATGACTGAGAACTCCTTTTCAAGTTTACTCTGGGGTTGCCTTGGCCAAACAATGGTCTGTTTAGTCAGTTGGGGGGCTTAAAATTTTATTTTTAGTTTACGAGATCATGAAAATAGAACAAAACAGCATTTCTCTGCCCCACTACAATTGCTGCAAATATACTACTCCTCAAATCTTATGGGTAGTTCAAGAAGTCCTCAAAGGGTGCTGTCTGTGTGTTTGGAAAAGTGTTCTCTGTGGCCTTTTATCATCTGTCATTTTCTCCTTTCTTGCTTCAGGTGTTGGGCTTGGAGATTGCTTACTTGCAGAAGGATTCCACAAGAGCCCTTCTGTCCTTTGCTGGGTTGGTGGCCTCTGCTATGATTGAAACTGCCTTTGCAAAAATTATAACTGAGAAAATTATGACAGTGAAAAAGATCTGACTTAACCAACTCCATCTTGCTTCTAACCTCTCAGATCTCCTTGTTCATTCCTGGGCATAGGCTGAACTAACTTTTGGAGGAACTTTGTTTATAATTTGAAACAAAGACGATAACAGCCATTTCCCAAAAAGAACTCCTTCCTGTCTGGGGACTAGACTGCCTTTGTAGGATTAGCCAGTTAGCCACAAGTTTATAAATTATGGTTTAGTTGTCATGCTGCTGGAAGCTGCAAGATTATGACCCTCCCCCAGTTGCTCCTGGGGATAACATCACTATTGTAAAACCTAAGCTCAGTGCTTGAGATATTTTGCAAACCCTGCACTTGATGGATCAGCCGGCACCACCCAGATTGATAAACTGGCTTCTCTGGTCTTGAGGCCCCCACCCAAGAACTGACTCAGCATAAGAAGACACCTTCCACTCCCCATGATTCCATCTCCAACCTAGCCAATCAGCATTCCTTATTCACTGGGCCCCTACCCACCAAATTTTTCTTAAAAACCCCAATCCTTGAGTCTTTGGTGAGGCTAATTTGACTAATAATAAGACTTCAGTCTCCCGTACAGTGGGCTCTGTGTAAATTAACTCTCTATTGAAATTTGCTTGTCTTGATAAATCAGCTCTGTCTAGGTAGCAGGTGAGGAGAACCCACTGGGTGGTTACATGAGACCTGCTGGGACTATGGAAACTTTTCCTAGCCCCAGTATATGTATAACAAGTTTACACATGGGATGCTTTCTGTTCCCTGTTTCTTCACAGATATGAACCTGCTGAAATTGTACACTTTGGTCTCAAAATCGTGGGACATTCACGTTGTTATTAGCTCTGCAATAGTGTCACATTTCCTGAAGTACAATTTCATAACCACACAGTAATATGAAAGCAACTCTATTTTTTATTTTTATCTACTGAAGAACATTAATCCCCAGGAGCACTTCTCATATCCACTTTCCTCTCCTCAGTTCTCTTGCATCTCACACTGCCTGGAGCTTCTCATTCGCTGTTCACTTCAATCCATCTGCCTTTATTGCTCTCATTTCTCCCCTTTCTTTGCTGTGGAGATTGACATAACATTCTTTGCTAAGACTTGGTCTTTCCTTTCATTCCTCCTCTAGGTCTTACCAGACTCTGTCCAGTCTCAAATTCTAAGAGATAAGATAATCTTTCCCTCTCAGGGCAAAGGGTGGAGCAAGGGAATGGTTTTGGCTATGATAGAATACTCTCGGGTGGGCTGGAGGGAGAAGAATATTTGTGGCCGTGTTTGCATGAATACGTTTCACCCTGTTAGCACAGAGATTGCTTTGGTGGTAAAGCGACTTGCAATAGAGGTTATGTGCAAGAGCCCTGGAGTAAAAAGTTCACCTTCAAGCCCTATCTCCACCATATATGTGCATCAAGACTCTGAGCAAGCTCCTTAACATCTTCAAGTTTCAGTTTCGTCATCTGTAAGATGGGCTTTGGTGAAGTTGAAGGAGATAATTCATGTAAAGTATTGATACAGGAGTTAAAAAGAAGTTATTTAGGTGGATAGTGAGGGTAAGAAAGTCCTCGGTGAGGTTCCCCTTTTAATAAAAGCATCCCCCAAATCATTTCTTTTCCAACAAAGAGAAGCCTGTAAAATTGAGCTGCAGACATAGAAAGGCAAGCTAGAAGCTTGCACAGGTGAATACTGGCAGCTGTGTCAATAGGAAAGGGGCTACCTGGGGACTAGGCATGTTCAAAACGGCGGCTCCATCTTCCCTTTTCTTTGTCAATCACATGTACAGTAAGGAGCAAGCAACATGGCGCAGGCCAAATAGATACCCCACTTGCATTATAAAAGACTAGGATGGGGCAGCCAGCTTCCTCCTGTGCTATGTAAATGTCACACCTGGTTCAACCAATCTTTGGGCCCTATGTAAATCAGACACTGCCATCTCAAACCAGTCTACAAAACTCCCTGCACTTCACCATAGGACCAGAAGTCCCACTTGGGTGCCCCTGTCTCTCACGGGAGAGAGAGCTATCCTTCTTTCTCTTTCTTTTGCCTATTAAACCTCTGCTCCTAAACCCACTTCTTGTGTGTCTGCATACTCGATTTCCTTGGTGTGAGATGACAAACCCTGGGTATTTACCCCAGACAAATGACACCACTTTAGTATTCAATGTAGTATAAAGATAAATGCAAGAGTATGTTCATGGCAGCACTTGACAATAGCATATTGACAATAGCAAAGACATGGAATCAACCCAAATGTCCATCAGTGATAGACTGGATAAAGAAAATATGATACATATACACCATAGAATACTATGCAGCCACAGAAAGGAATGAGATCATGTCCTTTGCAGGGACATGGATGGAACTGGAAGCCATTATCCTCAGTAAACTAACACAGGAACAGAAAATAAAGAGGGCTCCACCCTTTGACCTCAGAGGGAAAGATTATCTTATCTCTTAGAATTTGAGACTGGACAGAGTCTGGCAAGACCTAGAAGCGAAATGAAAAGAAAGACGAAATCTTAGCAAAGAATGTTATGTTGATCTCCACAGCAAAGAAAGGGGAGAAATGAGAGCAATAAAAGCAGATGGATCTAGTCATAGAAGTGAATAGTGAATGAAAATTTGTGCACATGGTCTCACTTATAAGTGGGAGGTGAACAATGAGAACACATAGACACAGGGAGGGGAACAACACACACTGGGGCCTGTCAGTGGGGTGGGGGAGGGAGAGCATCAGGATAAATAGCTCATGCATGTGGGGCTTAATACCCAGGTGATGTGTTGACAGGTGCGGCAAACCCCCATGGCACACGTTTACTTGTGTAACAAACCTGCATGTCCTGCTCATGTATCCCAGAACTTAAAATAAAATAAAATATTTTTAATAAGTATTCAATAAATATGAACTGTTACATTTTTGGTAAAACGTCTTCTTTCTCTAGATTCTGACAATTCTGGTCCAGCTGTGGCGAGGAGAAGGCATTAAGTGAGACCAGAGGACAATCTGAGCAGCACAGGCCCTGCTGCACTTTCACTCTCTGCTTTCCTTTGGCCATGGCTGGGCTTCTCTGTGTCCTGTACTTCCTCTTCCCCAGGATGAGCTGTCTCCAAGATCCTTGGACAAAGACCACGCCTGGGAGCAGGCACTACAGATCCCCTGACGGGGCTGGGCCTCCGCTGTTCTGAGGCCTCCTGCTACAAGTGGGAAGACAACGGCCAGGGATTTCTGAGTTTGAGATTTTTGTTTTGGATCCACACTGATTAATTTGGGCAAATCATGTTTTTGAGCCTCAGTTTCTCAACTTATAAAATAAGTATGTAGGAACTAAACATTTATTAAACTCTTTTATCTTTAAGACAATTATAATCCTTGTTGTTACAGGAACCCCTGGGCATGGATTCCATTTCCTGGTTTCCCCGTGGACTGTTGTTGCAATGTCTTCTCTTTGAAATGGCTCCTTTAGGTGAGTAGACCCCTGGGGCTGAGCATTCGTCACTCTGCTCCGGCTCACTCCTCCCTCTGAAGTTCCCCTAATCCCCAGCACATCATCATCAGAATTGCTCTATGCATACATTTATGATCTATGAATCATGAACCCAGCCGCAATAACTGAAGACAACCCAAGAAGTTTTTATTAAGTGAGGAATAAAAAGTAATTTGGTGCAAAGCACTTTTTCTGCTGCTCCAATATTTCTTAGCCTCTGTCAGTTCCGCTGGGCAAATAATGCATGCTGGCTCCTGCCTGCAGCCCACTGGCCTTAGTGCCTTCGCTTTGTCATGGCCACTGAAAGCCGGCCACTGGCGGCTCCTCATTGTGCCTCAATTGTTACTGTGCCAGGAATAAATAATGCACAAGTAGAATGTTTTTTCTCCTCCAAATGGTCACAAATGGCCTGCCACAGTGTAATAATGCATGTGAGCTTTCCCATAATGGACAAAAATAGGTGGCTTGAATTTTGCAATCAATACTTTGTTAGCTTGTGGCATTCTACTCTGTTAGAACCTTGTTTCCGGAGGACATCCTCTTCCTCTCAGAATGAATGCTTTACTTCTCCTTACCTACCCAGAGCCCATTGTTGTCAGGTTCGCTGACAACTCCGGCCTACTTAGACTACACCTAAATTCAATTACTCTCAATGTTATACAGTTTTATCCTGCAATCTATTCTTTCAGTCGTACATCACTTTTTCCTGAGCTTGACTGTCAATTCTCTGAGTAGAAATTATATCTTCTACCTCTTGGTACTGGGTAGATGGTTGACAGCCAATAACTTTCCAGCTTATACATAAATTTTTGCATTCATAGTTATGGGTAAGGGGATAGGAGACCAAGATGGTGTGTTGATTAGTTTTTGCTGTACAACCAACAAACTCAGAATCTCAATAGTTTATGCCAGTAGGCATTTACTTCCCTCTCATCCGTCTAAAGGTAGGCTAAGGTTTGGCTGGTCTCTGCTGGGTTTGGCTGGGCCAGGCTGGGTTCCAGATCGCTGGCTGGGTTGAGGTCTTCTCTACATGTGTTTATTCTGCGGCTCAGTCTGAAGGGGACAAAACTTGTCATCCACTAATATTCCTCGTGGTGGGAGAGGTGGAAATCATTGTACTTGTACGTTATCCTTCATCCGTAAATATTACATGGTTTAAAGCAAGTCACGTGGTTCAGGCGAGATGAATGAGGCAGGGAAATGACTCCACTCACTGTGGGAAGCACTGCGAAATTCCCTGTCAATAGGAAGTGAAGAGCTGGGAACAAAAATCAAACCACCATGATGGCTAAGCCATTATCCTTTCAACTGGATAAGACCCTGGAAGAGTATCCACTCTAGGGCCCTGCCTCCTGGTGTGTAGAATCAAAACCTGCTGCTGCAAGGATGGTGTAAGGACCAGCAGCATCGACATCACTGGGGGGTTTGTTAGAATGCAGAATCTCAGGCTCCATCTGAGACTTGCTGAATCAGAATCATCATTTTAATAAAATCTTCAAGTGATTCATGTACACATCGAAATTTGAAGTTGTCTAAAACAGCATTTAAAACATTTGTTTCGTGAGACTAATGGGTACTTTATGGGGAAAAATGCTTCTAAGGTTAAGTAAATTAGGGGTACTTAAGAACTTCTCAAAGCTTTCAACATGCTAATATACACTGCAGATCTCTGGACAGGAGGCCGCATTCATTTCCTATGGCTGCCATAACAAGTGATCACCAATTGGTTTGCTTAAATCAACATCCATTTGTTCTCTCACAGTTCAAGAGGCCAGAAGTATAACAGTTTCTGGTGGCTGCTGATAATTCTTAGTGTTGCTTGGCTTGTAGCTGCATCACTCCAATCTTTGCCTCTATCCCTACCTGCCCTTCTTCCCTCTGTGTATATCTGGGTGCCCTCTCCTCCTCTTATCTGAATGCCAGTGTTGGATTTAGGGCTTACTCTAATCCGGAATGACCTCACCTTAACTACATATATCTGCAAAGACCTGTTATTTATTTATTTATTTATTTATTTATTTATTTTGAGATGGAGTCCTGCTCTGTTGCCCAGGGTGCAGTGCAGTGGCATGATCTTGGCTCATTGCAACCTCCGCCTCCCAGATTCAAGTGATTCTCCTGCCTCAGCCTCCTGAGTAGCCAGGATTACAGGTGCCTGCCACCATGCCAGGCTAATTTTTTTGTATTTTTAGTAGGGATGGGGTTTCACCATGTTGGCCCAGCTGGTCTTGAACACCTGACCTTCAGCGATCTGCCTGCCTCGGCCTCCCAAAGTGCTGGGATTACAGGTGTGAGCCACCGCGCCCAGCCTAAGATCTTATTTTCAAAAAAGAACACATTCTGAGGTTCCAGGTAGACATGAATTTTAGGGGGACACTATTCAACTCACTGCCGAGGTGGGTGGTTGGATATAGAATGCAGCGTTCCTCTAACATAATTGTTTAGGGAGCCCTTTCTTTTTTTTTTGAGATGGAGTCTCGCTCTGTCGCTCAGACTGGAGTGCAGCGGCACTATCTCGGCTCACTGCAACCTCTGCCTCCTGGGTTCAAGCAATTCTCCTGCCTCAGCCTCCTGAGTAGCTGGGATTTCAGGTGCGCCACCACCATGCCCGGCTAATTTTTGTATTTTTAGTAGAGATGAGGTTTCACCCTGTTAGTCAGACTGGTCTCGAACTCCTAACCTCGTGATCCACCCACCTCGGCCTCCCAAAGTGCTGGGATTACAGGCGTGAGCCACCACGCCCAGCCTCAGGGAGCCCTTTCTTCACAGAAATGCTCATGGCACAGACTTGGAGAAATGAGAATCAAAACTATCGTAGACATGGGATTGTTGATTTTCTTCTGAGAGTTCTTTAACAGTGAAACACTACAGGCTTAGTTCATAGCCAATTCTAAAGTGATCCCAAGTGTCGCCTGTGTTTATTTATCAGGTGGAAAACTTGTAGTCTAAGGCTAAATATGGCACTCAGATAGATTTTATTTGACTATCTCATAAGATTGTATTGAAAAGTAGCTTTATTCTCAGATGAGGTTTTGATATGATTATGTATTTAGGATGACTGATATTTAAAAGAAGCTAAAAAGTTACTAGTTCCTTTTTTTCATGAAAATCTTAATACCGGGAATTTACAATGAACTCACCTGTTAGTCTCTGATGGTATCTACTGTGAATCAAATTGACAGGATTAGAGAAGGGCAAGTTTGAACATCTAGTTTCTATTTTTTTAAACAAAATAGGTAATAGGTTTCCAAATCAGAGGGCCAGTTTTTCTGGAGCACTAAGATATAGCGCTCAGATACCAGTGAAATTCTTCCTGAACCATTTTTCTTGAATTATGTGCTGTCCTGGAAATACAAGTTTTATTCTATTAGCCACCACTAACCATATGTCCATTTTTTTATGTGTAATAAAAAATTAATTGGTATGATCGGCAATTCACATGTAGTTGTGAGCAATAATACCGAGGGATCTCATGTATCCTTTTATCAGTTTCCACTAAATGTAACAGTTCACCAAAAACTATATTACAATATCACAACCAAGGTACTGACCTTGATACAACCTACAATCTTATTCAGGTTTTCAATGTTACTTGTACTCATTTGTGTGTGCATGTATTTAGCCCTATAGAATTTTATCACATGGGTGGATTGGTATATCTACCACCACAGCCAAAGTACAGAACAGCTCCATCACCAAAAGGAGTCCTCATAATGCCCTTTTTGTATGTGCATTTGGAATTTAAATGTACTCAGCAAATTTTCCTGAGTCATCTATGCTCGTGGAACCCTGGAAATTATTCCACTTGGAATGTACAGTCTCCCTCATGAACTGGCCAACTGGGAGTGCCAGTCAGCAGTTGTGCAACATTTACAAAGTCAAACTGGACAGCACCGGAGGCAAACCCATGCCCTTGGCCTCCTTAGCATCAGGCACTAACTAACTCAGCTAACTGGCCAGAGATAAGGACTTCATTTCAAATAACAAATTAACAGTTTCCCATAACTCCATTAATGCATGGCTGTGATCCCATGAAATTGCATCTCTGACAAACTGGCTGCACTAAAATTTACTCTACGTAAAATGATTGTGCTAATTACTTTCTCTTTATGCTTTTATAATCGGCTGCCTGGCAATAACATTTGCAATGTAGTCATGCACTAATGAGAAAAGCCATCCAATCTGATGCTGCAGGTCATTAGTAAATGACTTTAGGGGTCAAAGGGTAATTTCCCCCTTTGGTGCAGTTGGAGAGACTGGTGGAACAAATGTCTTTTCATTTTCTTTTCTTTTGTTTTTTTTTTTTTTGGAAGCCTGAGGTACTAACCAAATCTGGAGATTGATAGGAGAGAAAGTTTGTCAAGGCTGGGGGCTTTTAATAAGCATTCTCAACTTTTCCCTCTTTAGAAATGGGTCTCAGAATGATTAATAGGTTTCTTCTAGCTGTTCTCCACATCCCATTCCATTCTTCTTCTTTCTCCCTCTTCCCTCCCCTCCCTCACACACTCACACACACACACACACACACACACACGAACCCAGTGCTTACATGCTATTTTAGGGCCTGTTTATTTTGCACTCATGCTTCTCAATAGGAATGATATTTTCTATATAGTATTTCAATTTTGTTGGGGCATGTTTTTGGACTTCACAATAAAAGTAAACCAGGGCCAAGAATATTAGACATCCAGCTATATAGAGAGCTGTGTTGCACACCAATGAATAGATCCCCATTCTGTGCATCTTTCAAATACCAATAGTATACATAGATTAAAAATCTGCTTATAATGGTGAAATCCTGTCTCTATTAAAAATACAAAAAATTAGCCAGGCGTAGTGGCGGGCACCGGTAGTCCCAGCTACTCAGGAGGCTGAGGCAGGAGAATGGCGTGAAGCCGGGAGGTGGAGCTTGCAGTGAGCCGAGATTGCGCCACTGCACTCTAGCCTGGGCAACAGAGCGAGACTCCGTCTCAAAAAAAAAAAAAAATCTGATTATAATAAACTAAACTTGGAACCTAATTTCATTATACTAACCAATATGAAGTATTTTTGCATGGTTTTAATCAACACTGACTTTTCCAGTAATATAACTGCTGTGTGTATTGAAAAATGATTGTATTTTATTTTGTTCTGGAATGTGAGTTGTCCAATGTTTTGGGCAACTTGCATCACCATGGCAATGGCCCTTGAGGATTGAAATTGCTAACATAGCACGTTTACGTCTTCAGCATTTGGAACTGTCACCTGCATGGTGACGCTGGGTAGAGGTGCTGATGACTTCACTATGTACTCTAGTCTAGTTGTGCTTGAGCAATGGCATTTTGAAACACGTATGATCTTACTCAAAGTTACTTTTTCAATTAATTTTTTCCTAAAGGTGTAAGAAAAGTATGTAGGTAGGTTATGCTATCATTAAATTTTGCCTTGAGATAGTAAAAGTTTTACAAAGGATTTAATATTAAAGAAGGTGCTGGGCTTTCTAGTGGCAAGAACTACTGCTTTAGAAGAGCTACATAAATGTTAAAAAATAATAATAATGACAGACTTTGTCACCTGGGCTCCTCTAACAGCTGCCAGACTGGTCCTTCAACTTCAGTCTCATCTCTTTCCCAGCCCCTTCCTCAGTTTTGAGTGCACTTTCTGAGGTGCACATCTGATCTGAGCAACATCTCCCTGCCTCGTGGCATTTCATCACCTTCAGGCGTTCTTCATCTGGGGTCTTCACCTGGGTAGAATTGTATGGCAACACAACTGGGTTTCTTTGTAATCGTATGTTATATGATATACATATAAAAACATTTTTCTGGAAAGAGGTCCATAGGCTTCATCAGACTTCCAAAGCGGTCCATGGCAGGAAAAAGGTAAGAATCTAGATCAAGTTAAATCTTTTGTAAGGTCTAAACGCCTTTAGTAAACTGGCCCTGCCCACCTGCTCGTCTTCATCTATCACCCTTTTTCCTCTGCCATTCACTTGTTCCCCCTACCATACACACTTGAATAATATTCATGGGTCCTGAGGAGACCATGTTCTTAGCCTTGTACGCCTGTTGCTGTAGCCCTTGGAATGCTCTCCTGATTGCCCTCGCCTGCCTCAAGTGTCAGCCTGGGTGACAGCCTTCAGAGGAGACTTTCTCCACTCACTCTGCACTGGTGCAGATTTCCATCTGAGCTGTAACCATGGTGTTTTATGATCATCAATTTGGAGCTGTTTTCGCAGTAGATATTAAGCTCTTTGAGGTTAGAGTTCTTGTTTTCTGACCCCTGAATCCTCTGAGCCTAGCAAAGTGCTTGGCATGTAGTAAATGCATAATAAATGGTGTCAAATGCTGGTATAAATGCATTTATTTAGAGTAAGGTGTTAGTTTTGGTGTGCCACAGCTCCTTGGATATAAGGTGTGGCCAAAAAGTACCAATAAAGGAAGGGAGCCTGAGACTAAAGGCTTCAGAATACAGGAAAGCAGCAGAAATGCTTTTGCTACCTGGTAATGACAGGGTCATTTTTAAACCTAAACCTTAGACTGTGCATTTCTCTTTTCGAATGTTCTGATATTTTATTCCTTCCCCTCCATCTTTTCCTCTTTGATTGACACTGTTCTCTGTTACACTAGGGAAAGCTATAAGAGGAAGTGGGGAAGGAGTAGAGAATATCCAGAGACATGACGAAGGTCACATGGGACCTGTTTGTGTGATTCCCAAATATTTAATTTTTCTAAATCTATGGGATCCACAGGGAAGGGCAGATTGTTACTGGTAATCAGGAAAGGAGTTGGGGTTCACAGCTAGATTGATACGGGCAAAACTAATGTAGTGTGTGGTAATGCAAAATCTCAGAGGCTGAGGGAAATGGCGAGAGGAAATTCTAGGCATTTGCAAAAGCTAAAAAGAAGGCTTGGGCTTCCATTAAGTCTTGGAATTGAGATTTGGGTCCATTGCAACCAGATCTGAAAGGGGTATGGGACCCTGCCTGACATTGGGTTATATGATTTAGAAAAACCACATTTATAATAATATTCTTCAAATACACTGTCAGAGGTGAAGGATTGACGTGCCACTGGCACTTTTCCTTATACTTTCCTCAAAGGTTTTCACCGCTGGCCTTTAGAGGAGAAACTCATCAAGACTATTCCCTCATTGTTTTAGTCAGGGTGAGATGAAACTGTTCTCATAAAGAGATTCAATGATAATTCAGTGGCTTAAAAAAGACCATAGAAATTGTCCACTGTATCTTGGAACAGTCCTGGGTGAATGTGCCAGGATGCTGGGCGGCTCTGTTCCAGCGATCATTCTGAGGAGTTCAGAAGCTTCTTTTCATCTGGTTTCTGTGACATCCCCTAGTTCAATGCTCCTCAGAATTTCGCTGCAGATGGATCACTTGTGGAGCCTGTTAAATGCAGTTTCTGATTCTGGATGTTAGTTATTTGGCT